>NW_008341888.1:375946-422802 GCF_000622305.1 Nannospalax galili | reverse complement strand
GAGATATTTAAACTTTTCACTTTTCAGGATTCTAACTCTTGAAATGGTTATGCAGTAGTTCTACGGTAATGCTTATTTTGAAAAGAGATTTTATTCTAACATGATAGATGTATTAGGGAACAACATGAGCATTGTAGGAATTTCATATTTACTTATCTGTGATCCTACCTATGTGAAACATTATGTGATCACAGAAAATGCATTCAGTTCAACCCAATCACACAGAACACACACACACGAACACACACACACACACACACACACACACACACACACACACACACACACACACACACATTCTCCATATTCAAACATGGCCTGACCTACTTTTCACTATTTGTATTCTATTTTCTGCAGAAATCGTCACTCTAATGCTTTTCCTAAGGAAGGAACATAAATGCTCAAGATGGGAAGTAACAGCACAAACGCTACGAGAGTAAAGTGCCCTGATCATCAAATGTCATTCCAGAACTCCCTCTATGCAACCACCTACGGCCTCATATTCATTCCTGGTCTTCTGGCTAACAGTGCAGCCTTGTGGGTTCTATGTCGCTTCATCAGCAAGAAAAATAAAGCCATCATCTTCATGATCAACCTCTCTGTGGCTGACCTTGCTCACGTCCTGTCCTTACCTCTCCGGATTTACTATTATATCCACCGGGACTGGCCATTCCAGAAGGCCCTTTGCCTGCTGTGTTTCTACCTGAAATATCTCAACATGTACGCCAGCATTTTTTTCTTGACATGCATCAGTCTTCAGAGGTGTCTCTTTCTCCTCAAGCCATTCAGGGCAAGGAATTGGAAGCGTCGGTATGACGTGGGTATCAGTGCTGCCATCTGGGTCATCGTGGGGACTGCCTGTTTACCACTTCCCATCTTGAGAAGTGCTGGATTAGCCAACAGCAAATTTTGCTTTGCTGATTTAGGGCTTCAAAACATTAGCATGGCTTCCTCTGTTGGCATGGTAACTGCTGCTGAACTTGGAGGGTTTGTATTGCCTGTTGTAATTATTACATATTGCACGTGGAAAACAAGAAAATCATTACAGGAATCCGAAGCCCCACCACAGAATACCAAAGAGAGGAAAAAGGCTTTAAGGATGGTCCTGATGTGTGCAGTGGTGTTCATTGTGTGTTTTACTCCCTACCATCTCAATTTCCCATTCTTTATGATGGTGAAGCAACAAGTCTTCTCGAACTGTTCCTTTATTAAAAGCACTCTATGTTTCCATATCATTTCTTTGTGTCTTGCAAATCTGAATTGTTGTCTTGATCCAGTTGTATATTATTTTATGACTTCAGAATTTCGTAATAAATTTTCAGAACACGGAGGTTTGGTTATTCAGTCATGCATTCGATGCAAAGACAGTACTTTTGAAATTCATCAGAGGAAGGAGAGGCTTCAGACTATCTCTCTTGAATGTTTAGATGATTCCAAGACAATGTGATCAAATAATTACCCAGAATACCTATGTGCCCTTATCAATTGAGCTATGCTACTTCAAAATGATTTTGAGTGTCATAAAGGAACATGACCCACTTCACTATGTCCTCAAAAGTAATCCATCGGAAGGAGTTATCTGTTTCAATATTATATTCCTAAATAGGAATATATATTTCTGTGAACCATTTGTGAAACAAAGAATTTGTTTAGCCAAAGTCATAATCCACAGCAAGAATTGCACACTTATTCCTCAGAAATGGGTCCAATCTTTTTATCTTCACATGAAAAAAGCAAAATGTAAACTGAATACTAGTGGATATGCACGAATTATCTGCACATTAAAAGTGTGCATAAGAAAAATAGGACCTTAACTTTATTAAGAAAATAGACACTACTTGACCCAATTGTGTTACAGAAGGTGGCTCTTAATATTAATATGAATTATGGAAATTCATATCCTTACAACTTAAAATATCCATGAAATTTTCTTAAATAGGAGAAAGAAACAATGCAGATGAGCATCAAATATTTCAAAATTACCACCCACAGTGCAAACTCCTTAAGTAGAATTATGTTCTATTGACAAAATTGAGTTTCAGGGCTTAAAATGAAAACCCTTTGCCTGAATGTCTATAAGTATCTGATATGATACATATTTTAGTTTACTGACACTAATGGAGAAAATATTCTCATATATTTGTTGTACAAATCAATTGTACCATTCCCTGGGTAGGATGATTGCTTCATATACAACTTCAGGCACATCTTCACTTGATACTGTTAAACCAATATATTAATGAACAATCATATATATGTATGTATTTTTCATGTAGCTAACAGCTAAGGTGTAGTAGGACCTAATTTTTCATAAGCAAAGATGCATTGATGAATCCTATCATAAATGAAGAACAAATACTGCCATTTAATAAATCTCTGTGGTAGAATCATTCGTAATATACGTCATTCCCAATGTAAAGTTTGAAGCTTACCATTTTCAAATATTGGGTTCATTAAAATGGAATTTTATATAGCAGTGGTTTGCTTTAGAAAATTTCTATTGGTGTTTTGTCCCTACTTTTTTGGATTATCCTTATTTTTATTGCAGTTTTTGGTTAGCATATGAAGAAATGGGTTTTATTGTGAGATTCTTCATATACATTCATCATTATACTTTTTTCTTATACACTCTCTCCACTGCCCTCCCCCATATGCCACTCTCATGCCTGCTATTCCCTTTTCTTCCTATTAATAGTTCTCCCTTCTGTATTCACCATACAAATATTCTGTCCCTTCCTCTTGGATTTCATTACCTCCCTTATTGTACCTTGCATGCCTCCTTTTATATCTCTCTTGCCTCCCTCTATTTTCTTGTCATATATATATGTATATATGTATATTCTGAATTCTATACATGAAAGAATATGTGACATTTGTCTCTCCAAGTCTTGTTTATTTTGCTTACATATTGATGTTGAGTTCCAATCATTTTTCCTGTAAATGTTGTAATTTCATTCTTCTTTACAGTTGAATAAAATTCCATTGTTTATATATACTGCATTTTGTTGATCTAGTCATCTGTTGATGCATACCTACACTGTTCTCCTATCTTTGGCATTGTGAATAGTTCAGCAAGAATTATGTCTGCAAAATATCTTTTGATAAGCTTACTTACAATCCTTCAGCTCTATACCCAAGAGTGGACTAGCTGGTTCATATTGCAGTTCTATTTTTAGTTTTTGAGGAATTTCCACACTGATTTCCAAAGTAGCTGGTCTAATTTACATAACCACCAGCAGTATATGGGGGTTCCTCTTTCTCTGTTTTTACCAACATTTGTTCTCATTTGTTTTCTTGATCATACCCATTCTGACTATAGTGAGATGGAATCCCAAAGAGGTATTAATTTACATTTCTCTGATGGCTGACGATGTTGAACATTTTTAAAATGATAATTTCCATTTCTTTTTTAAAATTAAAAAAAAATTAAAATAATTTTATCGATGATTATTGAATTTACATCATTTCCACCACTTGCTTTCCCCCCACCAACTCTTCACACATCCCCAACTCTCTCTCAAGGCTTCTTTTAAAATATTGTTTTACACACACACACACATGCACGCACACACACACACACGTTGCACTGAGTCCATTATAGTAGTGCTCATGTGTGTACACATGTGCTTAGGGCTGATCACTTGGGTTTGGATAATCTATCAGGGAGATTTTTTTCTAGAAAAATATTGATTACCTGTAGCTCTTCTTGAGGTGGGACCCCATGACATTTTTCCCATTCACATTGGAATGTCAAATGCTACTGTCATTATGCACATATTGTTTAGGCAACAATATTGCCTGAGATTTCATGGATGAAGCACTTGTCAGGTCTAGAAGACGCTATCTACCAGCAGAAATCCTGGTCCTCTGGCTCTTACAATCTTTCTGTGCCCTCTTTCAAGATGTTCCCTGAGCCTTAGGAATAAAGATTGCATTGCACATGTATCAGTTGGAGCTAGGAACACAATGGTTATTTATTCTCTACATTTTGATTGGCTGACTAACAACAATGACCAGTCTAGCAAAATATCTATTTGTGCAACAGTGGTACTTTTATCCTGGGGGGAACCAATAGTTGTGTAATTGGACTTGAGGCCCACCCGGTAGTAGGAAACCCATGCCTGATATTGTAAACATATTCACAAATCTATGGCTAAAGAGGTCAAAGACCTTAGAGAAGAACCTACTACTGTCACTTTCCTAAATCAATATAATCTCTTACTGTATTCTCAATACTTACTCTCTTTTTCATTTTTAATAAATTTTTGTTAATTTCACACAATACATGTTGATCATATTTAGAATCCCCACTCTATCTGTACCCTCCTCTTAATATACCCTGCCCAATTTCATGTACTCAGTTATATGTATTAAGGCCTATTGGTCAAACTTGTATCCCCAAATGCCCTGCTGTATGCGTCTATCCACTGGAGCCTGGTTAACCTATCCAGCATCACATCCCTAAAGAAAACCAACTCTCCCTCTCCAAGCAGCTGTTGATTTGCAGCTACTCAAATAAACTCACAGCCATGGGGACAGCTGCACAAGACCCACATAATATTAAGCCAGGCAAAATCCCAGCATAGAAGTTCGTAAATGGCTAATGAATACTTATGCTTATATTCATAGGTAAGTATAGCTCTCACCACGTATCAAAGGAAGCATATTTTCACAACAAATGGAGGCCATTTCTATTTTTTATTTGGAGAACTCTCTGTTTAGTTCATTTGTCTATTTGTTGGTCAGATGATATGGTTTATATTTGGTGACTCATTTTTTAACTTTTTACACATTCTAGATATTAACCCACTGTCCGATGTACACTTGGCTAAGCTTTTTCTCCCTTTCTGTATGCCTGATGCTAGTCATTCTGACTGGGGTAAAATGGAAATTCAAACAGTTTAATTGCATTTTACTTATAGTTAATATTTTGAAAACATTTTCATTATTGATTGGTCATTTGTAGTTTTCCTTTTCAGAACTGCTTATTCAAATCATCAACCTGTTGGTTGATTAAATGATTTGGATTTTATGGTATTTAATTTTCAGAGTTCTTTATAGTGTCTGTGAGTAAACCGCCTGCCTGGTGTATAGCTGGCAATGATTTTTTTCTATTCTGAAGATCAGCCCTTTACTCTGTTGATGACTTTCTTTGTTATGGAGAAATATTTTTAATTTCATGTAATCCCACTTGTTAATTCTTTGAATTACTTCCTCTTCCTGTGCCACTGGAGTTCTTTACAGAAAGTCTTTCTCAACACTTATATCTTGAAGTGTTTTGTTTATGGCTTTCTCTAGAATTTTAGGAATTTTAGGTCTTATATTAAGGTTTGGGGACCATTTTGAATTGATGTTCGGGGCAGGGTGACCAATACTGATCTAGTTTCATTCTTTTACGTGTGGAAATATAGGTTTCCTAGAACTTTTTGTTAAAGACTGTCCTTTTTACATTCTGTTTTTTGACACATTTGTTGAAAATTAGATTATGTTTGTTTATTATATTTCTGGGACCTTATAACATTGGTATGTGTCTTTTTTTCTGTGTGTGTGTGTCTGTCTGTCTGTCTGCCTCCTGCAAGTTTTATTATTATGGTTTTGTTGCTATGCTCTTTCTCTTTAGGACAGACTTGGCTGTTTGGGGTATTTTGGACTCTGGTGTGCAAAGACCTTGAGCACTATATTGAGTACTATTGGAGAGAATGCACATATTTGCCTTGTCTCTTATTTTACAGGAAATAGTCTCAGTGTTTTCCTACTTAATATAATGTTTGTTACAGGTGTTTTGTATATAACCTTTATTATGAGGTATGTTTCTTCTACTCCTCCTTTCTTTAGAGCTTTTATCATGAAAGGATGGCAAGCCACCAATGTCCTTTTATATATCTATGGAGATAATCATGTGCTTTGTGGCCTTAAGTCTATTTAGATGCTATATTGTGTTTCTTGATTTTTGTATGCAAAATCATCCTTGAATTTTTGGAACGAAAGTTCATAGAGTGTCATTTGGTTTTCAAGCACTTTATTGAGAAGTTTTGCATTTATATTAATCAGGAATATTGATGTACTGTTGTGTCCTTAACTATTTTGTTGTGTCCTTAACTATTTCTGATATCAAGGTAATGCTGGTTTCATAGAATGAGTTTGGTAGTGTTTCCTCTGCTCCTATTTTTATGCAGCACCTTGAAGAACATTGATGCTTCAGTGGATGATATTTTTAATATATGCTGTATTCAGTTTGAAAATATTTTGTTGAGAATTTTTGTACCTATGTTGTTTTCATTTTTGTTATATCTTTACCTAGTTTTGGTATTAGAGTAATACTGGCTAATGAAAAGAATTTGGAAGTGCTCCTTCTGTTTATAGTTTTGCTTTCTGAATAATTCAAGCAGCATTGGTTGTCATTCTTTTTTGAAGGTCAGGTAGAATTCTGCTGTGAATCCATTTGAATGTGGGCTTTTTTTAGTCAGAAGGTTTTTTTTTTCTTTTTCTTTTACTACTGTTTCAACAAAAGCTACAGGCAATCAATGGATGCTGAGAGAAGGAGAGCCAGTTTTCTCTAGGGATGAACTCCCTGACAGGTCATCTAATCCCAAGTGCTCAGCCCCAGACACATGTACAATTAAGCAAAACAAAACGGATTTTGTAGGTTGTGTACGGTGTGTGTGTATGTGTGTCTGTATGATTTTGTGTATATGTAACAATAATAACTAAAAGAGAGTCATGAAATTGAAGAGTAGGGGGATGTGGGAGGACATGGAGGGGGAGAGACAAGGGTGAAAATAATGTACATATAGTACATCTAGTACATATAGTACTCATGTATGAAATTCCTAAAAAATATATATAAATAATGTGTCAGCATATACTCATAAATAAAAGACATCTAGTCCTAAAAAAGAACATTGCATCACCTATTACTGGGCATCTCTCAGATGTATGTTCTCTGTGTCTGGCCAGATGTGCAGTTCTGCAGGAGCCTCCATCTGTTGCAAAAAGAAGTTTCTTTGATGAGTGCTGTATGATATGCTTGTCTGTAAATATAAGGATCGATATTTAGCATATAGTAAGAAGATTCATTTGTCTTGAGATATGAAATGGATAGGGTTTTTATAGTATCTATGTCCCCTCCTGCCATGCATATTTAACTGAGTTTACAGTGCCACTCTTGAGTTCCCTCCCATTGAGAGGGCTTTAAGTCCCATTAGATAGCTCTTGATTGCCCCTCAGATTACACTGCCATTACTGCACCAATAGAGGTAGTTTGCCATGCCAGTCATTATGGTTATTAGGTGTTGGAGCTGGGTTGGACCATTGATTGTCTCCGTTAGACTTTTGCATACCATCATCTAGCGTTATGATAGCCAAACTTCAGTTTGAAGGCTTCTAGGTCAGTTCCTGCTCCATTGTTTCAAGTAATGTACCCTAAATATGTCCTGACCTCAACAGTGGGGTTTTCTCTACTAGTTCTGGGAGATCTAACCAAGTAATTTGGCAATACCCTGTGTTATTTTGGGAGTCTCCTGGACGACCTTCACCAACTGCTCTAAGGGAGATCTCTTCTGTCTGGCACTGTGTTCTTTGCCAAGCAGCTCCCAGGTATATATATGTATTAATGTTCTGACATTGTGTGTGCATTTCTCATGGGGTTTCAAGGGCATCACTTTTCCCTCTAGGTTTCCTAGCCCCTCAAGATTCATTCATCGCTACTCTTTTTCCTCCTATCTGGCCTCCCTCTTAAATCCCTCCCTAGTCACAGTGATGCCTAAATGAAAAAGATGTAACATGTATGGTGGAATACATGAGGTTCGGTGGGGGGAATGGGGGAGGCATGGATGGGGAAGGGGAATCTAAATTTGATTAAGAACTGTTGTATTAAATTACAAAAGTTTGCTTATACACACATTATATATATATATATAAAGAACTTTGGTGGGTAACCAAGAGCAGGGACAATGGCCAGTATTGTTGAGGATCTATGTAACGCCAGACCAAGAGCTTCTAGAGATTGAGCCAATTCTTAGCACTGAAAAAAATTTTTTCATTAGCCTATGACATCTGCAAAGGGAAACGCCCCTCTGTTATGGGGCAACTCCTTTGAACCTCTTTTTAAAATGCATGTGTATACAATTTAAGAAACTTCTGTAGTGGTAGGTTTCCATATGTCTTTTTCTAAACACATTTACTGTTTCTTATCCCTTCCCATACTCCCTCTTCTGTTCTGCCTGCCCATTCTCCACCCCTTTAACCTTTCCTACTCTAGTGTTATCCTTTCCCATTTCATAACACTGCATTCTACCACCCCTCCCGGGAAGCCGTGATGTTAAGACTCTACTAACGATGTTGAACAGTTTTTGCAGTATTTCTTAGCCATTTTTATTTCTCCTTTGTAGACTCTGTTCAGATCCATAGCCCACATTTAATTGGGTCATTTGTTTTCTGGATTCTCTGTTGAGTTCTTCGCATATTAGGATATTAATCGTATGTCAGTTGTATAGCTGGTGATGATGTTCTCCCACTCTGTGGACTTCCTTTTCACTCGGTTGTTTCCTTTGCAGTACAGAAGCTTTTAAGTTTAATGAAGTCCTATTTGTCAATTCTTGAGAGTAATCTGTGAACTATTTAAATATTATTTACAAAGTCCTTTACAGCACCTGTAACTTGTAGGGTATTGCCTATGCTTTCTTATAACTTTCTCATCATTTCAGGTTTTGCATTGATGTCTTTGATCCGTTTGGAGTTGACTTTAGTGCAGGGTAATGAATACGCATCCAATTTCAATTTTCTACTCATGGAGATCTAGTTTTGCCAGCATTATTTATTGAAGATGCTATCTTTCCTCCAGGAAAGATTCTTGGCATTTTTTTCAACTATCATGTGGCTGATATTGCGTGCACTCATGTTTGGGTCTTCTATATTTTCCACTGATATACTTGTCTGTTTTTGTGCCAATACCATGCTGTTTTATGACTATAGGTCTGTAATAGAATTTAAAAATCTCACATAGTAATACATCCAGCATTGCACATTGTGCTCAGTATTCTTTTAAGTATCTAGGATATTTTGTAATTACATATGAGTTTGGGGATTTTTTTTCCTATTTATCTGAATAATGTTATGGGTATTTTGATTGGAATTGCATTAAACCTATAAATTTCTTTTCATAGCATGGCCATTTTCCCAATATTAATTCTCTTATTCCATGAGCATAGGAGATAGTTCTATCTCCCTGTGTCTCCCTCAACCTCTTTCTTCAGAGATTTAAAGTTTTCATTATAGAGATCTTTAATATCTTTGGTTAGGTTTAATCCTAGATTTTTTTTTAGTTTATTGTAAATGGGAGTGTTTCTGTGATCTGTCTTCCTCAATTTCTTTCTTCATAGATTTAAAGCTTTCATTGTAGAGATCTTTAGTGTCTTTAGTTAGCTTTATACCTAGATATTTTCTTGAGTCTATTGTAGATGGGAGTGTTTCCATGATCTCTTTCTCTGACTGCTTCTTATTGATATTTGCAAAGTCTAGTGATTTGCAAAGTCTAGTGACTTTTGTAAATTCATTTTGCATCCTGTCACTTTGATTAAAGTGTTGATAATTTCTAGACGTTTTCAGCTTGAATTTTTCAGATCTTTTATGTATAATATATCATCTACAACTAGGTATAATTAGGCCTCTACTTTTCCAATTAATATCCCCTTAATTTCCTTCTGTTTTATTGTTTTAGCTACAGTTTCAAGCACTATATTGAAAATGAACAGGGATAGTTGACAGCCTTTTCTGGTTCCTGAATTTCATGGACATGCTTCGAGTTTTTCTCCATTTACAATGATCTTGACTGTTGGTTTGTTGTATATATTCTTAATTATGTTGATATATATTCCTTCCAGTTAAAGTCTCCCTAGGACTGTTATCATGAAATCAGGTTAAATTTTGTCAAAGGCCTTTTTTGAGTATATTGAGATTATCATGTGATTTCTGTCTTTAAGTTGATTTGTATAATTGTTTTACATTTATTCACTTATGTATACTGAAGAATACCTGCATCTCTGGAATAATGCCACCTTGATCATGGTGGATGATGTCTTACATAGGGGTCTACATGCGACTTTCAAGTATTTGGTTGAGAATTTTTTGCATGTATTTTCATTAGGGATGTGGGTCTATAGTGATTTTTGTTGTGGCTTTACCTGATTTTGGTAGAAAAGTAATACAGGCTTCATAGAAAGAGTTTGGGGATTCTCGTTCTGTTTCTCTCATAATAATTTAAGTAGTAGTGGTTGAAGATCTTTGAAAGTATGATAGAATTCTCTTTTGAATCCTGTTAGACCTGGGCTTTTTTTACTTGGGAGGCCTTGTATTACTGTTTCAATTTCCTTACTTGCTATAGTCTGTTTAACTTGTTGATCTCTTCTTGGTTTAATGTTGGTGGTGCCACTGAATTTAGAATTTTGTTCATTTTTTTAAATTTTCAAATTTAGTAGAGTATGCGTTTTTAAAGTATTTCCTTATAATGTTCTAAATCTTTTTGCTGTCTGTTAGGATGTTTCCCCTTTCAAATCTGATTTTGTTGATTTGGATTTACTCTTTCTTTTTCTTGGTTAGCTGGGCTAAGTTTCTATTTTGTTTTACCTTTTTAAAGAACCAGCTCTTAGATTCATTGATTCTTTGTATCTTTTTTTTTGTTTCTTTCTATTTCATTGATTACTGTTCTGATTTCCTCTCCTACTGTTTTTGTTGTTGTTGTTCTTCTTCTTTATCAGATTATTGAATTGTATCATTAAGTCATTTATTTGTGCTCTTCCTGAATTTTAAATGCAGATGATTAGAGCTATAAACTTGCACCTAGGACTGCTTTTGGTGTGTCCCAGGAATTTTGTTGTGTTGTGTTTTCATTTACATTTAGTTCAAGGAATATTTTTTATTTCTTTCTTGATTTCTTCCTTGACCCATTCATCATTCAGTACTATGTTGTTTCATCTCCATGAGGTCTTATATGAGTAGAGCACCTTTTGCTGTTGATTTGCATTGTTGTTTGATATGGGATTCTTTCAATATTTGTTTTTGGCAAGTTTTGTTTTGTGCCCCAGTATGTGGTCTATTTTAGAGAAACTTCCATGGATTGCTGAGTAGAATGTGTTCTTTGGTGTTTGGGTGGATATTGTAGATGTCTGTTAGGGCCTTTTGATATAGGATATCATTTAATTCATATGTTTCTTTGTTTATTCTTTGTCCAGATGATTTGTCTATTGGAGAATGTAGGCATTGAAGTCACCTACTATTAGTGAGCTGGCATTAATCTGTGTGTTGAAGTTCAGTTGTATTCTTTTTATGAAATTAGGTGCAGCAGAATTTTCAGTGTATGTGTTCATGATTGTAACGTCTTCCTGATTGAGTGTTCCCTTGATCATGACAAAGTAACCTTCTTTATCTGTTCAAATTGTTTGAAGTCTATTTTGTCACATATTACTATCTCAATGCTGCTAGTTTTTAATGTCATTTGCTTGGAATATTCTTTTTCCATTTACTTGGAATATTTTTTTCACCCTGTCCTTTAAGGTAGGATGCGTTTCTTATACACAAGAAAAAGTTGGACTTTGTTTCTTAATCCATCTGACTAAACTGTCTTTTGGTTGTAGAATTGAGGTCATTGATATTTGAAGTTATTAATGAAATACTGTTATTTGTTAAGGTCAGTTTAGTTTCTGCTTTTGTTCTTAGTCCAATTTTGTTTTTCCATAACTATATTTGTTTCTTTCCCATAGTTTCTTGGGTATAGTTATTCGTTCTTCACTCCTTTATATTGCATTTAGTATTCTTTGTAGGACTAGTTTGGTAAACATGAATTCTTTAAGCCTATATATATCATGGGAGAAAGACAGTTTTACTGGGCAAAGAAATCTCATTGGTGTTATGGTCCCTTAGAACTTGAAATATGTTACTCCAGACTAGTTTGACTTTTTTTTTTTCAAATATAGCTCATTTTTTAAGGCATTTTGCATTTTTAATTGATTCTCTGTGTGTGTGTGTGTGTGTGTGTGTGTGTGTGTATTTCATATGGAACATCCCAAACAATCTTATTCATGTTCATACATGCATCCCAAATGGCACCATCCCTTAGCCCCCCACCACTGAAGCCCATATACTCTGTCATTCCCGTTACTGTCCACTGTGTTATCAGTGCCCCCAGACGTTCCCCAGTGCTTGTCCATCAACTAGGTCTTAGCCTATCCAGAGTTCCTTGTTTTAGGAAGATCAGCTCTTCCTTATCTAGGAGCAAGTGTTTGCCAACATTCCATTAGGTACAATTGAGGTCTGGTGTTCATTTTCCCAGTTCTATGCTGGGTTACCGTCTGGGAGTCTCTTGGGCCACCATGGCCAACAACTGAAAGGAAGGTATCTCCTGTCTGGCATTGTTTCTTGTTACATAGCTTTTAGCTATACACACGGACTCTTAAAGAATTATACTGATCACTTTAATCTTTGGTTATACATTCCTTTTGGGCATTTAAGACCATATAGTTGGTCCAAATAAACCAATTTATTTTTACTCTTAAGCTGGTTTGAAGATCTGTTCCTCAGGGGTCACATGGGTTTGGGAGGAGCCCCTGGCTCCTTTTTTTTTTTTTTACCAGTTCCAGCTCTGTGAAGATAAGTCAAAGATCCTATTTGGCCATGGCTGGGTTCACTTGGAAGCATGGAGGAAATGTTTCCTCTGTATTGACCCACCTCTTTGCAGATCAGACACTGGTTCAAGTCCATCTGGTGGGGCTGGGAGGGTGAATGAGGTTGTGGGAGTCAAGGCCACTAGCTTGACTTTTAAAGTTTGCATTGAAAAGTCAGCTGTTATTCTGATGGGTTTTCCTTTATATGTAACATTATTTTTCTCTTGCAGGTTTCAGAACCTTTTCTTTATTCTGCATATTTAGTGTCTTCACTACGATATGCTGTACTGAGTTTCCTTTTTGCTCCTGTCTATTTGGTGTTTTGTGTGATTTTTCTACCTGTATGGGTGTGTCTTTCTTTAGGGGAGATTTCTTCTATAATTTTGTTTAAGATCTTGTCAATGCCATTAACCTGAGATTTCCTTCTTCGTGCCTGTAATTTGTAGATTTGATCTTTTCATGGTGTCTTACAGGTCCTGCATATTCAATTTTTTAAAATTTACACATTCTTCTTGAGTGGTTCAATTCTGCAACTTTACGTTTTAGTCTTGATATTCTGTTTTCCATTTGATTCATTATGCCCATAGACTTTCTCCTGTTTCTTTCTAATTTGTTTACTGAGTTTTTCAATTCCATCTTCATCTCAGGTTTGGTTTTCTTCAGTATTTCAAATATTGAAATATTGAAATATTCAATATCTCTTTCATGAATTGAGCTTTCAAATCCTGAATTTTCTTTGTTATTTCATTCAGCACTATATTTGAATTTTTTGAGACGCAGTCTGGAGTTTATTCCTATCCTCCTTACTGCCTTGAGCTGTTTGTATGTACTTTAAAATCTTTGAAATTTTTAAAATCATGTTTATTATTTTTTAAGTTCTCTATCCTGGGGTTCCTCTGGGTAGGTCTCATTGTTGAACACTTCTGCAGGACTGGTAGTACTTGGTGTGATTATATTTTCTTGATTCTTCATATTACTTGTGTTTTTGTATTGTAACCTGGGCATATGTATGACCTCCTCCTCCTCTTAATTCTTCTTAAGTGTATGTCTGATATGAAATTCCAACCTGCCTTTGTTGAACAGAAATATGGCTTTAATTTTCTTGCTCTCAAACTTTGATTGATTTCTGATCGTGTATCAATATATGTTTGGTCTGTGCTTCAAGTTCTCACTTTTAATTTCTTTTTATTGGAAGGACAAGGAGACTCCAGTCTCCAGTCTGGTCTGGTGTAGCAGGTGGGCCATTATAACCAGAAAAGGGGTTTCAACTGTGAGAGCAGTGGTTCCAGTCCTAGTCCCAGAGAGAAAATATGGCCTTTAAAAATTTTTTTGTACAGTTAAGAGTTGCTTTATTGACAGCAATGTGATTTATTTTAGAGAAAGTCACACAAATTTCTGAGAATAATGTGCTTTCTGTATCTGTTTGAGGAAATATTTTATAAATATCTGTCAAGTCTATTTGAACTATGATTTGGATTCATTCTGCTTCTTCAATAATTTTGGTCTAGATGATGAGATTAGGTTGTTGAAGTCATCCACTGTTACTGTATCCAAATTTATCTGACCTTTTGTGCACCTTCGTGTATGTTTTATGTAACGGGGAGTCCCAGCATTAAATTTATAGATAAAACTTCTTGGGTAATTCTTCTCTTTGTGAATTAGTAGTGGATTTTATTATATCTTATGACTAATTATTGTTTAAAGCAATTTTCTTCAATTATGTGAATAGTTATGCCAGCTTTTTGGGGGCTGCTGTTTGCTTGGTAGATTGATTTTTATGTTTTAACTCTCATTTTGCTAATGTGTTGGCTGATGGGGCTTTGCTGTTGTTATTTGGTTTTAGACAAAGTTACTCTATGTAACACTGGCTGGCTTGGAACTCAATATGTAGACCAGGCTGACCTCAAACTCACAGAGGTCCACGTGCCTCTGCTGCCCCAGTGTTTGGAATAAAGGTGTACATCACTATGCTTAGCATTTTTGTTTATTTTTAGGTGACCTATGGATCTTTTTTGAATGTATTAGGATAATTTTCTATTTATTGTTGTTACATTTAACTTTATTATGAAGAGAAATCTGCTATTTCCTTTAATTGGATATGTTTTTGGTTGGTTGGATTGCTCTCTCTCTCTCTCTCTCTCTCTCTCTCTCTCATGTGTGTGTGTGTGTTATTTTTATTCTCCCCTATTAGAATTAGTAGTTATCTGATTTGTTGTGTTGGGCATGATAGAATCTTTCCTAGCTCTCCTTTGGCCATCTAATCTTCCTATAAAATTTATTCTTTTATGTGCTTTCATAATTGTTACTGTCTTCTGCTTCTGTGTATAGTATTTTATGTGTGTGTGTGTGTGTGTGCTTGTGTGTACTTGCGCATGATGTATGCATGTGTTTGCATATGTATGTTCACACCATTTTGGGTCTTTCACATGATTACTCTACACCTTATTTTTTGAGACAGGGTCTCTTACTACAACTGTTGCTTGTTACTTTACTAGCCTAGGTTGACAATGAGCTCCAGGGATTTGCCTTTCTCTGTCCCACCAACAATGGGGTTACAGATGCTTGCTGCTGTGCTCAGCTTTTATGTTCATGCTGGCTATTGGAACCCAGGTCCTCGTGCTTATGCAACTAGTACTCTAACAATCTCCCAACCCTACTAATCTGTCATATATTTTAAGTGTCTTCTACAGTGCTGGCTTGGTCTTTGTGAATGCCTTTTTTTTGCTTGTCTTGAAATATCCTTCCATCTATCATAAATAATATTTTTTCTGGATATAGCAATCTTTGTTGTCAATTATTTACTTTTAGGACTTGAAGTGTATCATTCCATGGTTTCCTGCATTTTGAGACTTCTGATGTTATTCTGATGTGTTCACATTTGGGGTATATTTGAATTTTTCCCTTACAGCTCTTAATACTGCTTATATCATTTATATTTTTTTCATCTTGCCTATAATATCTTGTGGTGCGGTTCTTCTCTGTTCATGCCTATTAAGGATTTTAAATGTGTCTTGTGCTTTAGACTTAAGAACTTTCTGCTATAGCTTCCTTACATGGATGCCTTTCATATTTATCTCAGCTTTTTGTACCCTAAGGATTCTTATTTTTGGCATCTTGACAGTAATCTGACTCATCCATCAACTTGTTTGTAAACTGTTTCAGATCATCAATCATCCTGATTCATAAACTTTTGAGATCTTTATTTTGTATTTTACCTACTTCAGTAATTTGAAATTTGGTACTTGATGAGTTATGGTCTTTTGTAAGAGATATGTTGCCTTCCTCTTTCATGGTTCTCATTCGTTTCCATGTAGCAAGTTGTACATACATTGATCTGCATATCTTTTTTGGCCTATTTGTAGATCTTCCTGGTAGCCTACTCTTGAGGGCTCAAGTCTCAGCATCACTTAGAGAAAGGAGAAAAACAAATTACTGTAGTAGAACCAAAGCAAACACTATGAGATATAGAATATACTCAAAATTAACTGAAGCCCACTAACATACCACCAATTATCACATGGCAGTAAATGAAAAAAGTAATTTAGAGCATATTTTGAAATTAAAATATATTTAGGGTAAATGTGGAATGTAAATAGATGAGGTAAAGGAAAGAGGTGGGGAGACAGCAGAATAGCAAGGTTATAGAATCTAGAGGAAAAAAAAAAACCTACTTTTTTTACCTCCCTAGACCAACAAAATTTCTTACTTTATTCTTTTTTTTAAATATTTTTATTAATTATTTTTTGTGTACGAGTGTATGGCCTGAATTTTTGTAAGTGCACCCGTGTCTTGCAATGCCCATAGAGGTGAGAGTCCCTGGAACTGGAGTCACGGATGGTTGTTAGCTGCCATGTGTGTGCTGGAAATCGAACCTGGGTCCTCTCCAAGAGCAGTCAGTGCTCTTAACCACTGAGCCATCTCTTCAGCCCCTGTATTCTTAATATGTATTCTTTTTTAAACAAACATTAACAGTTATTTTAATTAATTTTTTTTCAATTTTCACACAGTATAGTTTGATGGTATTTAGATCCTTCGCCAACTACACCTCCCAAGTGTGCCTCTCATCACTCCTCAAAGCAGCTTCTTTTTGTAACAGATAGACAATATTACAAAGTTCCACAATTTGTCAAACAGAGAACAAGGGTCTGTATGGTACCATCCCTAAGTAACACATCTACACCATAGCTTCTGCACCTAAGATCAGGGAACATAGTAAAAGAAGGGGAAAGAAAGAATATGAATGCATTTCTCAACTCTCACCAGTGAAGCTTCCTCATGCAATAAATGCTGATTATCCCAGAAAGCCAAAACTGGCCAAAGTACATAGAATAAGAGACTGCAGAGTACTTATCCATGAATAGGACTCCTATCAACCATCTGCCATCCAAGGCTCAGGGACCATTGTGGAAGAGGGGGTGGAAAGATTATAAGAGTCAGAAATGGTGAATGACTGCAAGGAAACAGAGTTTTTCAGACAGCTGGGAAGTTACTCATATGAACTCACAGCAATAGTAATAGCATGCACAAGACCCATGCAAGCTCAAATCCGAAAAAAATCCCAGCATAAAATGGGGAAGTGGGGAAGAAACCCCAATCTTAGCTGAGTAAATATTGGCAACTAAAATCTACTGGGAGAAGGAGATTTGGTTTTCCGTGAGAGTGAGATGCTATATAGTATAACTAGGCTCCAGTGGAGGGACTTAACACCTAAGGACATTTGGTGACACAAATTTGGCTAGACAGACCTTAACATATATGACAGAATACATAAAATCATGATATCCAGTGGGGGGGGGCTGTAATACACACAGGGAGGATTTCTAAATAAGTTCAAAATATGTTGTATAAAATTCACAAATAATTCAGCAAAAATTATTAATATAAACTAATCCAAAAGAAAAGAAGAAAAATTAAGAGGAATATTAGGATAAGGAAGAGAAGAAGGCCATGAGATTAGAAAAAAATAAAAAAAATAAAAATAATGAAAAAATATTCTAATAACAAGAAAACATGCAACAAAATTTGGTGTAATAAGGAGATTAATAAATTAAAACAATAATTTCTGGATGAAGATTCTTTCTCTGCTGGGGAATCTGTGTGGCTGGAGCTGTGCTCCACTTTGCTTTTTTGTGCTTTCCCTTCCTGTCTTCTCTGCACAATTTTCAGGATGATCCAATGTCATTATTCTATCAGTTGTTATACTGCAATATTTTGCTCCTCTCATTGTTTGAAACGTAATTGTATTTACAATAAATGGGCATTTGAATTTCAGTTTTTTGATCAGATTTATAGTGCTTATATATCTACCTTTTCAGTCGGTTCACATATTTTGCCACTATTTGTAGGTCTGTCCCTATTACCTGCTTAGTTCTTTGTAATCTTTTGTGGCTTAGAGAACACAATAACCAAGCTAGTTATAATAAAGTTCTAGCAAAATTGAGTAAAATATTGCTGATTTTATTTTTCTTTGAATACTGTCAAGAAGGGAAAAGCTCAGGCCTGGAGAGATGGCTCAGTGGTTAAGAACACTGACTGCTCTTGCAGAGGACACGGGTTCAATTCCCAGCACCCACATGGCAGCTAACAAATGTCTGTAATTCCAGTTCCAGGGGAATTTGATGCTCTCTTCTGACCTCAGCGGGCATTGCACAACAACAGTGCACTTACATACATGTAAACAATACATTCGTACAAATAGTAATAATGATAATAAATAAAATATTTTTAAAAGAAGAGAATAATCTATGAAATGAAGTGCATAGATTTCATTTTATGGGCTTTATGGTATATATTTTGGCAATTCAAGACTATTTTGGTTCCTTCCTGGTTCTGTCAGCTGAGTTTAGATAGGTGATGTTGCAAAACATTTGAGCTTGGTATAAGCTGCGGTATGATTAGTTGTTTTTGACACCTAGAATTTCTTGGAATTTAAGCATTGCTATATATGTGTACAATGAATGTTTGTTCCAAAACCGTTACTCGTTTCATCAAGAAGTAGTACACTTAGAATTACTTCTTTGTTTTTAATGAGGTTATTCTCCTGTATGTATGAGGTTATTTTTTATTGCTGTAATATGCTATGAAAATATTTTAAGGAGCATTTCCTAGAAATTCTCCTCTGTATTAAATTTCATTTGATAAACTTTACTCCATTTTGGGTAACTGGACTATTGCTATTATGTATAATGAACATTATCCATTAGGTTTGGAGAAGCACACACACAAACATTCATACACCCCCCCCCACACACACATACACTAACAGTCTAGATTTTGAACTCTCTTGAACTTATGAGAATTTTCCCAGAAATCTACAATTACTCTTACTTATAGGGGACAAGATATGCAAAGTCACACTGATCCAATATTTCTGGGGCCATGCAATTCTGTGTTTTAATGCCTGGTTCCCCAAACATAGGTGGGAAAGTTTTTTAAATGCTATGATTGGGACTGCAGCTGTAACTAACTGATATTAATTAGAGTTAAATTTGAGTACTATTTCCTCTGTTCCTTAACCATATAACCTAAAGCAAGATACTTTTTCATCCTGAAGCTCTTTCCTGATCTGTCCTGTGGTGTGGTGATAATATCTGCTCTTTGTGATTCACAAAACTGGTAGAACTCGAGTAAGAAATATAGATAAGAAAGCTCTTTATACTATGTATTACTTACTTTTTGTTGCTGTGATAAAACACCATGACCAAAAACAAAGTATGGAAAAAAGAGTTTATTTTGCCTTACAGTTCCTGAGCAGGAGTCCACAAAGACAAGAAAGGCATGGCAGCAGCTAGCCAGAGCAAGAAACTAAGAGGTTACCTCTTCAAAAACAAACATGACGCAGAGGTTGAACTGGAAGTGTGGTTAGGCTATAAACTCTAAAAGTCTGCCCCCTGTGACGTAATTACTCCAGCATGTCTGGCACCTCTTAAAAGTTCCATAACATCCCCAAACAATGCCATTAACTGGGACAAAGTGCTCAAGTGCATCTGTCTATGGGAGACATTTCTCATTCAACCCACCACATTCTACTCTCGGCCCCCATAGTGCAGAATGCTTTTAGTTCAACTTTAAAAGTCGCCAGAATGTTTCATAGTCTTGACACTGTTCAAAAGTACAAAGTTTGTTCTGCGATTCAAGGCAGTCTCCTAAGTGTGACACCACAGATCCCAAAGCTCCATGGTTGGTATTGAGAACTTTAGTTTCAAATTGTTTAAATGGCTTCACCCCATCCAGCTTTGCTAAAACATACATCTCTATTCACTCCCTGTGTGTAGATCTCCTTGGCAAATGTATCATGGCTCTGGCATCTCCAAATTGAGCTCAGTACTGTAACCTAGGTTTCACTTTCACAGCTTCACAAAATGGCCACTCAGTGTCTTCTACTTGCAGTGAGTCTAGCACTGTCACACATTCCCTGGCCTCAGTGGTTCTCTTGAGCCATGAAGGAAGAATCCATGACTCCCTCAGTCTTGCATCATTCATGCCTCCAAAGCTAGAACCATGTGGATGACACTGCCATGTTCCACTACCAGCTTAGGATGGAGCACGTCTCCCTTCAAACTAACAGCAGCTTTTGTGTATAGAAATAATTACTTTCTATAAACAAACAACATTTTAGGCTTTCTTCATTCACAAGTTGGAAACTTAGCTGGGCAGGTTCTTTTCCTGAAGGTATCCTTTCCATTATCCCAACACATAGCAGGAGGTCTACCCTTAATTACGCTAATCTCCTCAGCAGTTAGTCTTCCTTTCAGCAGATGATTTGGATCTAACAATAAGTTTCCTAGCCCTCTTTTTCTCTCCAAACTGTAAATTTTGTATTTTTCTGCCCTAGTTCATCTATTTATTTATTTATTTATTTATTTTTGTGAATTTCATACAATACATTTTTATGTTTGGATTTTTATTTTTAATTATGTTTTTATTATTACCATGGGGGAGCTTGAATGCACATGTAGAAGCCACATACAATTTTATGTATTTCATACAAAACATCTTAATCATCTTTATATCTGCTCCATGATCTACACCCGCCCATAACCCATCTGACAAGATTTCATGTATTCTGTCATTTATGTCAAGACATATCGAGTCAAGTTAGTGGACCCAGATGTCCCTCAGTGCAAATTCAACCCCTGGAGTCTAGTCAGCCTATCTAGAATCACTCTCTTAAAGAAGCTCAACTCTTCCTCACCCAGCAATAATCAGCTGCCAATAGTTCCTCAACCTTAGTTTAAGATTGGGGTCTACTGCCCCTTTCCCCAGTTCTAAGCTGGGTTTTTTTTTATCTACATGAGTTTGCATAGGTCTTATTCATGTTGAAACCATTGCAGTACATGCATATGGGCAAGATCTCAGGCCTGTAGGACTCTGTTTCCATATGGGTACACATCTCTTCCTCTGACTCTTACAATCTTTCTACCCAGGTTGCCACAGTGGTTCCTGATCCCTGAGTGGGTAGATTTTAATACAGGAGTCCTGTCCAGGGACCCACAGGCTTCATACTCTTATTCTCTATTTTTGGTCATTTGTGGTTTTTGTGCTCATTGGTCTGTGTTGCATGAGGGAGCATCACTGACGAGAGTTGAGAGATGCATTAGTATTCTCTCTACCCCTTGTTCTGCTATGTTCTGTGAGTCTTAGGTATAGAGGATCCATTGTAGATGTGTCCTTAGATGTGTTTATAGACAGTCTCTATGTGTGACCATTTGTGGAACTCTGAAATAGTCTCTGTTCAAAAAGAAGCTTCATGAGTTGTGACTCTGGAATATTTGTAAATCTAAGGTTACATACTTAGTATATAGTAAGAAAATACAGTTGTCTAAGGATGTGACAGCTTTAGAATTTTCTCTAAGATCTATGACCTCTCTAGCCATGTGTATTTGGCTATGTTTACAGGACCACACATGAATCCCTTCCATTGAGTGGGCTTTAAGTCCAATTAGGTAACTGTTGGCTAAAAGTGCCATTACTGTCTGAAAGTAGTTTGTGGTGCCAGTCATCATGGTTATTAGGCCTTAAACCTGGAGTTGGACCAATTGATGTTCTCCCTTAGAAGCTTACAAAGTGTCCTCCAAAACTATGACACCTAGCCTTCAGGGATGTGACTCCCAGGTCAGTTCCAGTTCCAGCTCCATTGCTCCACGTCCTGTATATGAAGTATGTCCTATCATAAATAATACGATCTTATTTCAAGTTCTGGGAGGCAATCACGGGCTATGGCAATAGCTTGTGTAATTTTGGGAGTCTCGTGGACTATACTGGGCAACTACTCAAAAGAGATTTCTCCTGTATGGCACTGTTTCTTGGTCTAGAGCCTTCAGTCATACATATGGACACATGCAGAGATACTGCATGTGCAAATTTTCAGTCAGCCTTTGAACTAATACATTTCACTCTTGTTTTTCATGCCAGGTAAGCAGCATTTACCTCTCTTCCTTCCCTATCTAACATTCTCTGCTTCCTCCCCAGTTAAAGTACCCTCATTTCTTCCATGATAATACCTGTCTCCTATGATCCCCCCTCTCAAGTGCCTTCTTCCCCTTTTTCCCATGGTTCCTTATATAACTCTCCATCTTGCCCTCTTATTTAAATATCCTTATTTCACCCATTTTTTCTCCTTGGTAACAACTGTCTCCCACTGTTCCTCTCTGTCAGGCTCCTTCTTTGTCTTTACTTCCCCGGTTCCTTTCCACTTTCCTGACTCTGAGTTTCAGGTTTTATATTGAGGTCTTTTATCTATTTGGAGTTGACTTTTGTGCATGGTGAAAGATAAGGGTCCAATTTCATTCTTCTGCAGGTGGAGATCCAGATTTGCCAGCACCATTTGTTGAAGATTCTGTCTTTCCTCCATAGTCTGTTCCTAGCACCTTTGTTGAATATCAGGTGGTCGAAATTGTATGTATGCATGTTTGGATCTTCTATTGTGTTTCTTTGATCTATGTGTCTATTTCTGTGTCAGTACCATGCAGTTTTTATGACTAGAGCTTTGTATTATAATCTGAGATCTGGTGTGGTGATCCTCCCAGCATTGTTCATTTTGTTCAAGATTGCTTTGACTATCTAGGGTCTTTTTAAATTTCATGCGAGTTTTAGGAAGATTTTGTCAAGCTCTGTGAAGAATGTCATGGGTATTTTGATTGAGATTGCATTGAATCTATAAATTGCTTTTGGTAAGAGGGTCATTTTCACAATATTGATTCTACCAAGTCATGACCATGGTTGGTCTTTCCATCTCCTAATCTATCTATTTTCTAGAGAGTTAAAATTTTTCATTGTAGAGATCTTTAATGTATTTGGTTAGGTTTATCCATGAATATTTTATTTTTCTGAATCTATTGTGAATGGGAGGGTTTCCTAAAGTGCTTTTTCTGATTACTTGTTATGGGTATTTGGAAAGGCTATTGATTTTTTAAAGTTGATTTTGTAACCTGCCACATTCCTGAAAGTATTAATCATTTTTAATAGTTTTCTAGTGGAATTTTTGGGCTCTCTTATGTATATCATATCAGCTGCAAATGGAGATTCTTTGACCTCTTCTCTTCCACTTAGTATTCTTTTCATTTCCTTCTCTCATCTTATTGCTCTTGCAATAATTTCAAGCACTGTATCCAAAAGGAGTGAAGATAGTGGACCATCCTGTTTGGTTCCTGATTTTAATGGGAGTGCTTCAAATTTTTCTCCATTTAGGATGATGCTGGCTGTGGGTTTGTTCTATCCAGCTTTAATTATGTTGAGGTATGGTCCCTCCAGACCAATTCCTTCTAGGACTTTTAACATGAATGCATGGATTTTTGCCAAAGGTCTTTTCTGCATCTATTGAGATGACCATGTGTATTTTGTCTTTAAGTTCATTTATATGTTTTATTACATTTATTGACTTACATATATTAAAACATTTTTGCATCTCTGGAATAAAGTCGACTTGATCATGGTGGATGATTCTTTGATGTGTGTCTGTATGCAGTTTGTGAATACTTTGTTGAGTATCTTTGCGTCTGTGTTAATTAAGGATATGGGGCTACAGTTTTCTTTTTTGTTGTTTATTTACCTGGCTTTGGTATTAGAGTGATAACGGCCTCATAAGAGCTAGGGAGTTTGCCCTCTCTTTCTATCTTTTTGAATAAGGTAAGCAGTATTGGTTGTAGATCTTGTTTGAATGTCTGGTAGAATTCTGCTGTGAGTCCATCTGGGATTGTACTTTTTATAGTTGGGAGGTTTTATATTACTGTTTCAATTTCCTTATTTATTATGGGTTTGTTTAGGCTGTTGAACTCTTTTTTGGTTTAACTTTGGTGGTGTCCATGATTTTAGAAAGTCATCCATTTCTTTTAGGTCTTCAAATATAATGGAATATAGATTTTCAAAGTATTCCCTTACAATATTTTGGATTTTTTTGGTGTCTCTGATTTTGTTGATTTTAATTTGCTTTCTTCTTTTGGTGAACTGAGTTAATGGTCTGTCTATCTAGTTTAATCTTTCAAAGAACCACCTCTTAATTCATTGATTTGTTAAATTGTTTTCTTTGTTTCTATTTCATTAATTTCTGCTCTGATTTTTGCTATTTCTTCTCATCTAGTAGGTTTGGGGTTGATTTGTTCTTGCCTCTCCAGAGTCTTGAGTTGTACTGTCAATCAATTTACATGTGCTATTTCTGATTTTTTTAATATAGGCACTAAGAGCTATAAACTTCCCTCTTAGGTCTGCTTTTAAGGTTTCCCAGAGTTTTTTTTGTGCTGTGTTTTCATTTTCATTTTGTTCCAGGAATAGTTTTATTTTTTTCTTAATTTCTTCTTTGATCCATTCATCTTTCAGGAGTATGTTGTTTAATCTGCATGAGTTTGTGTACTTACTAGAACTTCTTTTTCTGTTAATTATAAACTTTATTGCACTGTGGTCTGATAGAGGGATGGAATTATTTTAAATGTTTTGTATTTGTTGAGATTTGTTTTGTGTCCCAAAATGTGGTGAATTTTAGAAAAACTTGCATTGGCTGCTAAGCAGAAAGTATATTCTTTGGTGTTTGGGTGGAATATTCTCTAGATGTCTGTTAGATTCATTTTATGTAAGATATCATTTAATTTAGATGTCTCTCTGTTTATTTTTTGTCCAGTTGACATGTCTATTAAAGAGTGTGGTATTGAAGTAACCTACTATTACTGAGTTGGGGTTAATCTCTGTTTTATAGTCATGGACTACTGTTTTTATGAAATTGGGTACTCCAGAGTTTGGCACATATATGTTCATGACTGTAATATCTTCTTGGTCAATTGTTCCTTTGATTAGAATGAAGTAGCCTTCTTTACCTCTTTGGATGAGTTTTAATTTGAAGTCTATTTTGAAAGATGTTAGAATTGCAACACTGGCTTGCTTCTTAGGGCATTTGCTTGGAATATTATTTTCTGTCCTTTCACCCTAAAATAGTGTCTATCCTTGAAGCTGAGATGAGTTTCTTGCAGACAACAAAAAGATGGGGTTTCTTTCTTGATCCATTGTCTTTTGACAGAGGAGTTGAGGCCATTGATATTTAATGTTATTATTGAAAGATGTATATTGGATACTGTCATTTTAATTTCTTTGTGTTTGTGGCCCTATTTTGTGTTTCAATTGTTATCCCTTTCTTAGTTTTCTTTCTGTAGCCTCTTGGGTATACTCATTCCTTTCTTCAGTCCTTTGTACTACTTTGAGTATTCTCTATAGAGCTGGTTTAGATAACCTGAATTCTTTCAGCCCATTTGTGTCATGAAAATTTTTCTGTTCCCTTTTGACCTTGATATATAATTTTGCTGGATAAAGTATTCTGGGTTGGCATCCATGATTGTTTAAAACTGAGAATACTTTGGTCCAGGCTCTTCTGGCTTTCATAGTTTGCACTGAAAAGTCAGCTCTAATTCTGATGGGTTTTCCTTTATATGTAACTTGTTTTTCTCTAGCAGCTTTCAGTACCTGCTCTTTGTTCTGTACATTTAATGTTTTTACTACGATAAGTTGTGGGGACTTTCTGTTCCAGTCCTGTTCTATGTGTTTCTTGAATATCTATAGCTACAGCTTTCTTTAGTTTAGGGAAGTTTTATTTTATAATCCTGGTGAAAATCTGTTAAATGCCATTGACCTGAGATTTTTCTCCTTCCTGTATGCCTATAATTCATAGATTTGTTTGTTTTATATTGCCCCACATTTCTTGAGTATCCCATTCCTGTTTTCTTTCTTTAAATTATCATAGTCTCTGCTGAAGGACTCCAGATCTCCAACTTTATCACCCAATCTTGATATTCTGTTTTCCATTTCATTCATTTTGCTTGTGAGTCTTTTTCTTGTGTTTCTAATTGGTTTGTTCAGTTTTTCAATCCCATGTTCACTTCCATTTGGGTTCTCTTCATTATTTCTATTTCTTTTCAAGTTGTGAATTGTTTTTGATATTTCATTAAGCCACATATTTGTATATTCTTGGGCTTCCATCATAAGTTTATGCCTTTTCTCTTTGAGTTCTTTGAATTGTTTGTGTTTTTTTGAAGTTCTTTTATCATGTTTATGATTGTTCCTTTAAATTCTGTGTCCTGGGATTCTTCATGGTGGTACTCATTGCAGTGCACTTCTAGGGGAACATATTTTCTTGATTTTTCATATTGTTTGTGTTTTTGCATTGCCGTTTGGGCATATGGATATTCTTTATTGATGATGTGTCCAATAGGAACTTCTACTCTGCTTTTGTTTAATTTAATTTCGGTTCTGTTAATATTGTTTATGTAGCTTCATTACTTTTACTTCAGGTATGGAAAATAAATTGGTGGGTGTTTCAAGTTCTTACAGGGTAGTAGACTGGTCTGGGTGGATGGTGGGAAAGGGTAGTAGGTTGGTTGGTCAGATTAGTAGGAGGACTGGTCAGTGCCAGTCAGATCAGGAGCCAGTGCAGTCTGTGGTAGGGAGTTTAGCTAGTCTGTGTTAGGAGGCTAGTCCCAGGACCTGAGGTGAAGGAATTAGAGCCCATCTGGGTCCAAGGCTGGCAGGGGATGGGGTGGGTGTGAGTGAGAGTAATGGAGTAGAGACACAGTGGGTGGGATCTGACTTACCAGAGTCCTAGCTGAACAGGTCTGCCTGTCTGATACTGAGGCTGGCAAATTGGTGGTGGGGGTGACTGCCTTGGAAGGGATTTAGGGTTCTATGGTAGGGTGTTTAGTCTGGGTCAGTATGCCAGTCCAGAGATCTGAGGTGAAGGAATTGGAGCCCACCTGGGTCCAAGATCGGTAGGGGACAGGGTGGGGGTGGGTAAGAGAAATGGATGTCCTTTTTTAAATACCTGAGTCCAACTTGTGCTTCCATATTCTAATATACTAAGATACGGGGTTCTCCACTGGAGCATGGCAGACCTACCTGGGTCTACACCTTTAATGAAAACTGACTCTTCCTACCCAAGAAGTCAACAACTTTCAATAGCTTCTTGGCTAGGGCTGGAGGCTCATAAGACCCACTTGTCTCCAAGCTGGAACATAGACTGGACTGATCCCATGCAGGCAACCATGCTACTGTGAGTTCATGAGTTCAGAGGTCCTGTCTTGTCCAGAGGACTCTGTTTAATTTCAGTCCTTCTTGATCTTTGGGTCTTATAATTTTTTGCCTCTTCTTCTGAGATGGTCCGTGAGCACTGGAGAGAGGGGGTATAGCCTAAAACATACCACAGAACAAACATAACCAAGAAAGTGAAAGGCCTAGACAATCAAAACTTTAAAACACTGAATAAAGAAATCAAAGAAGACATCAGAAAATTGGGAGACTTCCCATGTGCATGAATTGGTAGGACTAATGATGTGCATATGGTCAATCCACCAAAGCAATCTACAGATTTAATGCAATCCCATCAAATTTTCATAATAAATATTCACAGACATTGAAGAAAATCTAACATTCATATTGAAACACAATGGATCCCAGATAGGCCAAGCATTCCTGAACAAAATTTAAGTTATACTATAGAGTCATAGTAGTATAAAAACAGCAGGGTACTTGCACAAAAATGGACACATTGATCAATGGAAAATAATTGAGAATCCAAATATAAGTCCACAAACCTATAGATATCAATTTTAAAAAATTGACAAAAATACACACCAAAGAATAAACAACATTTTAAACATATAGTGCCTGGAATACTGGTTCTCTACACAAAGAAGAATTAAACTTGATCCTTCTTTCTCACCCAGCACACAAATAAGGTTCAGATGGATCAAAGATCTCAGTGTTAGACCTGAAACTTTGAAACTTCTAAAAGACTTTAAGATCTAAGCTCAGGTTAGGACTTTCTGAATAAGATTCAAGTTGTCCAGGAAATAAGGCCAACAATCAGGAAATTGGACTTCATAACATTAAAAAGTTTCTGTGCCACAAAAGTTACTGTTACTTAACAGAAGATACAGCCTGTGGAATTGAAAATAATACTAACTATATATCTGACAGAGGAATAGTGCCTCAATTATACAAAGAACTCACAAAATTAAACATCACCAAGAAAACCAACCCAATAAAAATTGGGCTATTCCAAATTGAACAGAGAGTTCTCAGAAGAAAAACAAATAGCTAAGAAACATTTTAAAAATCTGATCACTATCTTAGCCATCAGGGGAAAGCAAATTAAAACTACTTTGAGATTTCATCTTACCCTAGTAAGAATGTCTACTATCAAAGAAAAATGACAATGAATGCAAGTGTGGGTGTGGAGAAAGGGAAGATGTATTTACTCCTGGTGTGTGTGCAAACTGCTATAGGCACTATGGAAACTATTGTGGAGGTTAATAAAAAAAAATAGAAACAGGTCTACTATATGATCCAGCCATACCACTCTTGGGTATATATCCAAAAGACTCTATATCCTACTACAGATATACCTGTTCATCCATGTTCATTGCTGCTTTATTCACAATAGCCAGGAAATGGAAATAACATAAGTGTCCATCAAATTTGAATGGATTATTTTATGTTTCCTCTTCCAGGGGTAGGCATTTTTTGATTTACCTCCTCTCTGTCTTCTGACTACTTTTTCACAACATGCCCTGTACTCCTTAGCTTAATTGACTGTCGCAGCCTTTTGTAGATCTCATTCCCAGTGCTGACTCCTTCCCTTTTGCTCCTGTAGTAGCAACAGTTGTGTCACATATCATTAACATAAGAGGCCTAAAACTCAAATTATAAAGGCCTTTTATAAATTATTGCAACATAACAAGTGATTAATGCATGTAATACAATTTTAAAGGGTCAGGGTATAGTGGGGACTTCCTTAGAGAATCTGACTTGATTTTGCATTTTCAGTATTAAGAGAATGTTTTTTAAGATTATTCATTTATTTGTAATTTTTATTGAATTTTTGTGTATTTCATAAATACAGACCATCTTAATCAACTTTATACCTCCTTCCCAATTGGCAACCTCCCATAGCCACATCCCCACTAGAATTCATACATTCTGTCATTTGTGCTAAGGCCTATATGTAAAGTTAGTGTCCCTAGACAGCCTTCAATGAAAATCCATTCACTGAGGTCAAGTCAACCTATCTAGATTTCCTTCATTTAAGAAGATCAGCTCTTCCACACCCAACAGTAATCAGCTGCCAATAATTCTTTGGGTAAGATTGAGAGAATGGTTTTTGTATGCATTGTCCCACTTGGCAGCAGAAAACAAATGGTTTAAGCAGAGCTTATCGACCTCCTGTACCATTTCTTGGTATAGCTATAGCCATTGAAAATCATCTAATATCAGGAGAGGAAACGGAGGAATCCATAGCACTGCGAGAGTCACATAGTAAGTCATCTCATTGTAAGTTATGATAGAATGGAGACTCAGCTCTAGCTATTTTGATTCCCATTCTAATTCTTTTTCCATTACTTCATGTTGCCTTTTGAGTAAATTATCCTCACATGTTACCTTTATTTTTTATCACCTAATCTCTAGGTTACCTAGAGGCATGGCCTAGAAGCAGTCATAGTTATCTGTTTTTCACAACATACTTTAACACAGAAATTTTGCACCAAATAACAATCTGTAAATAGTTATTGATCTGCTGTTTGATAGATTCTGTAGGTCCTAATTAACATATATTTGCTATATGATTATTCACTGGATAATTTAAAAAATATTTTATTATTTTTATTTTATGTGTATGTGTGTTGGCTGCATGTATGTGAGTGCACCCATGTCATACAATGCTGCAGAGGTCAGAAGAGGGCTTCGGATTACCCTGGAACTGGAGTTAATGATGGTTTGTAGCCACCATGTGGGTGCTGGGAATCAAAACTGGGTCCTCTGCAAGAGCAGTCAGTGCTCTTAAGCACTGAGCCATCTCTCCAGCCCTGACTGGATAATTTAAATCAGAATAAAGATACAAATAGCAAATTGGAGTAATGGCCAATATCCATATACCAGCATTGTAAATCAGAGTGTACCAGTAACTCTTTTTGATACTTTCAGTTAGGCACCGTCCTTTCTTGGGCTCAGTTTTTTGCATTTTAATTGATGGAGGTATAATACATACTTTCTAGGTTCTGTTTCAGTTCTAACACTCCAATTATGACTGATTTCTTGGATTTTTATTGTTTCCTTAAAAACTCATTAATGCAAGAATATTTTGTATGACACTAATTGCTAACTTAACAAGAAACATACTTCAAATAATTTTAGCTGATTCAACAACATGATGGGAAATCAAAATACTCTTTCAAAGAGGCCACTTTCATATTATCTGTTACCTTTGTGTTCTGACAGTGAGAAATTATTAATTTGTACTCATTCTTAGTGTCAAAAGGGGTTGTGGCAATTCAAGTTTTGGGGAACTATGGAATTAAATGTCAACATCATCATCAATTATTTGACTTCGTGTGAGTTATTTCATTTTTCGGATTTGATTTCTTCACTAGTAATTGAAGATAAAAGTTCTTACAATTGATAAAATGCAAAGAATAAGCCATTGTGTGTTACACAACCAAACTGATTCACCTACAATGCAACTCCTACATCTAAAGCTCAGGGAACATCACAGAAGAGGAGACAAAAAATGTAAGAGCCAGAGGACCAGGATGCATGCTATTAGATAATGAATTCTCGACATGACAGAGAAGCTACATCCACAGTATGGTTACCTAAACACCTGCATAAAAACACAAGTTGAAATGCCAATATGGATGGCAGAAACTTCAGAGCAGGATTCCACAAACAACAGACAACACATGATACTTATTTTTGTTTTTATGGGTCTGAGTTGCCTCATGTAGTATAATGTTTTCCACTACAATCCATTTAAACAAATGTTCTTTACAGCTGAAAAGAAGAAGTCCATTGTGTATATGTACCACATTTTCACAGAAGGAGTTTGGAAGCTCTCCTTCTCCTTCTATTGTTGCTCTTCTGTTGTTGGGATATATTTAGGCTGCAGAGCTCTGTTTTACTAAGCATTGGTAATTTGATTGAATCTAGAAATACTTCCATTTCTTTTATTTCTTCTAGCTTAATGGAGTATAGGTTTTTAAAGCTGTCCCTTACAAAGTTCTGTTTCCTTGGTGTCTGTTTTAATGCTTCCCTGTTAATCTCTGATTCTATTAATTTGGTTCTGCTCTTTCTTTTGATTAATTGGGCAAGGGGCTGTCAGTGTCTTTTGTTTCCAAAGAACTAGATTTTAGATTAATTGATTCTTTGTATCATTTTCTTTGTTTCTAATTTATTGATTTCTGTTCTGATTTTTATTACTTCTTCCATCTACTGGATTTGGGTTTGATTTATTATTGCATCATTAAGTAATTTATTTGTACTCTTTCTGATTTTTTTAATATAGGCACTTAAAACTATAAATTTCCCTCTTAGTACTTCTTTTAAAGTGTCCCCAAATTTCATTGTATTTTAATTTTCATTTAATTCCTGGCGTCTTAAAATTTCTTTCTTGATTTATTCTTCACCAGTTAATCATCCACTAGTGTGTTGTTTAATATCCCCGAGTTTATATCATAACTAGAGATTCCTTTGCTGTTGATTTTAAGCTTTGTTGAATTACGGTCAGATATGAGTTAATTCAATTTTTCTGTATTTCTTTGGATTTGTTTTGTGCCTCAGTCTATTTTAGAGCAATTGCTATGGGCTGCTAAGTAGGATGTGTATTCTTTGATGCTTGGGCATCTGTTAGGTTCTTTTGCTGTATGATATCATTTAATTCAGATGTTTCTCTGTTTATTCTTTGTCCAAATGATCAGTCTATTGGAGAAAGTAGGATTTTGAGATCACGTTCTATTACTGAATTGGGGTTAGTCTGTGTCTTGTATTCAAATAGTCAAATAATAAATATTTAATGAAATTGGCAGAGTATGCTACATATATATTTATGATTGTAATGTCTCCTTGGTTAATTATTCTCTTGATCAGAATGAACTATTCTTTGTCTACCATGATTATTTTTAGTTTCCAATCTTTTTGTCAGATATTAGTATAGCAATGTCTGCTTGTTTCTTGGTTGCATTTCTGGAATTTTTTTTTCCATAATGTCACTCTAAACTGTGTCTTTTGACTGGGAAGTTGAGGCCATTAATGCTTAAAGTTATTGTTGAAAAATGTGTATTAGGTACTGTAATTTTGTTTTGTATTGTGATCTTAATCCTGTTTTGTGTTTCAGTATTTCTAGCTTCATTTTTTTTTTCTTTCTGTAGCCTCTTGGCTGTTTATCCCATTTATCCCACTCTTCAGTCTGTAGTATTGCTGTCAATAGTCTCTATAGGGTTGGTTTTGTGGATATGGATTCTTTTAGCTTATTTATATCATAAGAATCTTTTTTCTCCTTCAATTTTGGAAGATTGTCTTACCGGGTAAAGTAGTCTGGGTTGGCATCTGTTATCATTTAGAGTTTGAAGTATATTTTCAGGTTTTAAATTTTTTCATTGAAAAATCTGCTGCTATTTTGATGAGCTTTATTTTATATGTGGCTTATGAATTTCTCTTGCTGTTTTCAACATCTTTCTCTTTGTTCTGTATATTTAGTGTTTTTCTATCATATGTTGAAGGATGTTTCTTTTCTGATCCTGTTTATTTCGTGTTATGTGTACTTCTTATATCTGTATGGCTATGTCTTTCCTTAATTTAGGGACCTTTTCTTCCATAAACATGCTGAAGATCTGATATATGCCATTGACCGTGGTTTCTTTTCTCTCTTCTGTGCCAGTATTTGTAGATTGTTCTTTTCATGGTGTTTGAAAATTCCTGAATACTCTTTTCCTGTGCTTTAAAAAAATTCATATTATTTGATTGAGTGGTCCAATTCTTCTATATTATCTTCAAGTCCTGATATTCTAACTTCTACTTGATTAATTCTACTTATCAGGTTTTCTCCTAAATTTTCCAAATTGGGTTATTGAGATTTTCAATTTCACCTTTATTGCTATATCTTTTCTGAATTCACTTTTTGAATCCAGACTTGTCTCTGATATTTCATTCTTCCATGTATTTGTGTTTTCTTGAGCATCTGTCAGGAATATATTCCTGTCTTCTTTGAATTCATTGTGATGTTTGTTCTTTGCTTTTTTAAGCTCATTGAATTCTTTGATGATGATAATAATTGTCCTGTATCCTGGGGTTCCTCTGTGTAATTCTCATTGTAGATTATTTAAATATAACTATTGCATTTTGGTGGGGATACATTGCTTTGACTTTTCATATTGTCTGTGTTTTTGCAATGTGATATGGGCATAAGAACTTCTTTGTTAGTTTTGTGTCTGATAAAAATTCTACCTTGTCTTGTTGAGTGGAAGATTGGGTTTGCTTTTGTTCCTATCTTCCCTCCATTTCAAATTAAGTATGAAGAGCTAGTTGATCAATCCTTCAGATTCTCACTGTTGACTTTTGATTGGAGGACAGGGGTGATTCCAGGCTCTTCTGGTGTACCAGCTGGGCCATCATAGCTGAACTTGGATGTATGGAGATGGTGGCTGCTTGGACAGGGTTATGGCTACATCACTAGGTTATTCTAGTGCAAAGTGAGAAAACCAAGTTAGGTGTAGGAGTATGGATCAGGTGGTGTAGTGGACAGGGTTCTCATGATGTATAAAAGAGTCTAACTAGGGACTGGAGAGACGCTCAAGAGTTAAGAACACCTATTGCTCTTACAGAGGACCCAGGTTTGAACCCCAATACCCACATGGTGGCTAACAACTGTCAATAACTCCAGTTCCAGGGGATCCAACGCCTTCCTCTGACCTCCGTGGGCATTACACAACAGAGGTGCACTCACATACATGCAGGCAGTACACATAAAATAAAAATAATAAATTAAAAAAGAGTTTAATTAATGCTCATGGGAGTGGGCCCATTTACCTGGGCATGAGCAACATACTAGGGCAACATACCACACTCTCAAAAACATGTGACTCTCTCTCCCTTAGCAGCCATTAATTGCCAATAGGTCCTCAACTAGGTGTGGGACCTTTTGGAGCCCATTACCACCCATCCTGGAACTTTAGCTGTCTCCATCATGTGTAGGTCTTGCATAGGTAACCACAGCTTCTGTGTGGTCATCATTGTTACAGCCTTACCATGTCCAGAACACACTTCCTTATCCCCCAGCTCTTGCATCTTTCCTCCACATCAAACTGAGTACTTATAGCTACTTATTCTCAGCACTTTGAGTGCCTATGAGTCTCTGCATTTACCATTGCCCACTGAAAAGAAGCTTTTCTGATCAAAGTTGAGAGTAGCACATATATATGGGCGAAAACATAAATATTTAGAAGAAAGACAAAATGACCATTTAGCAGAGCAACAACATGACCTCTCCATCCATGGTTTATTATGCAAAATATGAAAGTTGGCTACCTCCATAAACAGTCTTGCTACTGTTATACCAGTGGCCACATCTTCCCTGGAAGGCTGTTATTGTAGCCTATAGACTTCAGTGGTGAATAAGACCATGGATACATTTCCCCCCCAGTGGCTTGCATTAGTACATTCTGGAACTATGAAAGATAACTACCAGGGAAAGTTTCCCAGTCAGTTACCGATTTATTTATTTATGTCCTACAACCAAACTATATTGTTTCTTCAGCAATAGGGTTTTACTACAGAGTCATGGTGGGCAACCAAGAGCAATGGAAATAACCTGTGTTGTTTTGGGTACCTCTAAGGCCTCCTGGGCTAATAACTTATAGGGAGGTAACCCATGTCTGGCACTGAGATTTTTATTTACTAACCCATGACTTCTAGAAGTAGCATGGTCCAGTCCTTCCTGAAAAAAAAATAATTACATCATTTTTCTAATTATGTTAAAATCTACTGGGTTTTCATAATGCATCTTTATAGACCTTTAGTTTTGCTTAATTCACAGCCAATTCCTTTCTTTCCCCTCCCCTCCTCTACCCCTTAAACTTAAACCTTTAAACCTCAATATTCCTCCTCTGTTCCTGAATAAGGAATATTATCCTTTTTACGGTCTTTTGTACTAAGCAAGATATTAGATTTCCACATGTCCTTTTCACACACCTTTTAGTTTAGTTGACCTTTCCCCACTACCTTGTTTTCCCACACCCCATCCCTTCCCTGATTGAACTTTTCTCCCTCTCTACTTTCATTTTATTCATTATTCTACCCATAGTGACCTGTTTCTAGTTTCCTGAATTTCACATTTACTCCAAGTTAAGCACACAAAACAAATGATTTAAACTAGGATTCACACATGATAGACTTCATTTGGCATTTGTTTTTCTGGGCCTTGATTTACTTCACTCAGTATAATCTTTTCTAGTTCCATCTATTTACCTTCAATTTCATGATTTCATTTTCTTTAAGTGGAGTAATATTCCATTGTGTATATGCACAATACAACGTTTATCTTATCCGTGTATCAGTTGATGGACATCAAAGTTGATTCCATATTCCTTAGCTATTGTGAATAGAGCAGCAATGATGATGGATATACAAGTATATCAGTAGTAGGCTCTAAAGTACTTTGAGTATATGTCCAGAGGTGGTATACCTGGGTCATGTGGTAGTTCTAGTTTTAGATTTTTTTTTAATAAACCTCTAGACTGATTTAGAAAGTAGATGCACAAGTTACACTCCTATCAACAGTGCATAAAGAGTCTCTTTTTCTCACATGCACTCCAGCATTTGTTGTTGTATTCTTGATGATGACGATTCTAATTGGAGTCAGATTGCATCTTAAAATACTTTTAATTTGGATTGTCCTGAGAGTTAAGGATGTTGAACCCTTAAAAGTTTTTATTTTATTTTACTTGATGTTTCCATACATGAATGCAATTTGTATATGTTTAGGTCATATTCACCCTGTACTTTCCCCCTCCAACTCCCCCCAGATCAATACCACCCTCCTTCAAACTTCATGTTTTCTACTTCTTGATTATTTTTTAAAATAACCCACTGAGTATAATTAGTGCTGCTCACATGCACATGGGAGTATGGCCCCCCAAAATGTTAATGATGAATAAGCTAGTTACCCTGAGTTAGTCATCACTTAATGTATACATGAATCAAAACATCACATTGCATCTCATAAATAGGTACAAAACTTATATGTCAATTAGAACTAATTTTAATGAAAAGATTTTATTTTGTAAGTGTGACAGGAACTTATTATAGGCTAAGAAAGAAGAAAATTGCATGACATTATTCATAGTTTTCTAAAAGATAGTATAATAACTCTATAAAGAAATGGTTTGCGGGATCTAAAGAGTAATAAGAAGCACAAGAAATGTATACACTTCTTTAAAAAACTATTTTCTTCTTCTTTTTCCTTTTTTTGTTGAGAGAGAATCACCCTATGTAGTTCAGGCTGGTCTCAAACTTAGGATGGTTCTGCCTCACTCACCCTAGTGTTGGGAGTACAATTGTGTGTCACCCTACCTAGCTAAGAGATGTAATTTTTTAGTTAGAAAACTGTATAATGGCGCAAAAATATTTTTGTTTTGAGGTAACCACTATTTTGGCTTTGGTACATTTTCTTCCCATTACTTGCATAAACAAAAATGAGACTGTAATGTGTGCATTGATTTGTGGCCTGCCTTTTTTCATTAATGTTTTGGAGACATTTGGAATAGAAACTTCTCATAAGAGAAGAGTATAGGCATTTCTTGTTTCCAATGGGTCATGCTGCTGAAGAGAACTGACTGTTCCTCTCTCAGCGGATATGTATTTTTCTTTTGAGAATTTTCTGCTTAGTTCCATAGTCCACTTTTTAAATAGTTTTGTTTTGTTTTCATGATGTTTAGCTTTTTGAGTTCCCTGTATATTGTACATGCTAATCTTCTGTCAGAGGTATAACTGGCAAAGATTTTCTACCACCATATTGACTGCCTCTTCACTTGATTGTTAGTTTATTTTTCTGTATACTGGTTTTGTAGGTTCATGAGACCCCTTTTTGTCTATTGTTGGCCTTATTCCCTGTACTTCCAGAGGCCTATTCAGAAAGCCCTTATGTGTGCCTATAGGTTAAAGCATACTCTGTACCTGTAGCAGTTTCAGTCTGTTGGTCTTATAGTCACTGAAGTCTCTGTATTCTACTATCCATAATTTTGTCTTTATATTATCTTTGCTTGACTTTGATTATGAATTTGCTCATTAACTAATTTTCAAAATTTGACTAGGTAACCAAAGACAGCACATTGGAATGATTCAGGTTTACAAACAAAAATGAAGAGAAGAAGGAGAAGGAGAATGAGAAGGAGGAGGAGGAGGAGGGGCAAAGAAGAAGGTAAAGGTCAAGGAAAGGATAGAAGAAAAGAAAGTCACTTGAGGAAGCCAGAAAAGTAGTAGAAGGAAACTTATTCATTCATTCACTCCTATACAGTAACTTGGAGTCCAAACGAATCTTGATCTAGCAAAATATCAGTAATTATTTTAATGAGAATTCAAATCATTTTTAGTTCTCCAAAACCAACATCTGGTCTATGCCTTTTTCCTCAGTAGCTCTAAATTTTATACTATTGAGCACATATTGGTAGTTGAATCTCTGATAGGAGGTTAAAACACTGTTGCTGTAGAAGAAAGAACACTGGCCTGGCATCTCAAAATAGGCTGTGTGCTTTCCTACACTTTTGCTGAAATATGACACAAATCACTAACTCTTTCTGGGCCTCAATTTCCTCTTTTGCTAAATGGGGTGTCGAAATTTATGATCTCTGGTTTCCTGTTTTATTTCTGCCATTCAGTTGTTCTAAAAATGGGTATCAGATTTTCTCAGCAAACTCCAGGCACAATCATGCAAAGTGTGAAGGGGGAGGGGAGAATAGTTTGTAAAGCATGAAACCTCTGGGGGTAGAGGAAGGAAAGCTACAAAAGCCTAGGATTTCTAAGAAGTGATGATGTTTTATGCCTCTGGACTCACCAGTCCAGTCCCCTCATCTTTGTTGATCTGGGGCAGTATAGACAAGAAGAAACTGTATTTTGGCTAGAGAGGAGCAAAGCAGGAACAGATCCAACTTCAATCAAACTTAGAAACAGGAAATGCCTATATTCTTCTCTTATGAGAAGTTTCTGTTCCAAATGTCTCCAAAACATTAATGAAAAAAGGCCACAAATCAATGCACACATTACAGTCTCATTTTTGTTTATGCAAGTAATGGGAAGAAAATGTACCAAAGCCAAAATACTGGTTACCTCAAAAAAAATATTTTTGTACCATTATACAGTTTTCTAACTAAAAAATTACATCTCTTAGCTAGGTATGGTGACACACACCTGTAATCCCAACACTAGAGTGACTGACGCAGAACCTTCCTAAGTTTGAGACCAGCCTGAACTACACAGGGTGATTCTCTCTCAACAAAAAAAGGAAAAAGAAGAAGAAAATAGTTTTTTAAAGAAGTGTATACATTTCTTGTGCTTCTTATTACTCTTTAGATCCCGCAAACCATTTCTTTATAGAGTTATTAGGCTGTCTTTTAAAAAACCATGAATAATGTCATGCAATTTTCTTTTTTTTAGCCTCTAATAAGTTCCTGTCACACTTACAAAATAAAATCTTTTCATTAAAATTAGTTCTAATTGACACATAAGTTTTGTACCTATTTATGAGATGCAATGTGATGTTTTGATTCATGTATACATTAAGTGATGACTAACTCAGGGTAACTAGCTTATTCATCATTGACATTTTGGGAGGCCAGTGAGGTGGCTTAGGTGGTAGGGACACTTCCCACCAAGCCTGACAACTTAGTTGAATCCCAGGACCCATGTAGTTGAAGGAGAGGACTGATTCCTACAAGCTGTCCTCTGACTTCAAAACATGTACCTTGACATGTATACACCCATAGATTCATCAGCATGCATACACACACACACACACACACACACACTCACTCACACACAATAAATAAATGTAATAAAAATAAAATTAGCATTTCTTAGAAAGGTCAGTACATTCAAATTATGTCTTCCAGTTCTTTTGGAACAGGCAACCCACTATTATTAACTTAACCACCCTGCACAGAGGACACCAGAATTTATTTATCCTATCTTACTGTAGCATTATAACTTTTTCTGAGACATGATTTCACTACGTAGCTCTGGCTATCCCTGGTTGTACTGTATAGCCCAGGCTACCCTGGAACTCACAGAGATCTGCCTGTCTCTGACTCTTGGATTCTGGAATTAAAGGTGTGTCATTACTCCTGGCCATATTAAAATTCTTTTTCTGTTGTTTTGTTCTTTTCAGCCAGGATCTTCCTGTAGCTTCAACTGGCTTGGAATTTGTCAACTAGACCAAGTTGGCCTTAATCTCACAGAGATCAGGCTGCCCCTGCCTTGTAAGTAGTGGGATTAAAGGTGTGTGACACCATGCCTGGCCCCATATTGTAACTCTTTTTAAAATTTATTTACCTTTCTTTTGTGTGTATGACTGTCATGCCTACCTGTATGTAAGTGCACCTGTGTCGTGCACTGTCTGCAGAGGATAGAAGAGGGTGGTGGATCCCCTGGAACTGAAGTTACTGGCAGTTTTTAGCTGCCATGTTGGTTCTGGGATTTGAACCTGGGTCTTCTGCAAGAACAGCCAGTGCTCTTAACTGCTGAGGCATCTCTCCAACCCCTGCCCCACATTATAACTCTTAACCAACCTTTTCCCATCCTCTCAGTTTTGTTTTCCTTTGTGCCTCATCACTGCCATTATACTTTCAATTTCTATGATACCAAGAATTTTAATTTCCACATCCGGTTTGGATTCTTGTATATTTTATGTTTCTGGGTCTGGTTTACTCACTAAACTTATATTATTATTGTCAGTGTGTCCATAATTTGGCATCATTAGACATCACTATGTCTCAGAACATTCTTTCTATCACTTTTTTTGGCTGACTCTAAATTCTTCATTGAATCCCCGAGGCCTATTCCCACTTTAAGGTCCTGTTCTTTCTCTTCCCTTTGCTTGGTGTACTTTGTCGGAAAATGTGAATATAATTACTACAATTCATTATCATTTCTGTTCTAGCTTCATTCCTGTTATTATGATAATTACCCTGTCAAAAAAGCAGCTTAAGGGAGAGATGGTTTACTTTAGCTCATAATTCCAGATTGCAGTCCATCAGAGCAGGGCTAGCAAGGCAGCCGGAAGTTAAAAGAGCTAGTCACATCATCTCTCCAGTGAAGAGCAGAGAGAAATGAACGCATTCATCCCTACTACTCATTTCACTTTTTCCACTCCTCCAGAGTTTAGGACCCCAAACCCAAGGGATGGTGGGATGGGTCTTTCCACATCAATTAAGTAATCAAGACAATCTCCTAGACAATCAGAGCAAATTCCATCAGTGACTTCCCTGTGTCTCCAACTCCCAGATGGCAGACTGTGAAACTTCTCAGTCACCACAATCATATGAGTCACTTCTTTATAACTAATCCCTTGCTTTGTGAATATAAATACTGTCTATCCTCTTTTACTGGAGAATTCTGGAAAGAAACTCACCCTATTACCATCTTTCATGTAAAGAATTCACAGCAATTGTGTGTGTTTTTCAGACCAGCCCATTTGTTTACTAGTATTGAATGGGATATCATGCTCATATTGTTTGAATTACGTTATGATTCCACAATATCAAGAAGCTAATGTTTTCAACTTTTACTTTGTTTTTAACGTCGTCCACTACTACAATGTCTACATTGATGGAATGCCTCTCCACATGCAAAACGTCCTAAGGTGAAAGTGATAAGCAATTAGTTGTAGGTCAACTTTGTTATAAATTACCTATGAATATTATTTGAACATGTGTCCTAGTTTTCTTTCCTGTTGCTGTGATAAACACCATGACCAAAAGCAATATGGGGTGGAAAGGGTTTATTCTAGCTTATGTTTCCAGTTCTCAGTTCATTATTGAGGGAAGCCAAGACAGGGGCTTGAAGAAGAAAGCACAGAGGAATGTTGCTTACTGGTTTGCTCCCAGGCACACATTCAGCTACCTTTCTTTTATTTTATAGCCCAGGCCTACCTTCTTAGGGATGGTACAGCCCACAGTTGGATAGGACCTCATTCATCGATTAGCAGTCAAGAAAATAGCCCACAGATATGCACACAGGCCAATCTGATGGAGGCAATTATTCAAATGAGTGTTTTTTTTTCTTCTCAGGTGTGTCAAGTTGACAGCCAAGATTAGTCACCACAACATCGCTTTTCTTCCTTACCTCTGGCTGTTCATTTACGGTCAATTAATGAACATTTAAAAATTTTAGAACTTGATGTCTATGATGGATAATCTTGGATAACATATTGGATCTGGAATCAACCAAGAGACATGCTTTAGAAGTAACTGTGAGGTTATTTCCTGGAAGTATTATCTGAGGAGGTAAAACCCTCCTCCAGAGAAGGCTGCTTTTGCCTTCCCACCTGTGCTCTTGGCAGGTGAGAGCATTTAGTCTGTTGCTACTCCTGCCTCTATCCTTTGCTGATATTGAAACGCAGCCCCTTCATTCTTCCAACATATACTGAAGATCAGGGGCTCTCCAGGAATCTCCTATCTAGCACCAGATTGGCATTACTGAAGCATCAAACTTTATAGACTAAGCAATTACCAGGATTTCAGCCTGTCCAGTGTCCAGGTAGTTACTGTTATACTACTCATCATCTACATGGAATCCAAAGTTCTAAAGGAAGCTTCTTTGATGAGTGGTGACTGGAATACTTGTCCTTTTCTGTGTCTATTGAGATCATGTGATTTTTGTCTTTAAGTCCATTTATATGATTTATTATGTCTACTGACTTACATCTTTTGACTCATCCCAGCATGTCTGAAATAAAGCCAACTTGATCATGGAGGATTATCTTTTTGATATACCTGTATGCAGTTTCTAAGTGTTTTGCTAAGAATTTTTGCATCTATGTTCATCAGGGATATTGGCTTTTATTGGTATTAGAGTAATGCTGGCTTTGTAGAAGAAGTTTGGCAGTTCTCTCTCTGTTTTTATCCTTCTGAGTAATGTAGTTAATACTGATTGTAGTTCTCTGAACTTCCAATAAAATTCTGCAGTGAACCTATCTGGACCTGGGTTTTTTTTCAGTTAGGAGCCTTTATATTACTATTTTGATCTCCCTATTTATTATAGATCTGTTAAAGTTGTTGATTTTTTGTGGTTTAGATTTGGTGGTTTGATTGACTCTAGAAATTCATTCATTACTTTCAGATTTTTTTATTTAATGCAGTATACTTTTAATATTTTATTTATTATGTTTATTATACGTGTGTGAGAGTATTGTTTGCATGTATGTAAGCATACCTGTGTCACGCAATGCCCACGGAGGTCAGAATAGGGCGTCGGATCCTCTGGAACTGGAGGTATCAGTGGTTGCTAGCCATCATGTGGGTGAGTGGAACAGAACCCAGGTCCTCTGAAAGAAATGATGGTGTGCTCTTAACCATGGAGTCATCTCACTAGCTCCTGGAATATAGTTTTTGAAAACATTCTCTTATAAGGTTCTGGATTACTTTGATGTCTATTATAATGTTTCCATTTTGATCTCTGATTTTGTTGATTTGGGTCTTCTTTTGGTTAGTTGGGCCAAAATCTATTGATTTTGTTTATCTTTACAAAGAGCCAGCTATTAGAGTCATTGATTTTTGTATTATTTTCTTTGTTTCTATTTCATTGATTTTTGCTCTGAATTTTATTATTTCTACTCATCAACTGGGTTTAGTTTGCTCTTTGTTTTCCAGATTCTTGAGTTGTTATCATTAATTTTTGTTCTTCCTGACTTTTTAGTATAGGCACTTAGAGCTATAAATTTCCTCTTAGTACTTCTTTTAGTGAGTACAAAATGTTTTGTTGTGCTGTTTTTATTTTCATTTATTTGACTTTTCTTTCTTTCTTCTTTCTTTCTTTCTTTCTTTCTTTCTTTCTTTCTTTCTTTCTTTCTTTCTTCTTTTATTTCTCCTTCCTTCCTTCCTTCCTTCCTTCCTTCCTTCCTTCCTTCCTTCCTTCCTTCTCTCTCTTTCTTTCTTTCCTCCTGTTTCTTCTTTGACACATTCACCATTCAATAATCTATTCTTTAAACTCCAGGAATTTCTGTAGTTACTAGAGGTTCTTTTTCTGCTGATTTTAACCTTTAATGAATTGTTGGCAGATAGGTCTACATGGTGTCATTTTTTTTTGAACTTATCCAATGTGTACTTTATTAAATTCGGAAATAAAAACAAATGAGGTTGTATTTCCTTTCAGTGATGGCTGCTCGAGCAGACATCTGGGACACCTTGTTCCTCTGGCAACCAACACCCTCATTTGGAGCTGATCCCCTGGTATATGGTTTATTTTTTATTTTTTAAATTTTTTTTTTACAATTAAAGTTACAGTTTTAACAATATGCAAAATATTACAGTAATTCAGATTTTTTGGCATAATGATTACAGATTTGATAAATACATTTTATATCTCATAATAGCGATGAGGATTATACAAAAGCTATTAAAACAATTATAAGAATAAATTCTCACATTCACCCTTCCATCCCTCCTGCCGTTCTATACTCCTAGTTTGGGCCCTGTGCCATTCCTAGTCTTGGGGCCCCAGACATGGTGTCATTTTTAATTTTTCTGCATTTGTTGAGGTTTGTTTTGTGCCCCAGTATGTGTTATATTTGAGAGAAACTTCCATGGCCTGCTGAGTAGAATGTGTTTTCTTTGGTGCTTGGGTGGAATATTTTGTAGATGTAGGTTCACTGGATGTTTGATATAAGTTAAGTCAGTTGTTTCTCTGTTTAGTCTTTATCCAAATGGCCAGTTGTATTAGCTACATTTCTGTTGCTATTATAGAAACACTGACCAAAGCAACTTATAGAAGGAAGAGTTTACTTGAGCTTACAGTACTACAGGAATTGCAGTTTGTCATGGTGAGGAAGCATGGTGGCAGGAGATGGCTGGAGCAGGAGCAGAACACAGAGCACTTATATCTTCAAGAAGGCACAGGAAGCAAGAAAGCAACTTGAGATCTGGCTTAAGAACTCTCTAAGCCCGCCCCCAGTGACATTCTTCCTCCAGCATGGCCTCACCACCTAAGACCTCCCAAGACAGCATCACCAACTGGGGACAAAACTGCCCAAATACTTGAACCCTATTGGAGACATTCTCATTCAAGCCACCACACCAGTCTACTGGAGACAATGGGGTATTGAAATCCGTTACTATTACTGAATTGAAGTTAATCTGTGTTGTGAAGTCCAAGAAATTGGGTGAGACAGAGTTTCCTGCATATATGTTTATGATTATAATGTCTTCTTAGTTAATCATTCCCTTAATCATAATGATCTGTCCTTCTTTGTCTATTCTGATTAATTTAATTTGAAATCTAGTTTGTCAGATATTAATATAAAATCTGCTTGTTTTTTCATCACATTTTCTTGGAATATTTTTCCATCCTCTAAGAAGGCACATATCCTTGAAGATAAAGATGAGTTTCTTGTAGCTAACAAAATGAAATTTATTTCTTGATCCATTCTACTAAACTGTGTCTTTTGACTGGGGAGTTGAGGCCATTAATGATTAAAGTTATTATTGAAAGATTTGTGTTAGTTACTGCAATTTTATTTTTTGTTTGTATTATTAGTCTTATTTTGTGTTTTGGTAATTCTAGCTTCATTTATTTTCTTTCTGTTCTGTAGCCTCTTCGTTATGTTTATTTCACTTGTCAGTCTGTAGTATTGCTTTCTGTATTCTCTGTATGGCTGGTTTAGCGGACATGAATACCTTCAGCCTGTTTATATCATGGAAAAGTTTTTATTTCTCCTTCAACTATGGCAGACAGTTTTGCTGGGTAAAGTAGCATTCTGGATTGGCATCTGTTGTCATTTAGAGAGTGAAGTACTTTTCTAGGCTATTATGGCTTTTAACGTTTTCATTGAAAAAAATGCTGTTGTTATTCTGACAGATTTTCCTTAGTAAATGGCTTATAGATTTTCTCTTGAAACTTTCAGTACCTCTCTCTGTTCTATGTATTTTGTATTTTTACTACGATATGCCATGGTATTTTCTCTTTCTTGTCCTATTTATTTGATATTATGCATGTTTTTGTATCTGTCTACATATGCTTTTCCTTAATTTGAAGAATTTTTCTTTTGTAATTCTGTTGAAGATCTCTTCAGTGCCATTGACTTGAGCTTACTTTCCTTTCTCTATGACTATAGTTCGTACATTTCATCTTTTTATGGTTTCCCACAGCTCCTATATATTCTCAATTTCTTTACTTTTAAATTTTTATGTATTCTTTTCTTGAGAGAGACAGTTGTTCCACTTTATCTTCAAGCCTTGATATTCTGATTTTACTTGATTTATTCTGCTGATAAGACTTTGCCCTGTCTTTTCTAATCAGTTTTTTTAAGTTCTTTAATTCCATCTTCATATCAGCATGAGTTTTCATCAGTATTTATAACACATTGTTGAATTCAATTTTCAGATCCTGGATTATCTTCGCCACTTAATTTAGAGGTATTCTTTGATTTTGGTGAGGTTTCTGTTAAGGTGTTCTTTAAACTCCTTGAATTTTTTGATCATGTTCATAATTGTTCTTTTAGGTTTCATGTCCTATAGTTCCTCTGGGCACTTCTCATTGGAGAACATTTCTTTAAGATCATTTTTTAATTGATGTGTGTGTGTGTGTGTGTGTGTGTACTTCATACAGAACATCCCAAACAATCTTATTCATCTTTATACCCGCATCCCAAATGGCAGCCTCCCATGCCCCACCCCCTGCTGAAGTCCATATACTCTTGTCATACCTGTTACTGTCCACTGTGTTGTCTGTGCCCCCAGCCGTTCCCCAGTGCTAGTCCATCCACTGAATCTAGTCAGTGTATCTAGAGTTCCTTGTTTGAGGAAGATCAGCTGTTCCTCATCTAGCAGGAAGTGTTTGCCAACATTCCTTTAGGTACAATTGAGGTCTGCTCTTCATTTTCCCAGTTCTATGCCGGGTTACTGTCTGGGAGTCTCTTGGGCCATGCTGGCCAACAACTCAAAGGAAGGTATCTCCTGTCTGGTATTGTTTCTTGTTATGTAGCCTTTAGCTACACCTATGAACTCTTAAAATTATATTGCCCACTTTAATCTTTGGTTATAATGGTTATACTTTCCTTTTGGATGTTTAAGACCATAGAGTTGGCCCAGATTAACCAATTTATTTTTACTCTTAAGGTTGTTTGAGGATCTGTTCCTCAGGGGTCACATGGGCTTCAGAGGATCCCCTTGCTCCTTTCTTTTACCAGTTCCATCTATGCAAAGATAAGTCAAAGGTCCTACTTGATCATGGCTTGCTTCACTTGGAAGCATGGAGGAAATGTTTCCTCTGTGCTGACCCTCCTCCTTGTAGACTGGACACTGGTTCAAGTCCATCTGGTGGGGTCTCTACAGCCTCATTGATAAAGAGGACAGGTGACTCACCACAGTTACTGGATATTTTGAGAGATGCTCCATAGTTCCTTGGAAATTAGTCGACCTTGAAGGGTGTCTTAGTTGGTTTCTCCATTGCTGTGATAAAACACTCTGACCACTACCAACTTGGGGAGGAAAAGGTTTATTTAGCTTACAACTCCCAGGTCACAGTTCATCCGGGAGCCCAAGGTAGGAACTTAGGGCAGGAACCTGGGGGCAGGAGCTGGAGCACAGGCCATGGAGGACACTGCTTATTGGCTTGCTCCCCTGGCCCCTGCTCAGCCTGCTTTCTTATGCAACACAGGCCCACCTGCCCAGGGGTGGCACCACCCACAGTGGG
>NW_008341888.1:367968-375679 GCF_000622305.1 Nannospalax galili | reverse complement strand
AACACTTAAAAGTTCATAGTCTCTTTTAAAAGTCTCTTAACTGTGGGCTTCTTTGAAATCCAAAACAAGTACTGTCTTATTTCAAAGGGAAGAATGGGGCACACCTAAGCAAAACCAAAGTCCAGCAAAGTAGCTCGAGGCTGGACATCTGGGATTCACTCATGATCTTCTGGGCTCCAAAGGGTACTGGCAGCTCCACTGCTCTGACTCTGCAGTTCACAGCACACTCAGTTCATCTCTCAGACCCAGGCCAGCTCCATTCCACACTTTTGACTGTTCTTGGTGGTCATCCCATGGTCCTGGCATCTCCAGAAAGCTGGGATCTCCACTGAAACTGAGGCCATGCCTTCACCAATGGCCTCTTCTTGCCTCTTGGGGTGCAAAGCCTCAGATTCTCTCTATGACCCCTTCAATCCTGGGGTCTTCATTGCAACTGAAGCTGCACTTTCACCTATGGCCTTTCCTGGCCTCTCAGAGTGCCAAGCCTCAGCTGCTCTCTGTGACCCCTTCACGCTTTCAACACCAGAACCATGCAGGAGACTCTTACACATTACCAAGTCCTGCTTCCAGTTTGAAATAGAGGTGTGGGTCCCCTGTGTGTGCTGACCCTGAGGAAATACCTCCCAGAAGACTCCACCACAGTGATGCTGGTCTCTTGTTACTTACAGCTGATTTTTCAACCCCAAGTAACCAGCATCAATTGTCCCAGTAAAGCAAAGGTTTTGCTTCAGGTTCTCATCTCTTCTTAATCATAGCTGATTTTTCAGCCCCAGCTGAACAGAACCCACAGATTCTCAATCCAAAATCTCACACAAACAGCCCTGATAGTCTCTGCTTCCCTTTGAAGCTTCACAAACCAGGCCTCCATCGTCTACAGCTCTTTCAGCATAACTGTTCCAAGTTCCACTGCAACAAACTCTGAGTACTCAATGGCTTTTTCAGCCCAAAGTTCCAAACACTTCCACAGTCCTCCCCAAAACACCAAGATCAGGTCTGTCACAGCAATATCCCTCTCTTTGGTACCTTAAATGTGGGTGTTACCTTCTGATGGCAGCCGGTATAAAAGGCCAAGGCAGAGGAGAATGCCAGGCTTCTTGCTGCTTGCTTTCTTTCTCACTGGGGAGTTCATCTTGCTGCTGTAGGCTGAAGACTAGCTGATCTTTTGGAATTTGTCAGACTTTCAGCGCCAGATTGGGACTACTGAGACATCCAGCCTTGTGAACTGAGCGACTATGGATTCTCAGCCTCTCCAGTGTGGTGCAGCCATTGTTGGACTACTCAGACTCTATCCTGTGAGCTAAGCTGATAAATCTCTATACATATATATTCATTCTACTTGTTCTGTTTCTTTGGAGAACCCCGACTAATACAGATTTTGGTACCAGGAGTGGTTCTAGAGAAACAGAATGGAAAGGAAGAATTTTTTTAATGGGCTTGTTGGTATTTGGAGCAGGCTCTCCAACTCAGAGTCTTCAGATAGCATGGAAAGCACTGAAACATTTGAAACAATTATGGAGATAGACCCTTTTGAATCTCCTAACTCACCTCTTGTGAAGAGCAAGAAATTTAATGACTCTACACATAAAACATTTGATGATTTGTGGAAAAATAAGAAAAGTAATGATGCCGCTGGTTAATTCTAGCACCTCTGGATAAAGTGATGAAGATCCAAGTGTGCCCTGGAAGAGAATCTTCTCTCCAGCAGCCAGAGAGCTAAACCCACAGAAAATCAAGCTGGAGACCTTATTATATGTTTGGCTGACCTACAATGCAAATTTAATTCCCAGCCTCCAAGGGTGTCAGCAGTAAAGGTGAGGGCATTGGTAGGAAAAGATTGGAATCCTGACACGTGGGATGGAGATGTGTGGGAGAACCCTGAGGAGGCTGAGGATTTAGAATCCTCAGACTCTGAGGAATTTGATTCACTTGATGAACTAATCTCCCCACCCTCAGCAGACCCACCCTCCCCACCCTTGCCTGAGGCAACTAATCCCATTGAGGAAGCTAATCCCTTTCAGCATGAAGAAGCTGATGTCACCCAGTGCCCAGTTACTGTTGGCTCTAGACCTATATCCAGACTCAAAGCTAAGCAGACCCCTAGAGGAGAGATAGAAAGTATGATCCATGAGGGGGTGTGCAACACCACTAAAGAACTTAGTTAATTTGCTAATTCTTTCAAACAGAAGTCTAATGAATATGTCTGGGAATGGATTTTAAGGGTATGGGATAATGGTGAAAGGAACATAAAATTGGATCAGGCTGAATTTATTGACATGGGCCCCCTGACTAGAGATTCTAGGTTTAATATGGAAGCTCATGCAGTTAAAAGGGGTGTTAAAAGTTTATTTGATTGGTTGGCTGAGGTATTTATCAAAAGACGGCCTACTGACAGAGAGCTGGAGATACCTGATATCCCTTGGTATAGTGTTGATGAAGGGATTGTAAGGCTCAGGCAAATTGGTATGCTCGAGTGGATTCGCAGTGCAACACCAAATCCTCCACAATGGGAGGGCCCAGAGGACATGGCTTTTACTGATTTCATAAGATGGAAAGTACTGAGAGAGACACCAGAATGTTTGAAGAGCTTTGTTTTTGCTCTTTTCCTTATGCCGAATCTTACAGTTGGAGATGCTGCTGCTCAATTGCATAAATTAAATGTAAATATAATAAGTATGACAGGACCTCGGAGTAGGGGTCAGGTGGCAGTATTGAATTACCAAAGACAAGGTGAGCGTACTTATCATAATGGGTGGCAAAGTCAAAACAATACCTACAATGGAATGACTCGAATGGACCTGTGGTACTGGCTAATCAATCATGGTGTTTCCAGGGAGAAGCCTACTAAGTTTTTATTTGATCTGTATAAGCAGAAAAGCTGTAGGACGGATGACAGGAAGTCAGCATTGGGTCGTAGCAATAGAGAACCTCGCTCAGTCAACCAATTTCCAGACTTGAGACAGTTTACAGACCCAGAACCCCTTGAATGAAAGGAAGGCCGGGTGCCCTTGAGGAAGGACTTTGTCACAGTACCAAAGAGTTATGCTCTTTGCCTCTCACCCCTCCTTCCCCAGAGGGACCTGCGGCCTTCAACTAGAGTAACTGTACATTGGGGGAAAGGAAATAATCAGACATTCCGTGGCCTATTGGATACTGGTTCTGAGTTGACACTGATTCCAGGAGATCCTAAAAAGCACTGTGGCCCATTGGTTCCCTGACCTGTGGAGTGAGGGCTATTATGGTTGGAAAGGCCAAATGGAAACCACTGGAATTGCCTCTGCCAGGAAAAATAGTGAACTAGAAACAGTATCGCATCCCTGGAGGGATTGCAGAAATTAGTACTACCATCAAGGATTTGAAAGATGCAGGGGTGGTGATTCCCACCACATCTCCCTTTAACTCTCCTATTTGGCCTGTACAGAAGACAGACAGGTCATGGAAAATGACAGTTGACTATCAAAAACTTAAGTAGTGACAACAATTGCAGCTGCTGTAGCAGATGTGGTTTCCTTACTTGAGCAGATTAATATGTCTCCTGGTACCTGGTATGCAGCTATTGATTTCTTCTCAATAACAGTTCATAAGGACCACCAGAAGCAATTTGCTTTCAGCTGGAAAGGCCAACAGTATACCTTTACTGTCCTACCTCAAGGGTGTATTAACTCGCCAGCCTTGTGCCATAACTTGGTTCGGAGGGATCTTGATTGCCTAACTCTTCCACAAAATATCACACTGGTCCACTATATTGATGATGCTATGCTGACTGGAACCAGTGAGCAGGAGGTAGCAGACAGTTTGGACTTGTTGGTTAAGCATATGCACATGAGAGGATGGGAAATAAATCCAACCAAAATTCAAGGGGCCTTCTACCTCAGTGAAATTTCTAGGAGTTCAGTGGTGTGGAACATGCAGAGACATTCCTTCTAAGGTGAAGAATAAGTTGTTGCATTTGGCCCCTCCCTCCACCAGGAAAGAATCACAATGCTTGGTGGGCCTGTTTGGATTCTGGAGGCAGCACATTCCTCATCTGGGTGTGTTACTATAACCCATATATCAAGTGACTTGGAAGGCAGCTACCTTTGAGTGGGACCTGGAACAGGAAAGGCCCTTTAACAGGTCCAAGCTGCTGTACAAGCTGCTCTGCCCCTTGGGCCATATGTTCCAGCAGACCCGATGGTACTTGAGTTATCAGTGGCAGATAAAGATGCTATTTGGGGTCTCTGGTAGGCCCCCATAGGGGAATCACAGCTGAGGTCATTGGGATTTTGGAGCAAGGCTTTTCTTTCATCTGCGGACAACTATTTTCCCTTTGAGAGACAGCTCTTAGCCTGCTATTGGGCCTTAGTGGAAACTGAATGTTTGACAATGGGCCACCAAGTCACCAAGTGACCAGAGCTGCCCATCCTGGGCTGGGTGTTAACTGATCCCCCAAGCCATAAAGTAGGCCATGCACCGCAAAAATCCATTATCAAATAGAAGTGGTATATATGTGATTGGGCTTGAGCAGGCCCAGAGGGCACAAGCAAGTTACATGAAGAAGTTGCCCAAATGCCTATGGTTCCTACTCCTGTTTTGATGCCTCCTATTCTCAGGCATGCACCTATGGCTTCATGGGATGGGCCCTATGATCGGTTGACTGTGGAAGAGAAGACTAAGGCTTGGTTTACAGATGGTTCTGTACTCTATGCAGGCACTACTCAGAAGTGGACAGCTGTGGCATTACAGTCAACTTCTGGAACAACCCTGAAGGACACTGGGGAAGGAAAGTCTTCACAGCGGGCAGAACTTTGGGCAGTGCACATGATCATGCATTTTGCTTGGAAGGAGAAATGGCCAGAAGTGCAATTATATGCTGATTCATGGGCTGTAGCCAATGGTTTGGCTGGATGGTCAGGGACTTGGAAAAGGAGCATGATTGGAAAATTGGTGATAAAAACATTTGGGGAAGAAGTATGTGGATAGATCTCTCCAAATGGGCAAAGGATATGAACATACTTGTCTCTCATGTAAATGTTCATCAAAAAGTGGCTTAAATAATGACTCGCTCTGTGGATTGTCACCCTCTTTCTTCAGCTATCCCTGTAATTGCTCAATGGGTCCATGAACAAAGTGGCCTTGGTGGCAGAGATGGAGGTTATGCATGGGCCCCACAGCATGGACTCCCACTCATGAAAGCTGACCTGGCTACAGTTGCTACTGGGTGCCAGATCTGCCAACAGCAGAGACCAACACTGAGCCCCTGATATGGCACTATTCCCCATGGTGACAAGCTTGCAACCTGGTGGCAGGTTGACTACATTGGACCACTTCCATCTTAGAGGGGACAGCATTTTGTCCTTACAGGAATAGACACTTATTCTGGTTATGGATTTGCCTTTCCTGCATGTAATGCTTCTGCCAAAACTACTATCCAGGGAAATACAGAATGCCTTATCCACCATCATGGTATTCCACACAGCATAGCTTTTGACTGGGGAAATCACTTCACAGCCAAAGAAGTGCGACAGTGGGCCCATGGTCATGGGATCCACTGGTCTTACCATGTTCCCACCATCCTGAAGGAGATAGCTGGATAAAACAATGGAATGGTCCCTTAATGCACAGTTACAGTGCCAATTAGGTGGCAATAGCCTGGAGGGCTGGTGCAGGGTCCTCCGGAAGACAGTGTATGCTTTGAACCAGCATCCAATATATGGTACAGTTTCTCCTATAGCCAGGATTCACAGGTCCAGGAATCAAGGGCTGGAAGTGGGAATGATTCCATTCACTATCACCCCTGGTGACCCGCTAGGAAAATTTTTGCTTCCTGTGCCCTTGACTTTGCACTCTACTGGCTTGGATATTTTGGTTCCAGAGGAGGGAGTGCTCCTGCCGGGAGAGACAACAAACATGCCATTTAACTGGAAGCTATACTTCCCCCTGGACACTTTGGGCTTCTGATGCCCTTAAGTCAGCAGGCTAAGAAAGGAATAACAGTATTAGGAGGAGTGATTGACCCAGACTACCAGGGGGAAATTGGACTGGTTCTCCACAGTGGAGGTAATGAAGATTATATGTGGAAGGCAGGAGATTCCTTAGGGTGACTTTTGGTGTTATGTCCTGTGATTAAGGTCAATGGGAAACTGCAACAACCCAATCCAGACAGGTCGACAAATGGCCCAGACCCTTTAGGGATGAAGTATGCATCACTCCTCCAGGGAAAGAGCCAAGACCTGCAGAGGTGCTTGCAGATGGTGGAGGAAATACAGAATGGGTCTGGTAGTCTCTTGGGCCACCCTGCCCAAAAACTCAAAGGAAGGTATCTCCTGGCTGGCCTTGTTTCTTGTTATGTAGCCTTTAGCAATACACACAGACTCTTAAAGAACTATACCGATCATTTTAATCTTTGGTTATACATTCCTTTTGGGTGTTTAAGACCATACAGTTGACCCAGATAAACCAATTTACTCTTGCTCTTAAGGTCATTTGAGGATCTTCTATGTGAAGAAAAGTCAAAGGTCCTACTCAACCATGGCTTGCTTCACTTGGAAGCATGGAGGAAATGTTACATCCATGTTGACCTTCCTCGTTGTAGCATGGACACTGGTTCAAGCCCATCGGGTGGGGTTTCCATGGTCTCCTTGATCAAGAGAACAGGTGACTCACCACAGTTACAGGACATTTTGAGAGATGCTCCATAGTCCCCTCTAACTTAGTCGACCTTGGAGGGCAAGGGGTGAAAACTGTCCTTAAGTCCCTCTGACCAAATTAGTATAGGCCTCAAAGTATGGCTGTTAAACATCCAAGAAGGTTAGTTCCACCAATCTGGTGCTTTTAATTACCATGTGCTATGTAGATAAAGCTTGGGCAAAGACCAAAGATTCTAAGATAAACCTTGACTAGACATATATTATGTTCCTTGATCTAGTTGTATGAATAATTTGTCAGTAGGTTTTTGGACTAATATGGTTACTTCTGATTTTCTTGAAACTAGCTAAGCATTATCTCTCGCATTGTCTAACACTTCCACCATGGTTTCCCCATTTTAAGTGCCCCCATTTTTCCCACTTCTCCCTTAATAACACCTTTCTCCTATGGTCCCACCTCTATTGAAATCCTTCTTTCCCTTTATACTCAAGGTTCTTCATGTAACCTTCCCTTATGCTTCCCCTTAAAAACTCCATTTTTATCCATATCTCCCTTATTATCACCTGTTTCCTACTCTTCTTTTTAAGATTCTTTTTATTGTATTGTATCACAATTAAATTTTTTAATTATAAAAAGAGCAAACACTTGGTGACTCCAAAGTACAATAAAAATGAGAAATATTAATGATTTTTATGCATTTAAAGTTCCAATCTTGTAGGTTCTTCTAGCAGCCTCAGCATATCTAAAAGAGAAGATAAGACAGGAAGTCACTGTGAATTAGCCATGGCTGTCCTACACCCGTAGCTGTGCTTCAGTGGTAGACTAGAAGGAAAAGACATTTCCAGGCTGGTTTTCATGTGGCAATTTAGATTCTTTCTTTTCCTTTACCTCCCTGGTTCCTTTTCATTATCCTGGTTCCTATAGTTGTATCTGGATACATAATCACTTTATAAGGATTTGGTGCTAGGATCCACATGTGGGAGATCATACGTCCTTTGTTTTTCTGAGTCTGTGTTACTAAACTTAGTATAATAGTTTCTAGATCCATCCATTTACCTGCAAATTTCATTATTTCATCTTTCTTTAC
>NW_008341888.1:364886-367762 GCF_000622305.1 Nannospalax galili | reverse complement strand
AGTTTTTTAAGAGTTCTCCACACTGCTTTCCATAGGGGTTGAACAAGTTTGCAATTCCACCAGCAGTGGATGAGCATTCTCCTTTCCCCACATCCTCTCCAACATTTGAAATCATTTCTTCTTGATCTTAGCCAGTCTGACTGGGGTAAGATGAAATCTTAAAGTGGTTTTACTTCATTTTTCCCTAATTACTAATGATGTTGAATACCTTTTAAAATATTTTATTTATTATTTTATGTGTATGAGTGTATTGCCTGCATTTATGTGAGTACATCTGCGTCGTGCAATGCCGTGGAGGTCAGAAGAGGGCTTTGGATTCCCCTGGAACTTGGGATTCCTGGGTTAAGGATGGTTCATAGCCACCATGTGGGTGCTGGGAATCGAACCTGGGTCCTCTGCAAGAACAGTCAGTGCTCTTAACCGCTGAGCCATCTCTCCAGCCCCAATACCTTTTAAGATGCTTCTTAGCTATCTTTATTTCTTCTTTCGAGAACTCTCTGTTCAACTCCTTAGCCCATCTTTTAATTGGGTTAGTTCCTTTCTTGATTCTTTGTTTTTGGAGTTATTTATATATTCTGAATGTTAAACCTCTATCAGATGTGTTGCTAGTGAAGATTTTCTCCCGTTCTGTGGGTTTTCTCTTCACTTTTTGGTTGCTTCTTTTGATGTACAGAAACTTTTTAGTTTAATGAGGTCCCATTTGTTGATTCTTGACCTTGTTTCATGAGCAATTGAGGTCTGGTTTAGAAAATCCTTTCTTACACCTATATCTTGTAGGATATTGCCAATGTTTACTTCTAACAGTTTCAGAGTTTCAGGCTTTTCATATCAAGGTCTTTTACCTAGTTGGAGTTGACTTTTGTGCCAGGTGAAAGATAGGGTTTAGCTTCATTCTTCTACAGATGGAGATCCAGTTTTGCCAGCACCATTTGCTGAACATGCTGTCTTTCCCCAAGTGAATGTTCTTGGCCCTGTTGTCAAGTATCAGGTGGCTGAAATTGCATATACTCATATTTGTGTCTTCTATTTTGTTCCATTGATCTACAGGACTATTTTTGTGCCAGTACCATGTTGGTTTTTTGACTATAGCTCTGTAATACAGTTTAAAATCTCGTCTAGTAATAGCCCCAGCATTGCTCTTATTGCTCAGGTTTGCTTTAGCTATCCGAGGTCTTTTTTGCTTCCATATGAATCTTAGGATTGTTTTTTCCAATTCTGTGAAAACAGAGTTTTTTTCCCAGTCCTCTCTCATGAGGATTTTGGTTGGCATTGCACTTGATCTAAAAATGGCTTTTGGTAGGACGGTCATTTTCACAGTATTAATTCTTCCAATCCATGAGCATGGGCGGTCCCTCCATCTTCTGATATCTTCCTTAATCTCTTTCTCTAAACATTTAAAATTGTCATTGTAGAGCTCTTTAATGTCTTTGGTCAGGTTTATTTTGAGGCATTTTATGTTTTTGCAGCTATTGTGAAGGGGAGTGTTTCTATGTAAGACTTCTCTGATTGCTTGTTACTGGTTTACAGAAAGGCTAAAGACTTTGTGGATTAATTTTGTAACCTGCCACTTAGCTGAAAGTGTTAATCTGTGAGTTTTCTGGTTTAATTTTTGGCATCTCTTAGATATAATATCATATCATCTGCAAAAAGGGATAATTTGATCTCTTCTTTTCCAATTATTACTCCTTTAATTTCCTTCTCTTTTCTTATTGCTCTTGCAAGAGTTTCAAGCGCCATATTAAAAAGGAGTGTAGATAATGGAAAGCCTTGTCTGGTTCCTGATTTTAATGGGAATTCTTCCAGTTTTTCTCCATATAGAATGATGTTGGCTGTGGTTTGTTGTATATAGATTTAGCTATGTTGAGGTATGTTCCCTCCAGTCCAATTCCCTCTAGGACTTTGAACATAAATGCATGTTGAATTTTGTCAAAGGCCTTCTCTGCATCTATTGAGATGACCATGTGGTTCTTGTCATTGAGCTCATTTATATGATTTATGACATTTATTGTCTTAGGTATGTTGAACCATCCCTACGTCATGTTGAACCATCCCTGCGTCTTGGGAATAAAGTCGACTTGATCATGGTGGATGATCTTTTTGATGTGTGTCTGTATGCGGTTTGCAAGTATCTTGTTGAGAATTTTTGCATCTATGTTCATTAAGGATACGGGTCTATAGTTTTCTTTTTTGGTTGTATCTTTACCTGGCTTTGGTATTAGAGTGATGCTGGCTTCATAGAAGGAATTTGGAAATTCTCCCTCCATTTCTATCTTTTTGAATAAATCAGGTAGTATTGGGTGTAGAACTTCTTTAGATGTCTCGTAGAATTCTGCTGTAAATCCATGTGGTCTTGGGCTTTTTTTAACCGGGTTTTTTTTTTTTTTTTAATTACTGCTTCAATTTCCTTATTTGTTATGGGTCTGTTTAAGCTGTTGATCTCTTCTTGGTTTAGTTTTGGTGGTTCCCATGCTTTTAGATACCAATCCATTTCTTTTAGATTCTCAAATTTGGTAGCATATAGGTTTTTAAGGTATTCCCTTGGTGCTGGAGAGATGGCTTAGCGGTTAAGAACACTGGTTGTTCTTTCAGAAGACCCAGGTCTGAATCCCAGCACCCACATTGCAGATAACAACCGTCAATAACTCCAGTTCAAGGGGATCTGATAGCCTCTTCTGTCCTCCATGGGCATTGTACAACATGGGTGTACTTACATACTTGCAAGCAATATACTCACACACATAAAATAAAAATAATAAAATATTTTCCCTTATAATATTCTGGATCTTTTTGGTGTCTGTTGTGATGTTTCCCCTTTATCTCTGATTTTGTTGATTTGGAGGTGCTCTTTCTTTCTTTGATTAACTGGGCTAGGGGTG
>NW_008341888.1:353458-364576 GCF_000622305.1 Nannospalax galili | reverse complement strand
GTGTTGATTTTAAGCTTTATTGCATTGTGGTCTGATAGAATGCATGGAATTATTTCAATCTTTTTTGTATTTGTTGGGGCTTGTTTTGTGGTGCAGTATATAGTCAATTTTGTAAAAAGTGTCATGGGACTCTGAATAGAAAATATAGTCTTTGGTGCTTGGGTGTACCATTCGGTAGTTGTCTGTTAGGCCCATTTGATGTATGGTATTGTTTAATTCAGATGACTCTCTGTTAATTCTCTGCCTGTTGACCTATCTAATGGAGACAATGGGTTGTTGAAGTCCCCAACTATAAAAGACTTGGAATTAATCTGGGTCTTAAAGTCCTGTAGTACTGTTTTTATGAAGTTGGATACACCAGAGTTTGGTGAATATATGTTCATGATTGTAATATCATCTTAGTCAATTGTTCCTTTGATCAGAAAGAAGTGGCCCTCTTTATCTCTTCTGATTAGTTTTAGTTTGAAGTCTCTTTTGTCAGATATTAGAATTGTAACACCTGCTTTTTTCTTAGGACCATTCACTTGGTTTATTTTTTCCGTCCTTTCACCTTAAGGTAGTGCCTGTCCTTGAAAGTGTGATGAGTTTCTTGCAGACAACAAAAAGATGGGTTTTGTTTCTTAATCCATTCAACTAGTCTGAGTATTTTGACTGGGGAGTTCAGTCAATTGATATCTAAAGCTATTAATTAAAGATGTGTACTGATTCCTGTCATTTTTATTTCTGTTCACATTCTTGGTATAGCTGTGCCTTTCCATAGTTATACCTTCATTAAGTTTCTTTCTGTAACCCCTTGGGTATAGTCATTCAGTTCCTCAGCTTTGTATTGCTTCAAGAACTCTCTGAATGGCTGGTTTTGTGGACAAGAATTCTTTCAGCCTACTTATATCATGGAAAATTTTTCTTTCCCCTTTGACAAATAACAGACATTTTGTCTGGGTAAGTTAATCTTGTTTGGCAACTGTGGTCATTTAGAACTGGGAATACTTTGGTCCAGGCTCTTCTGGCTTAGTTTGTACTATGAAAGTCAGCTGTAATTCTGATGGGTTTTCCTTTATATGTGACTTTTTTTTTGCAGCTTTCAGTATTCTCTCTTTGCTCTGTACATTTAATGTTTTTACTATGATGTGCCATGGAGAGTTTCTTTTCTGCTCCTGCCTATTTGTTGTTCTCTATGCTTCTTTGTATGGGCATGAATTTATTTAATTTTGGGAAATTTTCTTCTACAGTCCTGTTGAAGATCTGGTCCATATCATTATCCTGAGATTCTTCTCCTTCGGCCTATTCTGTTCTTGTGTTTTCTTAAATTTTTCATAGTCTTTGATTGAGGGGTCTAATTCATCCACTTTATCTTCCTTCCAGTCTTGATATTCTTTTTTCTTTTTCATTCATCCTATTGGTGAGGCTTTCCCCTGTTTTTTCCAATTGGCTTATTGAGTGCTTCACTTCCTTCTTCATTTCGGCCTGATTATGCTTCAATATTTCTAACTCTTTTCTGAATTCATTCAGAAGTTTATCCCTATCTTCTTTCAGTTCTTTGATTTCTTTGTTTGTTCATTCTTTAAATTCACTGAATTCTTTTATCATGTTTATAACTGTTCTTTTGAATTCCATGTCCTGTGTTAGCTCTCTGGTGTTCTCACTGTACTCCTCTACTCCTCTACAGGACTGATCATACTTGGTGGGGATATATTATTTGGGTTTTTCATGTTATTATTTTTTTGCTGTGACTTTGACATGTGGATTTCTTTGTAGTTTCTGATTCTTGTGTGAGACCCAAGCCTTCTTTCTTGAGTTTAGGTCTTCTTCTTTTTGTAAACTTTGTGTGCCTTTGTGGTTTACTTGTTGGGCATGAAAAGTTGGTTGGTCTAGTCTCCAGGTTCTCTCTTTTGATTTTATATTGGAAGGGCCAAATTTCTCTCCTCTACCTCTTCAAGAGTTCCTCCAGAGGCTCAAGTCCAGATGAGGATCAGATGCTCTCAGGCTTTCTCCTAAGTTCTGGAACCCTCCAGGAAAGATGATGGCCCTATGAAGCTGGGGAGCTGGCCTGCCCAGAGATGCAAAGTGAGGTGGGCCCAGAAGAGGCCCCAAGGGCTTCAGGGAACTAGAAGGAGGAATTGGGTTTGTCTGGATACAAAGGATCTGGAAGCAATGGGGTGTCTGGGCCAAGAGGTCAGTCCAGAGGTCTAGGGTGCCGAGACAAGAAATGGGCCAGTGCCCCTGCTCAGAGGAGAGATGGGGTGGGGGAGCTGGGAGGGTGAATAAGGCTGAGGGAGTCAAGGCACAGTGAGCACCACCCTACTTACCCAGGAAAGCTCCCATATGAATTTATAGATGAGATTTTCCATTTCTGAAAAAAGTAACATTGGGATTTTAATGAAGATTCCCAGAAACGACAGATTGCTTGGGGACTATTGCCTTTTTAATAATCTTATTTCTTCCAATCCATGATCATGAGATCTCATTAAAGAAATTTAGTTAGGGGACTGGAGAGATGTCTTAGTGGTTAAGAGCACTGTCTGCTTTTGCAGAGGACCCAGGATTGGTTCTAAATACCCACATGGCAGTTAGCAATCATCCATTACTCCAGTTCCAGGAAATATGACACCATCTTCTGGCTTTCTCCAGCATTGCATCCATGTGGTGCGTTTACATACATGCAAACAAAACACTCATAGATATAAAATAAAAATAAATAAAATTTCAAAAGTTAAAATGAATTTATGTTTTCTTTAATTTCTTCCAACAGTGTTTTCTAATTTTAAATGTACAAACTTTTTTTATCATTTAGTCCTAATTTGTTAAATATTCTTTTCATGAAAGTGTTATAATTTCTCATTTGCTTTTCTTATAAAACTGAATCATCTATATTTTTTTACTTCATTCTATTTACAGTACTTTATATTGATTTTCATACATAGTTAGAATAATTTTCAATAGTTCTGATGGATAGCCCTCTTAATATATTAATAGATTTGTCATGTTAGAGTTCTGTTGGAGTTTTTTTCCATTTACTACACAGAAACTCAGGGAAAATTCTATATAATTCCACTCTTCTGTTAAAGCTTCATAAAATTAGGAAATGTCCATTCTACTTGTGGTTTACCTTTTTTTTAAATTTTTTTTGAGACAGTGTTTCCCTGTATGTCCATCTGGCCGAACTTGCTATGTAGACCAGGCTGGCCTTTAACTCACATAGAATTGCCTGCCTTTGCCTCCCAAATGCTGGGATTAAAGGTATGCATGACCATGTCTGGGCATGGTTTCTTTTTTCAAAAATATTGAAAAGGATTATGTTCTTTTTCTTTTCTTTTTTTTTAATTAGAAAATCATTTTAATTTTATGTGTATGAGTGTATTGCTTTCATGTATGTAAGTGCGCCTGTATCACGCACTCCCCACAGAAGACAGAAGAGGGCGTCGGATCATCTGGAACTGGAGTTATAGATGGTTGTTAGCCATCATGTGGGTGCTGGGATTCAAACTCCGGTTTTCTGCAAGAGCATTCAGTGCTCTTAACTGCTGAGCCATCTCTCCAGCCCATGTTCTTTTTCTTGAGCTGGAGTCTCCATGTAGCCCCAGCTGACCTAGAATTTACCATGTTGACCAGGTTGGCCTTGATCTCACAGAGACTTGCAATCCTCTGCTTCCAGATTGTTGAAATTAAGGCATGTATCATCATGCCTGATGGTTATGTTAATTTTAAAAAATATATTCTATTGACTCTTTGAAATTTCATGCAATGTATTTTGATTATATTCCTAAGTCCAGATATCCTCATGCATCTCCATCTTCATCTTACTACCCTCTCCCCAGACTTCACATCTTCTAAAATTTTTAAGGCTTATTGAGTCTGATTTATGTCCCCATAGTCTCTTGGATTCTGTGGATAATGGACAACCTACTCAGCATCAGATCCTTAAAGAAAACTGACTCTCTCCAAGAATCTTTTAGTTGCCAATGGTTTCTCAGCTAAAGTTGTGATTTTTTTTGTACCTACCTTCTATGCTGAGATTTTCTCTGATTTGAGGTTTCATAGGTCTCATGCATGCTGTCACAATTGTTAGGAGTTTATATGTGCAGCAGTCCTCCTGTGTAGAAAACACTATTTCCTTGTAGTAATCCACCACCCCTGGGTATTACTATATTTTCTCTCCTTTGGCAATGATCCACAATCCTTTGGAGGAGAGGGTGTGATATGAATGTCTCATTGAGGGATGAGCACTCTTCAGTCTCTTATTCTCTGCATATTAACCAGTTGTAGATATCTATATTATTCACCATCTGCTGCAAGAAGAATTTTCTCTGCTGTGAGCCAAAAGATACATTAATCTATGGGCATAATGATAAGTCATTAGGAGTCTGTTTAATCCTATGTCTGTTTAGCAGAATAATAGTAGTAGGTTCTCCCCTATGGCCTGTGACCTGTCTAACCCCTGGTTCTTGGCCCTGATAGCAGTGCCAGATTGATATTGTGAAGTAGGACTTAATTCCAATCAGAAAGTTTTGGTTACTCCTTTATAATTTGTGCCACTATTACACTAGTGGGACTAATTTGCCAGGCTGGTTGTTATTGTAGCTCACAGGGTTCACAGCTGGGTAAGGATGATGATTACTTTTATCTTCCTGTAACATGAATAGCAGTTTCCAGAACTATGAGAGCTAGCCAGTAGAGAAGAAGCATCAAGGCCAGTACCAGCTTGGTTTTTCTTTGTTTGTTCCACCAGTCACATAGTTTCTTTAGCAGTAAGGTCTTACCATTAAATTCTGGTAGGTAACCAAGAGCAATGGCAATAGTCAATATTGCTTGAGGGTCTATGGGACCCCCTTCATCAACAACCCCCAAAGAGGGAGTCCATTCCTGGCATTGCTAAACGTTAAAAAAAAGTCATGACAAGGAACTTAACAGAGCATTATCAAAAGATGAACCACAAATGATGAAAAATTTTAATGCTCAGCATCTATAGCCATCAGGAAATGCAACCTAAAGCTTCTTTTTGCAACAGATGGAGGTTTTATAGAGTTCCACAACTGGTCACACACAGAGAATATATGTCTGAGGGATGCCCAGTCCTAAGTGACACATCTAAAGTGGAACCTCTACACCTAAGGCTCATGGCACATAATGAAATAGAGGGTAGAGTTACTACTAATACATCCCTCAACTCTCATCAGTGACACTTCTTCATACAACAAAATGCTATGCACACAGAAGGCCACAACTGGCTAAGTGTTAAAGAACAAGAGACTGCAGAATTCATGTTCCTAGGTAGGACTTCTATATCTTCTGTATGAAACCTCATCCACCCATTGCTCAGGGACCAATGCAGAAGAGGGGCAGAAAGATTGTAAGTTCCAGGGTTGGTGCATGAACACTTTAAGAAAGCAGAGGTTTTCAGGTCACTGGGAACTTGCTCATATGAACTTTCAATAATGAAGACAATATGCACAAGACCCATGCATAGAATGAAACCCAGCATAGAACGTGGGAGACCCCAAACCTAGCCAAAGAGCTATTGGCAGCTGATTACTGCTGGGTAAGGGAGAGTAGATCTTTAAGGGAGGTCATGATTCTAGATAGGCTGACTAGACTGCAGTGGGTAAACTTGCACCAAGGAACATTTGGGTACAAAAGCTTGATAAGATAAGACTTAATATATATGACAGAAAGCATGAAATCCAGTGGGGAGAGGGTTATGAGGGGCATTGGTCTAAATTTGATTAAGATCTATTATATGAAATGCACAAAAACTCAATAAAATATTTTTAAAAAATGTTTATTTGAATCATCTGAGGCAAACTGTTTCTTACTGGGAATCTGATAGAGTTAAAGGAAATTTAGTAGGCTTCTTTACTGTAGAAGTTTACAGAGATTTTATTACGCTAATTGATTTACCAGTCTCCCAATGGAGGGTATTAGCAGGCGACATTTCCCAAAAACATTTGTCAGCAGAGCTTTTTTAGAAATAAAATAATATTTGTGTATTCGTTTAATTCATAAAACTTAGCTCTTAGGCTGGCATTCATGGTAACTCACAGTTAGAAATGCAGGCTGCAAGAGTGTCTACCCTGTTTATTACTCATGCTAGTTGGGTCTCTTTATTTTGAAGAGACATGTAGACATGAGGACAATGTTGAATGTATTTTGAAAAGAAATGGCTATTTTCAATCAAATTTATCAGACTCTTCATGATTCTTGTTAACAAAATTTTTATCAAAGTTTTTTAAAGGCTAGTGTTACTATTTTGAGTTTAAGTCCGTGGCTTAGTGGATGACAAAGTCTTTTGATTCCTCCCACTTTAAAAAATATTTTATTTATTATTTTTATTTGATGTGTATGAGTGTATTCCCTACATGTATGTGAGTGTACCTGTGTCGTGCAATGCCGCAGAGGTCAGAAGAGGGTTTCAGATTCCCATGGAATTGGAGTTAAGAACTGTTTGTAGCCGCCATGTGGGTGCTGGGAATCAAACCCAGGTCCTCTGAAGGAGCAGTCAGTGCTCTTAACCACTGAGCCATCTCTCCAGCCCCAGATTCCTCCCACTTTTAAGTTACCATGAGCTAGGATTTAGTTTGTGTGTCTTTGCTTTTCTCATGCCTCTTTATTTCTTAATAAGATAAAATACAAAAATTATTTGCCACACATGGCAATGCAGCTACACACAAAAACTCAGAGTGGCTGGGAGTTGATGCACAAGATTTGCACAAGGTGAACATAAATAAAATCCCAGCATGTATGGGACAGGGGCTTATGAACTACAACCCATAGCTGAGAAGCTATTGGCAACTGATGGCTGCTGAGGGAAGAAGAGTAAGTTTTCTACAGGGTTGCAGGCCGGGAGAGGCTACCCATGCTGTAGCAGATGATCCCACAATCATGTACATAGAGACAGCACTAAAAGGACTCAGTGGGTTTAAAAGAAAAACAGATCACAGGAAGTTCAGAGGAAAATGTAGTATGGAGTATTAGGAGAGGGATTAGAGAGCAGGGAAGAGGATAGATTTGACCAAAACGCATTATATGCATGTTTGAATATGAAATAAAATATCTAAAAATATATTATATGGAACTATGCATTAGTATAACATATTAGTGCCTGCTCTGATTTGAATATTGATTGAATGCGTACTGCAAGGTCCATATACTGTAAGCTTGTGATCCAGCATGGCGACGTTGACATATGGGAGAAACTTCAAGAGGAAGAGCCCAAGGCTGTGTAATTACCTCAGGGAGGCATATTAAAGAAAAGATTAATGTTATCTTTCAGGAATTCCAACTCTCATATGAACATATTATGTACATGAGAGCAGGTCACATGATCACTGCACATGAATGAATGCTGCATTTCACCAATTCCCTGTTTTCTGTTTGTTTGTATTGCTATAATGCAGCCAACTATTCATCTCAGGAAGCAAGTATCATGCTGTTTGGACACTTCAGCCACCAGACCTGTGAGCCAACTAATCCTCTTTATAAAGTACCCAGGCACAGAATGGACTATGCACTACTGTAAATAGAAATTTATTAATTTACAACAAATAGAAGATAATGTCAAAATGAAATACAGTAAACCCAAAGCACAGAATGTGAAAATTCTTACAGGCACTCAGAATCAGAGGCAGGTGAAACTCTGTGAGTTCAAGGCCAGCCTGGTCTATATCATGAGTTCCAGGCCAGCCAGGGCTACATAATGATATCTTGTCTAAAAAAAATTTTTCAGACATTGGTGCTTTTCCAAAGCACTGAGACAAGACTTTGTCTGTGATAATCAAAAGAAATCAGCAAATATTACAGAAATACTAACGAATAAAAACAAATATATTGTCTTTAATACAATAAGAACATGAAAGAAAATTGAGAAGGATATGATTTTCTAACTATGTGATTCAATTTTCTTAATTCTGAAGTTATGCTGCACTGATCATTTCACATTTTAAAAACAGTAATATACCGTATTCTACAACTTATACTTAGCTGCAGAATAGCGTGCCCATGTCTTTGGGGACAATTTCAAGTAAAAATATCTGTAGAGTATTTGTTTCTTTTACTTTTTTCTTCCATGAGCAGAAGTATATCATAGATGGGAGTAGTGACTCACATGTCTCCCAGGAGCAAGAACTCATGGGTAGAGTTATATAAAACCTTTATTTCCTATTGTAATATCAGGTTCAATATATTTTCTGTTGTAAGGTACTTAAGGACTAAGGTAGTAAGTACTAGTTTAAAATTTTTTAGAAATTTTAGTGTGTGTGTGTGCGTGTGTGCATGTGTGACACATGCTCTCTCTATGTACGTGTGTGTATGTGTGTGTGTGTGTGCATGTGTGACACTCATGCGCACAGGCATGCAGGTGTCACAGCATGCGCATGAAATCCAAAGGACAATGTGGTGTAGTCAGTTCTCTCCTTCTATAATGTGGGTCTCCAGCATTGAACTCAGGTCCTCAGGTAAACACCTTAACCCAGTGAGCCATATTGCTGACACATAAATAATATTATAAATAACTCACAGGAAAAGTATCAGTTTGCAAGGAGGCACATCTTTGCTAAATCAAAACTCAAGTGATTAATTTCTCTGTTTGGTATTTTAATTGCAAAACACTCTTAGTTTCACTAGTAGATATGTCTCTGTATAGACATAACCAAAATTTCAGGTTATTTTAGTTTAATTTGAATATAGTTTGTTTTTAATATTAGCATTGAGAAAGATTTTAGCTACATTCTTCCTTCATTATATTGTTCTCTATAATTCTAAATACACCAAATTTACAGCCTAGGTATGATCGTCATGACTGTAATCCCAGTGCTTTGGAAGTCAAGGCTGGAAGATTGTCTCAAGTTTGAGCTCATCCTGGGCTAAATAGTTTCAGGCCATACTAGGCTACAATGTGAGGTGTGAGACTCTGTCTCAAAGTAACTACATATACCAAATTTTGATGTTTTGTTTCCCTCATCAGTGCCTTAAAACACATAAAATTCTGTCTTTCAAAATTATGGCACCACTGTAAATCCTTGTGTTGATGCATCACATTAATAAAAATAATGACTTTTATTTATTATTGAATACTATATACCAGACTTTTTATAACTGATTTAATTTCCTTTATGTAAAAAGCATTATATAAAATTTTGAAAATCATTGAAAAAGAAATGATACTGTAATTCGGTCATTCAATACTTGAATAACTGTAAGATGGTAGTACCGAGAAATTAGGCAAATCAAGCTGGAACTGAGCTGGAAGCTCCCTCTGTGGCTGGTTAGCTTTCATGGTGTCAGAACATTCTATGTAGGCTGCTGGGGGAGAAAAGTTGCCAACAGTCTTACCTAGTTGTATACCCTGCAAGGGACTCTATTCACTGTCATGGTAAGACCTGCCCTCTGTACCAACAGTGGAGTTGCTGATTTGGGGGTGTTGCAGTTTTAACTGTCATCTCCACACAGACAAGTCATCCGAAAGGAAAGTCTCAAATGAGGAATTTCCTAAATCAGATTGTGTGGGAAGTGAGCGTGGGCAAGTCAGCCAAAGATGGCGCCTTGGCTGGCTGCCAAGTCTCGTGACTCCAACCCTTCGATGGCTGCCGAGCCTCGTGACCCTCGCTTGTTTACTCCAACTCGTGCAAGCACGAGGAGCCCGATCATGTGCTGCCTGCCTGATCAGAGACATCATCAAGCATGACCCTGCTACGTGGCCCAATGAGCTGCCACTCTGCCTGCCTGCTGTGTGTGTGTGTGTGTGTGTGTGCCCTGATTGGTCCTGGCTGGGAGGAGGGCTGTTGGGAACAAACTATATAAGGACTGAAGTGCGTAATAAAGAAGAAGAAGCCTGAACCTCACCTTGGTGTCTGTGTCCTCTTTCCTCAGCTCTGCTGGACGGAGTCGTGGCTTGCGGCAAGTGGTGGCCCGTACAGGGATCTCTTCAAGGCCTAAGAAAATTTAAAGGTAAGGTCCGCAGGTAGTGGCGAAGGGGTAGCGCTAGTTAGGTTCCCGGAGACAGGGACGAAGTTAGTTTCCTGGAGACAGGGATGAAGTTAGGTTCCCGGAGACAGGGATGAAGTTAGACTTAGAATAACCTTTATAAAGAACACTCTTACAGCATTGTCGGGAGCCGTAGGCCCCTACCCCAGGAAATAGCAAGACCTGATTCCTGGCAAAGCTGTTTTTCAGACATCAAGGCTGGCCTGGTTTGAGATTAACCAGATGACTATACTTGAAAGCCTCTCACAAACATGTTGTTCTAACCTGGGCACTTAACGCTTGAGAGACTCCCTCATTTTCTCATGTAATTGCTAAGAAACTTTGGTATTACTCTGTAATCATACAAGTGTAACCTCTTAATTGATTTATAACTTGCTATATAGAATTGTGGTGTTACTATGGAATTTACTCTGTGATCAATTGGTGTGGTGTAATTATGATAATTGCTCTGTTAATAGAATTGCTCTGCCTCAATAGATTTATCCCTTCCAACTTTCCCCTTTCCCTCTCTATAAAAACTGTTCCTTCTCCATCAATAAATGAGACTTGATCAGAAAGCCTGTCTTGTCTCCATTCTTCGCATCTCTTGTCCCTTTCCGTCCCCTCTCCTCCCTCCAGAAACCCATGTTGACTGTCTCGCGGGTCGGGACATCTGGCGCCCAACGTGGGGCTGGATACGGAGGATCCAGTGTGGGAAGAAGATGGCCCCCAAGGAACGCGTTCCGCAACAATTCTTCACTCTGGACACGCCGCGGGAACCTGCCTCGGCTACAACCAGAAGTAAGTATCGGCGTCTGATTATGGGACAAGAATTAAGCAGGCACGAAATTTATGTTCGGCAATTGCAGGATGCCTTACGGATGCGAGGAGTAAAGGTTAAAATAGAGGATTTATTTCGGTTCTTTGAATTTATTAAGGAAACCTGTCCTTGGTTCCCCCAAGAAGGAATAATAGATATTAAAGGATGGAAAAGAGTAAAAAATGCTTTAGAAGATTACTATAAGGTCTTTGGACCCGAGAAAATTCCTGTTACAGCCTTTTCCTACTGGAACCTAATCAGGGAACTAATAGATTCAAATGAAACCTCTACGGAGGCTGCCTTAAAGCAAACTTCCGGCCCCTATCAAGGGCCCCCTTCCGGCC
>NW_008341888.1:335819-350648 GCF_000622305.1 Nannospalax galili | reverse complement strand
GAAGACTTAGATAAGGAGGAAGGGGGACGCGGAGGCCGTCGTCGGCGATCGGCTCCATAAGGAAGATTTTTGAATTTGGATACTTCTGGGCGCTCGGCCGCAGACCGCTATTCTGCGTCGCAATTGGTTTCCCAAGTTTCAGTCCTTTGGAAGGATGTCCTTACAGGAGAATGGAAGGGGCCTTCTCCAGTAATAACCGGGACTTTTGAAAGTGATACTAGAGTAAATTGCTCCAAGCCCTCACCTATACCGCTTTCACCTACTCCTGTATGTGTGGTCCCACCCTTCTTTTTCCTAGTTTCCAATACTTCTAATAATGATACTGAAACCTTGTTTTGTACCAATGACACCTGTTTCTTAACTAAATGCTGGAATGCCACCAACTTTCCAATAGCTGTTAGGATGCCCACCATGGTCCCATGGCCAGTAAAAATTCTAGAAAGTGTATAACCCCGGTGGAGTTTGTTAACTTTTCCTAAGCAGGAAATTTATCCCACGAGCTTGGGACCAAGCTTCAAGAAAATTGGAGCAGAGATTTTGACAGGACGCTTTCTGAACTACTAGCCTCCATCGTTGCCGTCAATAACACCCGAGTACAGATCGCCACAGCTCAAGAATGGCTTGACACCTTGCAGAAGACTTTTTCAGTCCTTAAAGACTGGGGCGGGATGGCCTTCTGGGATTTTCTGTTGATCACTGTATGTGTCTGTATGATCTGGTGTATATGTAAAATGCGGTGGTGAACAGAGATGCAAAAAAAATGCTTGAACAGGTTATGGCTGCACTGGAAAGGGGTGAGTCTCCCTCTGTATGGTTAACCATGCTGGACCGGTAGTCAAAGACGGATAAGACTCCCTCATGGACATACCAACCTAAGACAGACTGCCAGCCAAGCTGCTGAACAGTTGATGACGGGTAAGGATGTTACATGGAAGGGGGCAACCTAAGACAGGCACGGTCCTTTAACCTTTCTAATAAAACAAGAAGGGGGAGATGTGGGAAGCGAGCACGGCCGAGTCAGCCAAAGATGGCGCCTTGGCTGGCTGCCAAGTCTTGTGACTCCAACCCTTGGCTGGCTGCCAAGCCTTGTGACCCTCGCTTGTTTACTCCAACTCTTGGCTGGCTGCCAAGCCTCGTGACCCTCGCTTGTTTACTCCAACTCGTGCAAGCGCGAGGAGCCCGATCATGTGCTGCCTGCCTGATCAGAGACATCATCAAGCATGACCCTGCTACGTGGCCCAATGAGCTGCCACTCTGCCTGCCTGCTGCGTGTGTGTGTGCCCTATTGGTCCTGGCTGGGAGGAGGGCTGTTGGGAACAAACTATATAAGGACTGAAGTGCATAATAAAGAAGAAGAAGCCTGAACCTCACCTTGGTGTCTGTGTCATCTTTCCTCAGCTCTGCTGGACAGAGTCATGGCTTGCAGCAAGATTGGCCTGTGGACATATCTTCGGGTGCTTGTCTTTGATTTTTAATTGATATGGGAGGGCTCAAACCCACTGTGGGTAGTATCATTCGTAGGCACGTAGGTAGAAAGCTAGATAAGAGTGAGCCAGGAAGCAGCATTCCTCCATGAAACTGCATAGGTTTCTGGCCATGTTCCTTCAGTGAAGGATTGTGGCCTGGAAGTGTAAACCAAACAAACCCTTTCCTCTCCAAATTGCTTTTGGTCAGAGTGTTTTATCACAGTAACAGAACAGAATGAAACTATAACAATGAATAGCTGACCACTTTTTTATTGGATTTGATGTCCACTGATGGGAGTGAATGCATGACCTATACTGTAACCCTGATTAAAAGACTATTGCTGGGGAGGTGATAGGATCCAGGGCAGAATCATCTCCTATTGTTTTGTTAAATGGTCCTGTTATCAAATATTTTTGCTCATTCTCATAGAGGAGTGCTAATCTCACTTTGGGGCAGAGAAGCAAGTTTTTGCAGTGGCAAGTGGAAAATAGTTAATGAAAAAACTAATATATAGTTAAAGTGCCTGAAATAAGTGACTGCTAATTTCTCATCCCTAAACAAGACATCTATATCACCCCCTGCAAACCCCGCCCATTGCCCAAGAGGGAGCAGAAAGATTTTAAGAGCTAAGCAGTGGGGAGGAGTGCTGTAATAATGCTGCATTTTGTATGTGAAATAGCCAACTGCAGTCATGAACACACAAGGTATGGATACTTGCACAAGGTATACACAAGATTGGGGTCTCCAATATTTCATCATGGACTGGGGAGGTCCCTATGGGGTCCCACCCTTTCCCAAGGAGCTACTGGCAGTTAACATAATCAGAGGAAAGTATGTCATTTCTTCAGTGGTGTTGCCACTGGAAAGTTGCCCATACTCTAGAAAATAGTCCCTTATCCAAGCTAACACAAGCAGCTTTGATTAAACTCAGTGGGTCAAGACACTAAAAGACAACAGAGGCTGGGCATGGTGGCACACCCCTTTAATCTCAGCACTCAGGAGGCAGAGGCAGAGGCAGGTGTATCTTTGTGAGTCCGAGGCCAGCTTGGTCTACAGAGTGAGTTCCAGCAGCTGGAGCTACAGGAAGACTCTGTCTCCAAAAGACCAAAAAAAAAAAAAAAAAAAAAAAAAAAAAAAAAAGAAAGACAACAGAAGAAGAGACGTGAAAGAAAGAGAAGGACAGAGACAGAGAAAGTAACGGGGGCTGAAATATAATCACAATACGTTGCATATATTTATGAAATTATCAATAAGATTTTTAAATGGTATTAATGATTATCACCATTTACTGAGGGTAACAATGAGGTTCCATGCATATGCTCTTTCAAGTATATGATAACTCTTTTCTAGGTTTTAAAATCAAACATATGTGGGTCCTAATTTCAGCTTCACTGTTATATGCTAGATTATCCAAGGAAATTAATTTATTTCAATTTAAATTTCCTTCCTTGTAAAATACAGAAGGTACTATAAATTGAAATGAAAATGTGTGCCTATAACAGTAGTAAATAAGCAATGCATGTTAGTAGCTTTCCTCCTGCCCTTTCTTCAGCTAAACCAATGTGATTTTTCATTGAGCTTACACCTGCTCAAATTTCTTTCACATGATTCTGAGATGTGCCTTGAAATCGCTACAGCTAGCTGGATGGGGTGGCTGTGGTGGCACAAATGGTTAATCCCATCACTTGAAAGGCAGAGGCTGGTCGATCTCTGTGAGTTTGAGGCCAGCCAGATGTAAATAATGAGACCCTGTCTCAAAAAAAAAAAAGTAAGATTAGTTTGGCGTTTAGATGTTTGATGCAAATCTAGAACCCTTTAACAAAAACCTTATATTTTTCTTGAAATGTTTCTGGTTATGAATCATGATCACCCACTAGACTGTAAACTATGAGAAAGGGAGGAATTATACCTGATTTTTTTTTAGAATTCGAACTAGAGCTTGATATAGGTTTGAAAGTATAGCATAATGGTTATGGGCACCAGGTCTATAAACGGAGCTGCTGCTAACTTCATTGATTGTAGTCTTAAGCAAATGAGTAAGGATTTTTAGTTTCTTCACTTCAAAAGTGAGGAATGAGAACATAATATTCATCTACATATTTCCAATGACATATACACAAAAGCATCAACTTTAGTAGTCAATAAAATGCAAGTGTTGAAAAGTGATTTTATCATTATTCTCATTTATTTATAGACATAATTGATTAATCAAACAAAATCATATTAGTATTTCTTTGTGTCTTGAAGCAGAGGCTCCTTATTTCTCTATATCCTGGCAGTATTAACATTGTAACCATTAATAATAATTACCCTTACACCATTGTTAGAATTGTTGCTAGGCAATCTGTTCCTGAACAGTGGCACACACAGTTTTCTTTGCATTACGCCAAACCTCTTCATTTCAGGATTTCTTGTGTACTGCGCTCCTCATAATTACATCGGTGATATTATATGGAAGAAGTTCTGAATCAATTATTCTACTTTTTCAGCTTAGAGACTCATTACTTGGCTGAGCAGTAAACCTTGGTTGCTGTTCATAAACCACTGGCAAAACAGGATATAACATCACTTCCTTGGGTTTATAACAAAAATCCCCTAAAAGAGTAACTAGTAAAATCAGAGTGAATATGTACATGGATGCCTAAAACTAATTAGTATTTAGCTGTTAATGAAGAAAAGTATAGGTTTTGGAAATTGCTAGGCAGTAAACTCACCAGAAAGTCATAGCATTCTGAATCTACATCAACACTATCCTATTGGATCAAGCCACCCTATTCAAAGTGAGACTTTGGGTGATTATGTGAACAATGGGGGCAAAGCAAATCTCCACTATGTATATCAAACCTTAAAACATGCACGCTGTAAATCACTGGGATAAAAAAATCACATACTCCTTGGCATCTGTAGTGTTCCAAAATGATTCTATTTTGTTTTTAATCATTTCTAGCTTCACATTTCCCCCCAGTCATTAAGTTAATTTTTAGTAAATGATTAAATCAAGTAGTATATGGTTTCTCCAGAAACATATATACTATAAACACTGCAAGTGAAGATAAATAGTCCCTAAAGACTCAATGAAAAATTAAGAGTCTTTGAAGGATAAATGACAGTTATGATTTATATGGTCATAGAGGCCCTACATTGCCCGATTTAGGAGACTATTTTCAATATTAGTGTTAGGATCATTTGGTTAGTGTGTTGAGCATATAATGTAGGTATTTTATACTAGTGTCATCTCTTACCTTGTACTCTATGAATCTAAAGAAATAAAATTAATAAGTGAAAAATCTTCCCTAGGAAGCTATGAAAGTTCATGTACTAACCTTAAGTTGAAACATACATAACTGTTAACATACAAAAATCAGCACAAAGGAACTATGACGACTTTCCACAAAGCAGTGTGTTTAACTTCTTTAGCTTTTATTCTTGATGTGGAACTTTTGAAAATACTCTTGATAGCACTCATCAGCACCTGCATTTCTATTACTCTTCCTCAAGCACAGCCGGGGTACTCCAATAAACAATTTTCAACCTTGGCAGACAGCTTAAATACAGACACAATTGTCTCTTTAATTGTAAAATTAGCAATAGATTGAGCACTCAGAGAAACCTGATTGCCATTTGAGAAGCTGTAATGCTTCAAACTCTGTTTCCCAGAGGTTCAAGCCTGCAATTAGAGAACTCTGAGCAATCAACCAACTGAGCTCTCTGAGAGAATATGAGAGGTCAGGCCAGAACATGAAACCCAGTAAGTGCCTTAAATATTAGTTTGAAATCCTTAATTTCAAGTACAGTATCTCAAAGGGAAATTTTATGTTTGGGTAATAAAAAGAAAGCAAGTAAATTCCATGATGATGGACCTTCTGTAAATTCCTGAAAATTAGGTTTTAGAAATCCAAGAAAAATTATCTTAATGGTTCAGTTACTCTGTGAGAAATTCCATTTCCCTCAATGAATTGTCATGAGACTGGAAGAAAAATTTAAGAAAATAAAATCAATGTCTTTTTTGTCAGTTCCTATCCCCCTTCCTGCCAAACACAAAGCACAACTCAGAAAACAAGTATTTTTATACACTCTGCTTTCACCAGGGAGCACAAACCTCAAATTCTTGGTAAGATACCTTCTCAGTCACTAAAATCTGAGGGCTTAAAAGATATAATGTTTTATTAGTTAAGAATTTCAGTGTATTTTGGATTATAGTCGTCTCCTTCCTACTCCTCCCCTTCATGCCTCTCAGATCCACCACCCACCTTCCCAACCCCTCCCAACTTCCTGTCTTTTTGAAAATAACCCACCAAGTGTAATTTGTGCTTCACATATATGCCTGGGTGCGGAGCCGTCTACTGGAGCATGGTCCACCTCCCAGGGGCCACACCCTTCAATACCATATGCATTTTAGAAAGCACACTTGTTTCTGCTAGAGAAACCATGTAAAAACTTTTCTTCCACTTTCAGCTTTTGATTTTCTCCCTTTCCCCATTACACTGATACTGTCCTCCTATTCTGAAGTCATTTCCATCCTTTTCCCTATGATTCTAATGACTGAGAACAACTTGCCGACCAAAGAAGCCTGCCATTTCCACACACTGAGAAAACCTATATTTAACATATTTATACTCCTCAGATTGTATAAATCTTTAGCCTTCTAACCTGCATATCTGAACAATTTCATGCTACATTTTAAATGAGATCAAGATTTAAAGTAAGTTGTAAATGTATAGGAGTGTGTGTGTGTGTGTGTGTGTGTGCTGTTCATACACACAAAAAATGCATAGAGACAGAAAGTCTTACATGGGGGACATTTTGGGTAGGCGGGGCACGTAAATGAAAGCCTTTGTTTCAGTGCTTTTTAAAAAATAATTCTGGTGAGGACTATTATAATTCTGAAACTGCAATACTCTGGAAAGAGTAAAAACAACAATAGGGACCTGGAGAGATGGCTCAGTGGTTAAGAGCACGGACTATCCTTATAGCGGACCTGGGTTCACTTCCGAGAACCAACATGGCAGCCAACAACTGTTCCTAACTCCAGTTCTAGGGTAATCTGACACCCTCTCTGACTTCTGCAGGCATTGTATGACACAGGTGCACTTACACACATTCAGACAATACAATTATTCACATAAAATAAAAATAATAAATTAATTAATAGACAGCAATAAAACTAGAATATGTGCTTTCTGAGACTCAAAATTATCCTATCATTTTCATGGTAAATACGTGCTGATATCATAAGTTAAGTCCTTTGTGTACATAAATTATCTGCTTTCTCCAACTGCAAAAAATCCTCTCTGTCATTCCAATTTGTGACAGTCTGAAAAAGCTGTGCTCTTTACATACACAATAGAGCTCAAGATTAAGAAAGTCGGGGGCTGGAGAGAAGGCTCAGCGGTTAAGAACACTGACTGTTCTTGCAGAAGACCAGGGTTTGAATCCCAGCACCCATATGGCAGCTAACAACTGTCCATAACTCCAGTTCCAACAGAGGACCTGGGTTTGATTCGCAGCACCCACATGGTGGCTAACAACCATCTGTAATTCCAGGGGAATTCGATACCTTCTTCTGACCTCTCTGGGCATTGCTCAACATGGGTGCACTTACACACATGCAGGCCAATACACACATACACATAAAATAAAAATAAATAAAATATTTTTAAAAAGATTAAGAAAGTCTCTTTACAAACATTTTTATAATAACCACAATCTATTTCATTACTATTGAAAAACATGTTAGCAATATTTATTACATGCCTGATATAGTATTGAATAATTTTTTAATCATATTCACATGAATAACTAACATAAATATGCATTAGTGTTCTAGGAAGTAAGTGGAGCAGGACATGTCATCTCTATTTAATGGGTGAGAGAAAACTACAGATATTTGAACAAGTGGAATGTCTAAGATATCATAGCTCAAAGGATTAGACTGTACATTATACTAAATGACACTTGCTTTACTACTACCTGTATGTGTCTTCTATGGTTTTCATCTTCTGTAATTCATAGATAAATGGGAGGCACAAAAATCCTATTTTACTTTAAAGAGACGCTTGTTGCATAGTTGAAGCAGGAAGGTGCTGCGCTGGAGGTATATGTGGGGCTTTCATACCCTCAAAGAATGTAAATCCTGAAGTGGAACAGAGGAGCTGTGGGGACTTACAAGGGTGTATAAAAGGAGCAGTTCACAGCTGTTGGAGAAATGCAAGCTTATGCATCAACCTTGGAATTTCGCAGCTCTGTGGCCAAATCTGCAGAAGCTGTGGCTCAAAGTGGGTGATGGGAGTGGAGCATGGGGAATGTGTGCCTTAGGCTCTATGTGCTGCTGGAAAAAAAAATCATCCCCAGGTAGGAAGCCCTTCCAAAACAAACTGATTTAGAGGAGGCAACTGGAATGAAATCCACCAATGCTTAATAGATTTCCGAAACTGAGGAGTTGCAAGTGACCTCAGAGACCATCTAATCTAACATCTTTTTATGGAGGAAGAAAACCACTTGGGTGAATAGAGATGGGGTTAAAGAGGATACACACTGAGTCACTGGGAGATCTGGGACAAGAGCCCAGCCTAGGACTCCCTCATTGCAGTTCTTTCCATGTAACCGGATTCAAAGACTACAGTAGATTTGTAGCAAGAAACTAGCAGTCTGAGCAGAGGAATGGTTCAGTGAAAGAAAAACTCCATTAGGAAACAGTAATGTGATTTCACTTCATAGACTACTTAAAAATATGTTCTCCAGCTGCCCAGAAAGCCTGAAAAGTAAATACCTTAGGTGTTCCTGTGTGCAGAGGGGATTTAACCATGGGCAGAGTACAAATATCTGTGAAGAGGACAAGCAGGCTTTCCGTAACAAGGGAAACAGCAATGCACAGCTGTGGGATAGCAAAACATGCCTGGAATTTCACAGCTTTACGGCCAAATTTTCAAAAGCCGTATCCCATCCTGGGAACACTGATCTAAGTATTGGAAACTTGCACCCTTGTGTGCCTCCAGCTCCAAGGTGGAGGGGGCTATGGCCTTGGGTGAGAAATACCTTCAAATATCAAATATCTGCTTCAGTAGTGCTTGATAATACGTTAGACCACAAAGTGCATGCATTTTTTTTTGTAAATTGATGCAAACTAGGGAGCACAATATTGAAATTATGAATGTCAATAAGCAAGAATGATTGAAACTTCATCAATGGATACTTGGGTTCAGGAACTGCTCAACAAACTGTCATTACTCCATTGCATCCTTTTATCACTACTTTGACACTCTGTGTCTTCACTAACCTTTTCACTACTCAAAATGTCCTTTGTCAATCCTCAGTCTTAGTCCCATTCTTCCTTAATATTTGGTCTTGCCCTTAGTGATATTTCTCAGACAATAGTTACTAACTCGGAATCAGAATTTCTAGTCCTTAGAAGCAACTGATCAAACTCATTCCATGATTTAGATCCCTAGTCAACACAGCTATACCTCTATTTCTTTAAGGTATTTTTGCATTTTCTCTAGAGGCATTATTTGTATTTGTTTTGCCTCAAAAATATTTAAATGATATGAAATAGCAATGAAAAACTGAAAGGAATATTTAAGCACTTAGGAGGTGAAAAATATTTCCTGGGGGCTGGAGAGATGGCTCAGCGGTTAAGAACACTGGTTGTTCTCGCAGAAGATCCAGGTTTGAATCCCAGCACCCACATAGCAGCTAACAACTGTCCATAACTCCAGTTCCAGGGGATCCAACAGCCTCTTCTGTCCTCTGTGGGCATTGCACAACATGGGTGCACTTACCTGCATGCAGGAAATACATGCATACACATAAAATAAAAATAAAATAAGATAAAAATTTTCTGGAAGGGTCCCATAGTAAATATTCCAGGTTTTGAAGGCTGTATGATCTCTGTTGCAGGCACTCAAGTCCGCCATTGGGAAGAAAAGAAGCCACAGACATTCTATGCAAGAATGAGTATAGCTGCATTACAATAAAACAGTTTTCATAAGCAGACAGGCAATATGAAGGACTTAGCAGATCCTTTCCCCCGAAGAACAAGAATTAGCTGGTTAAAATGATTGAAAACTGCCTTTAACTTTTCTGAAAGTTCATCTGTGTAGCACATTGAAAATTTGACATATTTATCCAAAAATATTTACTAATATATCACTGTCAGAGTCATTGTTATTTGAGGTATGGATTTTCTGACTCTTCTGCCCTCTGTATCTCCTACAGAGACTAATTTATTTAGGCACTCTACTTGGGCAGTTTTGACCAACCATAGGGTGAGTTTCTTCCATTCCAACTAGGCTTTTACCCTGAGAGAGGCAAAATATATACTTAGCTCATGCCATCACAAAGGTCCATGTTACATAAGCTCCATACCTAGCAAACATGGTTGTGAGAATACAAGATACATTTTGTCACTCAAACTTAGTCAATAGGGTTAGGATTTGGCACTAGCCGAAACAGAATACTGGAGGCTGATCAATTTCATCTGTGTTTGTTCATAGGACAGAGGTTACATACTAGGAGAGACCAACTACAAAAATCTAGGAGTTACTTGTCTTCTTCACTCAGCACCCACTAGTAGAGAAGAGATTGACTCCAAAAGAAATGAATTAGTCATACAATATAACAAAAACCTGATAAAAAATGGAAAATGAAAGTTATTAGACAATAAGATGAAATATTCAAAATGTGTTTTAAAAAGCTATAAAAAAGAATTGGGTATATTCAACAATAAAATCCTTCAAAAATGAAGAAATTAAGGCATTTCTAGGGAACTGAAGCAAATTTTCTTGCAAGAAGATACAGTTTTAAAAAATATTAAGTGAATTTCTTAAGATTGAGAAGAAGTGGTATGGGATTATTTCATTGTAAGGGCTATTTACTTAACAGTTGACAGACAACACAGTATTAAAGTAAAGTTACATGTTATAGTAGTAAATCAAATATGCAGGAAACAATGAAGAGAACCAGAAATTATAAAAGGAGAAAGCTAATATTTTCTGAAAAATGAACATCCAAGGAGGAGATGTGCTACTTGACTGAAAAAATTACCACAAAAATTGAGTAGTTGAAATAGCATGATATTGCCATTTCATGTGTGACACTTAGAACAAGGGGATAGATATTATGGAAAGCATAGACACAAATTCATCAATCTGCATACAACTGAATTTTTATTACATTTTATTCATTCATTCATTTGTGTGTGTGTGTGTATGTGCATGTGTGAATATATATATGTGTCATGGCATACATGTGGAGGTCAGGGGACAATCTGAGGAAGGTGGTTCTCTACTTCCACCATATGAATCCTACGACCTGGGGATCAAACTCTGGTTGTCAGGCTCAGCATCAAGTGACTTTACCCACTGAGTTGCATCTGACTGATTTTTGATGGATATGCAAAATTGTGATGAACAAACATTGGATCTGGGAAAACTATGGACCTCTATCACTCACCAATTATAGAAGTCAATTCAAACTGGATTAAAGACTTAAATATAGCTGAAATACTGAAACTAGTAAAAGAAATATAGGGAAGGTTTTTCAGATATTGGAATGGGCACAGAATTTCAGGATAAGGCCCCCCCCAAATGTAGAAAACAAGAGCAAAATAGAAATTATAAACACTTCTGCCAAGCAAAGGAAACTGTGACCAGAATGAAGAAACAGTATACAGAATGGAAGAAAATATTTTCAAAGCATACATCTGACAAGCATTTAATATCAAGAATATATAAGAAAGATAATTTAAGAAAAGTTCAAACAACATGAATTTTAAAAATAGTCAATAAGAATTTTTTGAGTTCATTTTTTATTGAGCTTTTGCAACTTCATACAACAGTTCTTAATCAAATTCAGACCCCCTCCCCCAGTCATGCCTCCCCCATTCCCCTACTGAACCTTATGTATTCCACCATACATGCTAAGTCCTATTCATTCAGGTGTTTGTACCCAAGTGGCTTTGAGTGCCAATGGTCCACTGGAGTCCAGTCATCCCATCTAGTGATCGTATGTAAGTCATACTCTCCCTCACCCAGCAACAATCAGTCTCGAACAGTTCTCAGTCTAGTGTTGGCCTGCCACCTATTTCTCTCCTCCCCTCTGGACCCCCAGTCAGCTGAGTTGACACAGGTCCCTTGTGCCACAAGTTCACATGTGAAAGCTTCCAGTCGCCCGGAAGCCTCTGTTTCTGTGTGTTCATGCACCAGCCCTGGATCTTATAATCTTTCTGCCCCCTCTTCCACAATGGTCTCTGAGCTGTGGGTGAATGAGGTTCCACATAGGAATCCTATTTTACACTCTACAGTCTCTTGTTCTTTAAAACTTGGCCAGTTGTGGCCTTTTGTGTGCATGACACTCTGTTGTATAAGGAAGGTTTACTGGTGAGAGTTAAGGGATGTGTTAGTTTTCTCTCCACCCCTTATTCTGCTATGTTCCATGAGCCTTGGTAGAGACTCAACTGTAGACGTGTCACCTAATACTGAGCATCTCTCAGACATATGTTCTTTGTGTCTGGCCAGATGTGCAGTTGTGCAGTAGCCTCCATCTGTTGCAAAAAGAAGCTTCTTTGATGAGTGTTGTACAGCATGCTTGCCTGTAAATGTAAGGATTGATATTTAGCATATGGTAAGGAGTTTCATTTATCTTGAGATATGAAAGAGATAGGGTTTTCTCCAGGATCTATGATCTCTCCTGCGATGTGTATTTAGCTGAGTTTACAGTGCCACCCATGAGCTCCTTCCCATTGAGAGGGCTTTATGTCCAATTAGATAGCTGTTGATTACTCCCCAGATAACAGTTCCACTACTGCACCAGTAGAGGTAGTTTGGCATGCGGGTCCTTATGGTTATTAGTCTTTAGGGCTGGGTTGGACCATTGATTGTTTCTCTTCCTTGGCAGTTTTCATATCATCATCTAGACTTAAGATAGCCGAACTTCAGTTAGAAGGCTTCTGCTCCATTGTTTCAAGTACTGTACCCTAAGTATGTCCTTTCCTCTACTGTAGGATATTATCTACTGGTTCTGGGAGATAATCAAGAGGTTTAGCAATATCCTGTGTTATATTGGGAGTTTCCTGGACTACCTTCACCAACCACTCTAAGGGAGGACTCTTCTGTCTGGCACTGTGTTTCCTGCCAAGCAGCTCCCAGGTATACATATGCATTAATATTCAGACACTTTATATGCATTTCTCATATAGTTTTGAGGTCAATAAGAATTTAAAAATTAGTCAATAGCTCTAAGTAATCAGTTCTCATAGAAAGACATGCACATAGGTCACAAGCATAGAGAAAATGTCCCATTTTGATAATCATCAAGGAAATGAAAATCAGAACCACAAACACATCTTTCTAGAAAGACTGTATATTATTACCAAAGATATTAAAATAAGAATTTATATTAAGAAAGTATAAACAAACAGAAACCTTGAACATTGTTGGTATCAATGTAAACTGGTATCACCACTTAGAAAAGTATTATGAAAATTACTGAAAAACTTAAAATAGAGAAGCGAAATGATCCAGCAATTCCTCTACTGAGTATATAAACAAAGGAAATTAAATTAACATGAAGAGACATCTCCACTTCCATGTTCGTTGCCACACTATTCACAAAAGCTGCTGTGCTCTGGAAACAGCCTAGCTGTCCAACAACTGATGAATCATAAAAGAAAGAAATCCTGCCATTGGTGACAATATGGTTGGAATGGGAGGTCATCATATTAATTATAATAGGCAATGCATAGAAAGAGAAGTTCAACATTATCTCAGCCAAATGTGTAATCTAATAAGGTTGATCTCCTAGATGTTGAGAGTAGAATTGTGATTGTGAGACTGAGGAGAGTAGGGAAAAGGAAGGATGGAGAAAGGTTGATCAATGGGTACTATGCCATCGTTACATAGAATTTCTGGTGTGCTACTGCACAGTATGGTGACTATAGACAATAACTACATGCTTTATCTGGATTTTGAATATTTCACCAAAGAGAAATGATAATAATTCAGGGGGACAGATAAGTTTTTCACTTGTTAAATATTACACAAAACAGACATTTATTGAAATATTTCATAGTAACACACAAATATGTACAATTTTTTATATTTTCATAAATTAATCTAAGTATAAATGTACTAATAAAGATGTTCTTGCTGAAAACAGTATAGACTTTGTTTGCAGTCATAGAGAAACCAATCTAGAACTGGGCAGGAAGCTTCCACCCTGCTGGCTAGCTTTCATAGTGCTAGAACATGCTCTTGAGGCTGTGAGGAGAGAACTGTCATCGACAGTTTTACTCAGCTGTGGACCCCAGGTACAACATTGCCAACTGTACAGGCAAGACATACACATTGTTGCAATAGAGGTAACTGTATTATGGGGGTGACTAACCACTATCTAATTGGATTTGAGGTTGGCTCCATAGAAATGAATTCATGTCTGGTACTGTAAATGCAGTCAAAGGCCAATGACAAGGCAGGATCTTGGATGGGAAACTACTGCTATCAAGTCTCTAAATGGATATGACGTGTCTGCCAAACTGACTTGCAAATATTTATCTTTATGCTTATGGATTAGTGCTTCTTTACATATTGGGCTGTGGTTACTGCAGAGACTCATAACTTGGGGAAGTGCTGAGAATAAGTAACTGTTGCCTACTCAGCCCTAAATGGGGCATCCATGCCACTCCTTCCAATGCTCAGGATATAACACTGAGAAGCGGGCAGAAAGAACATAAGAGCTAGAGGAAGGAGTAGAGTTTTGCAGACATCTGTCTTCTGGGCATGATATGGCTACTGAACTCTGAAACTTTAGCTGCTGTGTTTACCTGCACAAGATTAGGTCTGTAAACATACTGTCATGGGGTCTTGAGGTACTTAGGAGGCCTCATCTCTCTTTGGGGATTTGTAGGCAGTTGATAGGTGCTAGGAGGAGGGACTTCACAAGGATCCATAGAAAATTAAAGGTGTCTGGAGGAAAAAGAGACATTTTTTTTCTCAGTAGTGTAGTCACTGGTAAGTTGCCCAGATGTCTGTAATAACCCTTCACCCATATTACTATAAGCCATCATAGCTACTAAATTCATTGGGAAACCAAAAATAAAGACATGAAAGTACAAGAGAATAGTTAGGAAAATGAAGGGGATGAACAAAAGTAGGAAGGGTAATGGGGAGTGAATGTGATGAAAATACATTATATACATGTATGAACATGTCATAAGGAAACCATATGTATAATTTGTGTACTAATAAAAATTAAAATGTAAACTAAAAATTATAAATATATTGGTATTGTTCATTTTTTGATTCCTTAGAAGAAATGATTTTATAAAATGAAATTTGTTACAAGAATTGATTTTTACCTAGAGATCAT
>NW_008341888.1:335007-335744 GCF_000622305.1 Nannospalax galili | reverse complement strand
ATATATAATAGTAGAAAAAATTAATCTGTGTAGAAGTCAAGTTTCCATGTTCTAGTGGAATTAAGCTGGCACCTATATGAAACAGATTCATGTAAGTTCAATATTGTAATTATGAAATATATCACTAAGAACATAACTAAAACAATATACATGTGAGTGCATGTGTACAACTGAAGGCTATACAACAAAAAGCACAGTGCCAGGCAGGGGAACCTCCCTTTGAGTTGTTGGCCAGGGTGGACCAATAGACTCCCAAAATTACATAGGCCACAGCCCTTTGATTGCCTCCCAGAACTTGAAGGTAAGACCCTATTGTTAAAGATGGGATGTACCTCAGACACAGGACTTGGAGCAAGGGAACTGGTACTGACCTGGAAGCCTCCTCCCTGAAGGACAGCTCTCACAGTTCTAGAAGCCCTGAAGGCTAGCTCTCATAGTTCTGGAGAACACTATGCAAGCTGCTAAGGGAGAACATCAAGTGAAGGTCCAATTAATTTTTTAAGGCCAAATAACCATTAACAGTGATTGGCACAGCAAAGTATATTGGGGCAGTAGTGGCACTTTATTTTGAGGGTAATTAACAGTTGCCTAACTAGACTTAAAGCCCACTCAGTGGGAGGGAACTCATGTGTGGTACTGTAAACATAGCGAAATACACATGGCTGGTGAGGTCACAGAGAGATCCTAGAGAAAACTTTGTCTGTTACATGCCTAACCAAATGTATTTCCTTCCTTCC
>NW_008341888.1:278041-334957 GCF_000622305.1 Nannospalax galili | reverse complement strand
TCCTTCTTTCTTTCTTTCTTTCTTTCTTTCTTTCTTTCTTTCTTTCTTTCTTTCTTTCTTTCTTTCTTTCTTTCTTTCGAGACAGGGTCTCCCTTTAGCCACTGCTGGCCTGGAACTCATTATGTACATCAGGATGCCCTTGAGCTCACAGAGGTCTGCCTGCCTCTGCCTCCGGAGTGTGTGCTGGTATTAAAGGCATGTGCCACCGCACCTGACCCAACAAATGTAATTTCTTACTGTATTCAAAGTATGTATCCTTATATTTACAGACAAGTGTACCTCTCACCAAAAAAGCTTCTTTTTGCAACAGATGGAAACTTTTACAAAGTTTCACAACTAATCAAATGCAGAGAATAAGTGTCTTTAAGGTGTCCAGACTTAAGTAACACATCTACAGTGCAACCATTACACCTAAGGCTCATGGGACACAGTGGAACAAGGGGCTAAAAGATTATCAATATTCCTCCCAACTCTCACCAGTGACGCTTTCTCGTGCAACAGATGGTGATTAGAATAGAAAGCCACAAGTGGCCGGAGGTGGTTGATGACCACAAGGAAACAGCGTGTGCCAGACAGCTGGGAAGTTTCTCATATGAGCTCACAACACAAGTAACAGCATGCACAAGACCCATGCAAGTTCAAGCCAGACAAAATCACAGCATAGAATTGGGGGAGTAAGAAGCCCCAACCTTACCTTAGTAACTATCTCCAACTAACTACTGGGAGAAAGAAAGTTTGTTATCTTTAAGACTGTGATGTTAACCAGGCCTCAGTGATTGGATTCGTATTGAAAGATATTTAAGGACACAAATTTGATGCAGTAGGCCTTAATATATATGACAGAGTACATGAAATCCAATGGGGGGTCTATGAAAGGGGTGCAGATGGGGGAGAGGTCTAAATATGATAAAACATTGTATGCAATTCACAAAAATACAATAAAATTGTAAAAAAATTCTTAAGAGTTGATGCAATACTAGACTCGCATATGAAAATGAAATAGTAAAGGTTGAGTCTATATTAATAAAATAACAGTAAAACAATTGAGAAAATAAACATTCACAGCAATTGGTTTGTTGAAAAGATAAAAAATGACAAACTTTAGCCATATGAATCATGAATAAAGAAAGAAGACTCTTATTGCTAATATTAGGAAAAAATAGGAATCAACACAGCTCAATTATGCAAAAAAACATAATTATAAAAGATTACTGTAAAGAAGTTAGATGATTTGTAGAAAATGAAAAAAATTTCTAGAAAGACACAAACTACAGACCCACTTGTGAGAAAGAGAAAATCTAAATGAGCCTATATAAAAATCTTAAGGATACAATTAATCATCATCAAAATTTCTCACAAATAAAGCTCAGAATCAGGTAGTTTCGTTGGTAGATTATAGGATAATGAATGCCAGCCAATCTATCTCAGATTCTTTCAAAAATTAAGAGAGGAGAAACATTCTCCAACTTATTCTAAGAGGCACGTATTTTTCTGCATGAAAACACAGATAAAGACGTTATGAACAAACTCATGGTCACACAGACAACTCTGGTTAAATGCAGTCACAAAATAAAACAAAAAGACGTTAATGTGGAAAAAGAATTTAGGGAGGAAAGCAGGTTGACAGAGGTGGCAGTAAGATAAGAGCAGGTCATAAGGGTGAGAAAAGTTAGAATGAATTATACATATGTATGAAATTGTTAAAAAAAGTTCAATAAATAAAATAGTCAATTATATTTCTCCAGCCTAGATTTGAATGATCTAAAAATAAAATTAATAATGCAATTGCATTTGAAATAATTACATGTATTTAAATAGCATTTAAAGTTAATAAAATTTTTCAGATAATAAAGAAATTTAAAAATAAATTCAAGAGGCAGGTATTATCAAGGGTGAAATGGGGAAACTGGGGGCACTTTAACTGATGAGGGAGGAAGGAGGGTTAGATGGAGAGAGGAGATAAATAAAATTTAGTTGATATGAAAAGCCAGAGGGAAACATATTAGTTCAAAAACCTATAGAAAAATTATTTATACCATATCTCTACATGTGTATAGCTGAAGGCTATCTAACAAGAAACAGTGCTAAACAGGAGAAACTTCCCTTCAAGTTGTTGACTAGGGTAGTTTAAGAGACTTCCAAATTTACATAGGCTATTGCCACAGTCCTTGATTACCTCTCAGAACTCGAAGGTAAGTCCCTAGTGCTGAAAACAGGACATGCTTTGAACACAGGTTTTGGAGCAATAGAGCTGGAACTGACCTGGAAGCCTCCTCCCTGAAAGCTAGCTCTCATAGTTTTGGAGAAGAAAAAGCAAGCTGCTAAGGGAGAAGATCCATCAATGGTTCCATCCAACCCCAGCTTTGAGTCCTAATAGTCATACCAGTGACTGGAAGAGCAAGACATATTGGAGCAGTAGTGGCACTTTTATCTTGGGGGTAATCAACAGCTACCTAATTGAATTCAAAATCTACTCGATGAGAGGGAATTCATGTGTAATACTGTAAATATAGCCAAATACACACAGTTGGAGAGGTCATAGATCTTAGAGCAAACCCAAGGATATCACATCCATAGACAAATATAATTTCTTACTGTGGTGCTAAATATGGATCTTTATATTTACAGACAATTATGCCAGTTACCTTTCATCAAAGAAGCTTCTCTAGCAATAGATGTCGACTATTACAGAGTTCTACAACTAGTCACAAATGGAATAGTCTGTGAAATGCAGAGTTCTTGGTGACACAACTACAATAGAACCTCTGCACTTAGGACTCACAGAACATAGTATAACAAGAAGTAAAGAGAATACTAGTGCATCTCTCAACTCTCATCGATGAAGCTCCCTCACACAACAGAGGTCCATGAACAAAAAAGGACACAGATGGCCAAAGCATAGAGAATAAGAGTCTGGAGAACGTGGGTCCTTGGACTGGTCTCCTATATTAAAATTTATACACCCAGGGCTCAGGGACCATTGTGGAAGAGGGACAAAAAGATTTTAAGACCCAGGGAGGAGGTACATAACCATATGGAAATAGAGTCCTACAGGCTCTTGGGACCTTGCTCATATGAACCTACAACAATGATGCCAAAATGTACAAGACCCAGGCAAGCACAAGCAGACAAAGCCGCAGCACAGGCCTGTGGAAATCTTAGCTGAGGAACTATTGGCAGCTGATTACTGCTGGAGGAAGAACTGCAGATCTTCTTAAAGGGAAGGGCTTTAGATAAGTTGACTAGATCTCAGTGGATGAACATGCACTGAGGGACATTTGGGCACACTAACTTGAGTTGATAGGCCTTTACAAATGACAGAACGCATGAAATTCAGTGGGGAGCTATGGGACGGTGCCAATGGGGAAGGGGGTATAAAGATGATTAGGGTGTTCTGTATGAAGTACACATAAATTCAATAATAAATAAATAAATTCATGGAGAATCACTAAAAACTAAATAAATAAATTCAACAAAAATATGAAATTTGAGCATTCACAATTGCAGAGCACCTTAGAAAAAAGTGAAAGACTGTCTAAATAAAAAAAAATCCATCATCTTAAAAATAAAGAATAAGTGGGTGAACAAGATGGCTTGGTGGTAAAGGCACTTACTGTACAACTGTGGTGATCAGAGTTTGATTTCTAGAACATATGCAAAAGTGGAAGGTGAGAACTGACTACGAAGTTGTCCTCTGACCTTCTTATGTGGGCTATGCACACACTTGAGCCTTCCCCAATAACAGTAACAATAATAATAATAATAATAAATATTATTATTATAATACATAAAAATTTGGATAATGGAAAGTAAATTTGGAGAACACATAATTTCTCATTTCAAGACAACTCCAAACAATACAAGATAATGTGGTATCTGCATAAAGATAAATATATTGATACATGACATTGATTTGAAAGCCCATATATAGCCCACACATTTACATGAAGAAAATCCTTGGAGAAATCACAGTCATGTTAAATAAGGAATGAGTAGTGGGTGACTCAGAAACAAAGGGTTACAATGTAATTATCCTACATTGGTGGACAATGTCATTTCCAGAAGACATGGCTTATTAAATGAAAATCTCAGTTCAAGGCTTGGGATACCAACCTAGGAGTTATTGGTTAAGGGAGCCCCTGAGTTCTCCAAAACAGCACAGACTATTGCCATTGTCCTTAGTTACTCACTATAACTACGAGATAAGGCCATAGCTATATGGGAGGACCACATACTTTGACTACAGCACATAGAAAATTTAATCTGAAACTAACTGGGAAACTTTCTTCTTGCTGGCCAGCTTTCATAATGCCTGAAGGTGTTACGTTACACAGGCTACTGGGGGAGAAAGGACATCAATGGTTTTACCCAGTACTGCCACGGAAGATTTGCCTATTGGTACAATGATGGTATGACTGTTATGGGGCAGCTAACAATTTTCTGGTTTGTATTGAGGCCTGCTGGATAAAAGGAAATTTCATGCCTCGTACTGTAATCCTGGTCAAAAGCTCATGATTGGAAAGGTCATACACCTAGGGTAGAAGCTGCTATTATTATTTTGCTAAAAATTCATGCTATCTGAGAATTTATGTTTATACTCACAGACCTGGACTGCTCCCAACCTTGGTTATAGATACGTCATTTTGTAGTGGACAGCAGTCAATGTAGAGATACATAACTGGTCCAAGAGTTGAGAATAAGAGACTGAGTTTTCAGCCATAAAAGAGACATCTATATTAACCCTCTCACCACGAAGACTCAGAAAATATCATGGAAGAGGAGGCATAAAGAATGTAAGAGCTTGAAAATTGAATGGAATGCTGTGAAATGCTGTTTTCTGGACAAGACATGTCTATTGCAATCATGAACTCATGGCAATCATGATTATTTGCATAAGACCACACAAGATCAAGCCAATCAAAAGCCCAGCATAGATGGTCACACCCCATACTGAGGAGCAATTGAAAGACGATAGCTTCTTTGGGAGGGAGAATCATTCCTTTTGGAGGGAGATGTTGACCATTGGCAGGTTTCCCATGCTCCAGTGGATGGTTCTACACCCATGCATATATGGGCAGCACTAACTGAAGTTAATGGGTTGTTAAAAACGACATGAGGTTGGGAGGGTGATGTGTTGGGATGGTATGGGTGGAATTAAAGGGGGAAATGGAGAGTAGATATGATCATATTTCACTGTATACATCTATGAAATTCTCAAAAATGAAGAAAAAAATTAAAAAGATATTGGGAAAACTGAATATCTACATTTAAAAAATGATAAAGCCGGGTGTGGTGGCACACACCTTTAACCCCAGCACTCGGGAGGCAGAGGCAGGTGGATTTCTGTGAGTTCAAGGCTGGCCTGGTTTACATAGTGAGTTCCAGAACAGCTGGGGCTACAGGGGACCCTGTGTCAAAAAAGACCAAAAAAAAAAAACACAACCAAAAAACCCAAAAAACAAAAAAAGATAAAAATGAACTGCCTTCCTCATAGCATCTACGTGAATGAATGCAAAATTGATCACAGATATTTTAATTTATTTTATGTGTATGAGGTTTTTGCCTGTTGGTATGCAAGTGTGTCTGTGTCACACAATGCTTATGGAGGCCAGAAATGTGCAATGGATCCCCTGGAATTGAAGTTATGGACAGTTATTAGCAGCCATGTGGGCTGGGAAACAAACGTGGGTCCTCTGCTAGAACAGCCAGTGCTCTTAAACTTTGAGCCATCTCCATACATATACATGTATGTGGTTTTTGAGAAAGAGAGAGAGAGAGAGAGAGAGAGAGAGAGAGAGAGAGAGAGAGAGAGAGACTCACCGTGCATCCCTGACTGTCCTGGAACTCAAAATGCGGACAAAGCTGTACTTCAGCCTCCTTGGTGCTGGAAATAAAGGTATGTGCTGCCTCACCTGGTAAGATCCTAGATTTAAATCAAAGAGATAACACTATAAAGATTTTAGTAGAATGCATAGCAATATATTTTCATTAGAGGATATTTTCTTCATTCCAAAAGAATATGTGATTAATGATTGACACATTTGACTTCATAAAAATTAAAAATGTTTCAGGAAACACATCAAGAAAGTGAAAGGACAGTCACACCTTGTGGCAACACATTTGTAAATTATGTTGCTAAATTACTTGCATTTAGAATATACTAGTAGAAATATGGTTAATGAGTAAAAATGGCCAACACACATTAATCACCATTTTTCTAAAGAAGATAATCACATAGTCAATGAACACAAGAAAGGATTCTCATCATTCCTAGCCACTAAGGAAATATAAATACAGACAATGAGACACCACTTATTCTGCCCTAGGATGTCTACAGTCAAAGCAATATATGGAAACTATTACAGAGTTCCACAACTGGTCAAACACAGAGAACCATAGTTCGTGAGGTGCCCAGCCCTAAGTCACACATCTACAATGGAATCTGTCCACCTAAGGCTCACGGGACACAATAGAACAAGGGGTAGAGAGAATATTGACGTATCTCTGAACTCTCAACAGCAAAGCTCCCTCATGCAACAGAGGGTGATGAACACAAAGGGACACAAATGACCAAAGTGTAGAATGTGTCCCTGGATAGGACTTATATTAAAATTCTGTCACCTAGGGCTAAGGAACCATTATGTAAGAGGAATTAGAAATACTGAAAGAGCCAGAGATGGCGGATGCTCACAAGGAAACAGTTTTTGAGGCTTCTGGGAACTTGCCCATATAAACTTACACCAATGGTGACAGTATGCACAAGACCCATGCAAACCCAAACCAGACAAAAACCCAGCATAGAAGTGGGGGAATGGATAAGAATCCCCAGCCTTAGTAGAGGAACTATTGGCAGGTCATCACTGCTTGGTGAGGGAGAGTTGATCATCTTTAAGGGGGTATTGCTATATACACTGACCAGGCTACAGTGAATGAATTCACAGCTGAGGACATTTGGGTACATAAAACTTGACATGATAGGCCTTTACATATATGACAGAATGCATGAAATCTTGTTGGGGTCTATGAATGATTACAGATATGATTCAGATGTATGAGATGCAAGAAATTTAATAAAAATATATTGTAAAAATTTAATGTGTTTTTAAAATATATTTTATTGAGTTTTTGTGTATTTTATATACATCTTAATCATCTTTATAATCTCTTCCCCATTGGCATCCTCCCATAATCCTCCACTGGATTTCATGCATTCTGTCATTTATGTTAAGGCCTATCAAGTAAAGTTAGTGTCCCATGAAGTCCCTCAATGCAAGTTCATCCTCTGGGGTCTAGTGAGCCTATCTAGAGTCATTCGCTTAAAGATGATCAGCTCTTCCTCATCCAATAGTAATCAGTTGCCCAATAGTTGTTCAGCTAAGATTAAAATATTTTTAAAGTACAAATAATGTGTTAGCAAAAATATGGACCAATTTGAACCCTTACATCACCATCCCTCTGAAGTTTAAACACAAAATGTAAAATATGAGATCCAGAAATATCATTTTTATATACTGAGAACAGAAAAATTATAGCCATATATAATTTTTGGCATAAGTGTTCCAAATAACCTCATTCATAATGGTTCAAAAGTTTTAACAACATAAATGTCCATAAGATGATGAATAAAAATTTTTTAAATATGGTATATTCACACAATAAAACATTATTTATCAGTAAAAATATCAAAACACTGACTTACAACATAGATGACTCTCGAAAACATCAAAATGGAATAATCTAGGTTTTAAGCCTTATATTGTATGATTACATTTATATGAAATATTTGGAATAGCAAAATCCTTTAGTGATTTACTAGGAGTAGAGGGGTGATGAAAATGGAGGAATAACTGCTAATCATTACTTTTTGATATTTTGGGAATGTTCCAAAATTCAATTATAGTGATATATGCACCACTATATATTTTACAAGCAGATGAATATTATGATGTATAAAGCCCAGATTTGGCATGCATAGTCTAGCATCAGTTCCTGACCTAAGTGATATAATTCCTATTTGCGGGACAGGGATGAATCATGGTCAGGAATGGCAGACAACATTTCAAATGTAATACATTATTCCTTTTCTAAAACACATCACATACACGAATCTATGCAAGTCTGAAAAGTTAGTGAGGCCTTACAAATTTTCTTACCCTATACCAATAAAAAATAGGATTACTAGTGTTCTTATTTTCACTGTCTTCATAGCCATGATCTTCTGAAATACAAGTCTTATCCTTGTTAGAAGGAAAGAGATGAAATTTCTCTATATTGTAATGAGTAGATTGTGCTAGAGTTAAGTACCTGAAGAATAAGAAATTTCTATTCATACTGTGAGAGTAAATTGAAACTTTCTAACAAAGTGTAATGGAGGCTTGTCAAATAATAATAGCTAGTATATACTGAATATTTGCTAAATGCTTTTTATGTCTCATGACATATCTGTATAGTAGGTTCTCATATTATTCATATACAAATGAGAAAATTGAATCATTGAGTTAATAACTTGCCTCTTCAAGTTTAAAGAGCTGGTGAGCAGCAGAAATAAGTTTAGAAACCAAGGAGAACTTTAGAAACTTTGGTATTAACTATGTACAATATTACCATATGATCCCCAATTTAGAAAGCATGTGGAAGAATGAGTTCAACTATTTTTTCTCAAATATTTACAAAACACCCAAGTCCTTTCTTTAAATGTCATTTTATATAAAAATTCTCTATATAAATGTTTAAAACAATATTGTAAATTAATTATATTAACACTAACTAGCATTTGATTTTTTTGTTGTTGTTGGCTATTGACTACTTTTCATGGAGCATGAGCTAGTAGTTTAAATTCTTCAGCATTTACTGTATGTGCTGTTTCTTATATACATGTCTTCTGTTCTCTAAGTGATTTATTACGTCTTTTGGACGTAATACAAAAAGGCATTTTTTTCTCTGTAAAATCCAGCTTGCTAGAGGCAGTCATATAAACATCATATGGATCTACTATGTCAAATCTTCCCAAATTTACACCATAGTTCCAAGTTTGCTAGTAGGCATCTCACAGAACCAGGGAAATCTCAAGGCAAAAAGGGGAAGACATTGTGTAACTGATGAATAGTGTTTTTAGGTTATATCTGCTCACAACTGGTTTCTCCAGCAGACTGGAATAAAACCTAAGTGGAAAAAAATGAGAGATGCTTGATCTAGTCACCTCCTAACTAGTTACATGAATTTAAGCAATGATGCAAAAATTTAAATGTTCTTTTCTTCATTTTCTTCCTGTATAAAGAAAGCATAGTAATCTCATCTACCTATCACGTAAGGCTATTGGGAGTACAGCTTTCCACTACCTGAGGAAAGTCCACCTAAGAACGAAACTCAGTAAGATGAAGAAGGAGAATAAATGAAAAGACTTATTTTTGGTTGTGGTGTTTATGTATTTAGATGCAACAATATTCAAAGTCTCAGATTTTCCAATTCTAGGAAACAAAACTTTTTTAATTCAATTTAAATTTGTGTTCATTAACTTGCTTGTGATAATCCTGATTAAATTTCTGAGGTGGGACACACGATTTAAATGGCAAAAAAAAAAATCCCTGAGAATTACACTGCTCATCCTTTCTTCCTTCAACCATTTGGGAGATAGATGGGAAAATAAAAGTAACACTACATATAGATGAGCTCCAGAAATATATCTTGGGACACTCCTATTGGTTATGAGTATTTTCTTAAGAGGAAACAGCCTTTTGGAATGGGAGGCCAGAGACTCAGCTACTGCGTATATAGGAGGGAGGTGATTGTCTTAGTCCATGCTATGTTACTTGCATTTTGCTAACGTTAAATAAGAAGAATTGAGGCTCAAGAGAAACTGGGAAAATGACTCTTGTTGGACTTGAGAGATGGCTAAGTGGTTAAGAGCCCTGGCTGGTGTTACAGAAGATCCAGGTTTGAAAATCAGTACCTAGTTGGTGGCTGACAACCTTCTGTAACTCCAGTTTCAGGGGATCTGATGCCCTCTTCTGTCCTCCCTGGACACTGCACAAAATGGACACACTTAAATTCACACAGGTAATACACTCATACACAAAAATAAAAATAAACAAATTTAAAGAATAAAATAATAGCTAATTGCTGATAAATGCTTTTTAGTAGATTTGTTCTCCTATAGTTAGAAAGTGGCTCAGCATCAAATATATCATCTGTTAATGAAAATAATTTCAAAGCAAAACAACTTGGAAAATAAGAGCAAAACATCTGGCACCTTCTAAATTTTTAAGATGAAGAGAAGCAGTGTTACATACGAAAAATGTAGCCTAATGAAGAAAAAACACTCATAGCCAGTTTGGGTATAGGTATTCTGCTTTGGTAGATCATTTCCAATTAATTTGCTGTTCTTGAAGTCCAAAGAAACTTCAGCAAGCCCATGAGATTAGAAGGCAGTATTGGGATCCTTTAAGGCTAACTTTATAAACATAGGAAGATACTAATTGTTCTTGATTTTTGTACCAATATGAGTGATATAGAGAGATAATTCTTACAAATTATACCACTTCCATATATTTCAGAGATGAAAAAAATACCTTTAGTCTTCTGTTATCTGCTCCTTTGCCTTATAGGTGGCAGATGTTGCAGAACTGCCAGAATGTGGTGGCCTGTAGTGATCTAGTTCTCATTATTCTCAGTATTCTTCACAGATACAGATTATTGCTTAAAAAACTCTCATTTTTAACTCTGGCTGATATGAGTCTTGCACAATCTCTACTTTTCATGCCTCCTTATTTCTTCCTTTCTCCTCAAACATCAGCTTTGGATTCTCTTTATCATCAGCAGCCAATGATCTAGCCCCACTTCATTTCCCCCATTAACCTTTTAAGTATTTTTTAAAAAGTTTATTTTTATTTTATGTGTATAGGTGTTATACCTGCATGTATGTAAGTGCACCCATGTTGTGCAATGCCCATGGAGGACAGAAGAGGGCATCAGACCCCCTGGAACTGAAGTTACAGACAGTCGTTAGCAGCCATGTGGGCACTGGGATTTGAACCTGGGTCTTCTGCAAGAGCAGCCAGTGCTCTTAACTGCTAAGACATCTCTTCAGCCTTCCTCATTAATCTTTTTAAACAATATATTTTTGATTTTTTGAGAATTTTTAGCAATGCATTTTGATCCCATTTTGACTCCCTCCCCATCTCCACCCCATCCTACTTCCCTCCCAACTTCATGTTCTCTATTATTATTTTTCTTTTTTTAATGCTTATCAAGCTTAATCTTTGTTCCTAAAATGTTTTTGGGTGTGGGTTCCCTAAATGCCTTTGGAGTAGGGACAATCTACCAGTTGTCACAGCTTTAAAGAATACTGACTCTTCCTCTACCTCTTGTCTACCTCCCCTGTCCATGCTGCATTTTTGTCTGCCTCTGGCTTCCACAGCTCTTGTGCATGCTTTCACAGGCACTGCGATAAAAGAATGTGGAGTGCTCAGCCCTAAATGGGGTATCTATATCATGCCCTCTCTTTCCAAGGTTCAGGGATCATGGAAGAAGAAAAGGTAGAAAAGCTGTAAGAGCCAGAGTTGGTGGATGAATACAAGGAAATCATTAATATCTTTTAATTTCACTGACAGTTAAACAAGAGCAAGCATTCTTGAGCTGGCAAGCTTACTTCTCCTAGCAATGCCAAACTCTTGGTGCAGTCAGTTGGTTATGGAGATATGCAGAAGCAGAGACTATTTCTAAAACAACACACATTTCAGTATGAAGATTGCAGGCACAGCTTTAGGGTATTTTATTGTTATGAATATTTATCTTCTTATTCCTCTTTGACTTAGTGTCAAATTCCAAATAGTTTTTCATCACACCAATTCGCTTTGATGTTAGATGAGGAGTGATGTAGGCTTAACAGGTTCCAGTGGATGAACTCATACTGAGCAACATCTGGGTACACAAACTTGACTCAATAGGCCTTAAGATATATGACAAAATGCATGAGGACCTGTGGGTGGGCTATGGGGGGTTCAGAAAGGGAATGGGCAGTCTAAATATGATTAAGATGTATTGTATGAAATCCACAAAATATCAGAAAAAATACATTAAAAATGAAATTTAAAGAAATGTCCTAAATCTCAATGTGTACATTTTGATTTTAAGTTGTTCCCTGAATGATTCTCTTATTCTCCCATCAATTCCAGTCCCTTTTAGTATGCTGAGCTATCTCAGCTACTGGGAGCTACTCTAATTTTTGTTCTACAAAATTGGTTTCCTGCAGCTGGAGAGGATTGCTCAGCAGTTAAAAGCATTTACTACTCTTCTCACTTATTATCCAGAGGGCCTGGGTTTGGTTCTTAGCATTCACATGGTGGCAAACAACTTTGCAAGTGATCTAATGCCCTCTTCTGGCCTCCACAGGCATTTTGCACAAGTGGTGCACTTACAAACACACAGGCAAAATACTTATACACATAAAATACAAATGAAATCTTTTTAGAAAATCCAATTTTGGCTTCCTATACTATTAACTCTAGAAAACTAAAATATGCATTGCATTCGTACACACAATATATAACTATACATTGTTTATTTATTATTTTTGCAGCAGATACACAGGCATTTGACCCAGATAAGGCCAAACAGATAAATCTTCATAAAACGTTGAAGATGTAGGAGAAAACTATATAAAGCTGGAGTCACGTAGAAAGTTGAAACTTCAGGAAATGATTGTGCCCAGGGCATCTATTTCTCTGACAGAATGTGGGAAAAGTGTAGTGTTCAGTCCCCAGTGTTATCCGTATTGATAGACAGTAATCAGACTGGAGTTTCTGATTTCTGCTAGAGCACTCTTATGGTATGTCTGGGTTTTACTTTTGGTTGATTTGTCCTTGATTCTGTGGCATCTAAAGCCTGGTTCCAATGATTTAGTCATTAATATAACAAATCAACCCCTTTTTGCCCAAATTAAGTATAGTCAATTTTAGAGTGTCTCTGAAGGTCTACTTTGCAGCTTAAACCTCTTGCTTCAGCCATGGTGGCTATAGGTATTTCAAAAATATATCTCCTGAAAGATTTACAGCATAGAGAACTCACATTAGTTTACAAATCCCTTCCTGTATTTAGTCTACAGTGTTCTGGTCTTAAGTATATTTGATTAGATCCTTTCCATAAGCATTAAATAAGGAAAGTGCCCAAATGTACTTATTTGGAGAAACAAAGTGGTTGAGAAAGAGACTGCTTGCAAAAATGGAAGTGACAGTGAACTACAACGGAGAGACTGAGTTCTAGGCTTGACTGTACCACTTTCTGACTGTGAGAACATGAACAATACTTTTCTCTTCTCTGAGCCTTGGTTTTCATTTAACTGAAAATGAGGTCAGTGATTTCTAACATATTGAGGGTCATAAACTTTGAAGTAGTTAGTAATAGATATGAACCCTATTCCTGTTAAAATAGCCACACAGAATCCCATACAGAATCACAAGACACACATACAAATATTGGTACAACTTCAGAGATTCTTTAAGCTAAAGAATATTGTTTAAAAGTGCATCAAATATCATGGCTACTGCCCTGAGGGGTCAATGTTTTATTTCATTTTTATTACCTTTCCTCTCCTGCATGAGTCTAGATTTGAAAATAACAGCATAAGCTTGCCTAACACACTGAACATTACTATTGACAAAGAAACACCAAGGAAAATACGAGAAAAGAGAGACTACCCCTCAAAACAATTTGCTCTGAGCTGACTCTGATTAGCTGTGCTATATTGGACAAGCTTTGTAACTCCTGGGCTACAATTTCATCACCTGTAAAATGAGGAAGTCACACAGTTCTGCCGTTTGTAAGAACTTAGCGGCTTACTATCTGCAAACCTTCACTGCTGGGCTCTTCCTGTCACATAGCACTTCCTGTTAGCGGGCAGTACTTATTAGTCTAGTAGTTGTTTACCTTTTTTGTTCTTAACCCTTTCAGTAATATGATTACAATTATGAAAATTTTCCCAAGTAAAATGCATATATGAGAGCATAAGAAAAGTGTCTAAGTGCTTTCAGGGATGCAAGGGCTTTCCAAAGTCCATTCACTGTCCACTACTGGAAACTACATCTAGGAAGATGCCTAAAAATCTTCATTTCCAGCACTCCATGAGTTTCTAATGTGGCCAGCAGGTCTAGCCCAAGGCAAACTTTTGTGGCAATCAGAATTTGTCTCCACAGTTCTTCCCATCCTCTCCAGAATTCCTTTTTTTTTTATATTGTCTTGAAACTTTCTTAAAAATACATTTATCTGATAAATTTTCACTAAGTCAGAAATCTGAGGTTATGCATTTACTCTTAAGAATTTCTTGTACAAATAGGATACAAGAGGGAAAATCAAAGAGGAGAAACACACTTGAAACGCTGGTTTTTCAGAGCGGTGGTGGCAGGTATGTGAGTTGACTTGCACTGAGTATTTTGTTATGTGGAGTAAGTAACTTTCTGTGTGTAGATGGGGTGTTTTTACATAGTGCTGCCCACAGTTACACACACACACACACACACACACACACACACACACACATATATCTGTGTGTGTGTGTGTGTGTGTGAATAGAGGCTGTACAAAGTGACTCTTGTGTTTCAGTTGAATCACCAAAAGTCTAATAGAGTAGATACTCTAACTTGTTGCTAATTAGAAGAACTTAAAATTATTTACACAGTATAAATAATCCTAAGATTGTGGCCAGAATATAAGATCCAAACAGCATCCCATTTTTAATATTCCCTTGAGAAGTATTTATTTTGATGAATTCTCTTACATATATAACATGGGCTATAGAGTCTGATTTATGTCCTTCAGTGTGGGTCCAGCCAGTGTGCCCTTCAAGATTTCCATCCCCGTAAGACATTCTCTTTCCCCTTTCCAGGAGTCACCAATTGCCAAAAGTTCCCTACATTGGGTTGGGATTTCTTACCTACTTCCCCATGTCTATGATGGGAATTTGTCTGATTTCAGCTTGCATAGGACTTGTGCGTGCTTAAATTGGGAAATCTAATGTTCATTTGCATGGAATGAGTGATTATTTTAATGTAATCACATCTAGACATATTTCAATAATAAGTGTTCCTTAATAGACAATGGCATCATTACTTCTTGTTTTGGACCATGTGCTTTAGATCTTTGTCTTGTCTTTTATTTCATGGATTATGAATGAAAAATTCAATTAACAAATTAAACCATACTTCACTAGTTTTGCTAGTGAGAGAATGGTCTTGAGGATACTGGCATTGTGCATTTGGCCACTCGCCCATTTGTTTGGGATAGAAACAATTCTCCACACATCCCACTTCAATTTCTGGATTCTGAAAACTGCTATGAGTTAAGATCTGTTTTTCTACCATCTTCAATTATCAATTCAGAGACACCCTGCCAAGGAAACCTAAAACATACAGGCATCAGAACTGAAATGTATTTCAAGAAAGGAAGGAGTTAATGAGGCAGTCTGTTCTTTAATTATTTGAAACTGTGTTATAAGAGTTACTTTGAAATCTCTTTAGGACCAGGTAGGAGTTCATGAAAGTGGAATCCCATCCCCAAAACCCACCATAACATTATCGGTCTGTGAATCTCTCAAATCTGTATTTTAAGGTTTTTATTTATAATAATTAATAGAATTCAACTGCACAGTTAACACTTTATTAATGGGCTCCCTTATAACCTTGAGATGTGCAGTGACAGTCTCTGGCACAAAATCTCCTTAAGATCAAAACTCCAAATTAATATTCAATATTTCTTCATTATCAAAGCTGTGTAGCTTAGGAAAAATTGCTTAATATTTCTGAACCTCGTCAAAAACTATTACATGGGGTTTTGCACAGGTGTTATACATATTATCATAAGTACTGTGAGTTCATATGTGCAACTATCTGTGGTGGTCAGACAACAGTTTCTTTGTATTCATCAACCATCTCTGGTTCTTACAATCTTTCCAACGCCTGTTCCGTAATGAGCCTTGGGAGGAGAAGGTGTGATAAAGATGTCTGTGCAAACTCAATCCAGAAAAATAACCAGCATGGAAAGGGGAGACAGGCAAGAAGCCCCAGCCCTAGCTTAATATCTATTGGCAATTGATAGACACTGGGAGAGGGATAGTCAGTTTTCTTTACTGGTGTGACATCTGGTAGATTAGCCAGACTCCAAGGGATGGACCCACACTGAAGAGCATTTGGGAAATGCAGATTAGACTCAGTAGGCCTTTAAAAAAAGAAAATACAAATATTAATAGAAGACATGAAATCAGGGCTGTGGAAAGGTGCAGGTTGTAAAAGGAAGGGGGTCTAAATATGGTTAAAATACATTGCATGAAATTTTTGGATCAATAAAAATATTAAAACCATACACAGGGACAGAATACTGTATAAGATGGACTATTTGAATGTAGAAATAAGAGTATTATAAATCAGTTCAGTGCCTGGAACTTAGGCTATTAACTAAATCTTACTGTCCACAGACAAAATAGTATTTTACTTAAACCAAGAATGAATATAATATTTAATTACCTGGTAAGAACCCCCACCACATATAAAACAGTATGGATAATTGATATTTTAAAATATATTTAATGTATTCATTCCAGTACTCTGATGTTCATTTGATGACAATGATGTATTAATTATACTTGTATAGCAAGGCATAAAGCATTTTGCAGATTGCAAAATGTTGAACAGATGTTAGGCATAATTCAATCACAGTTTTAAAAAACTAAAGTACTGAAAATTAGTGAAGTGGAAGAATTCTTGGGATTTATAATTATAGGCCTGGTAGTGTGAATATGTTTAGAAAAGTACATTAGTCACAGTTGGTACTATAGCACATAAAACTTTATTAACATTACGACAGTGAAGCTAATTTGAAGCAATAGTTTTAGAATCATGCAGATGATCACAAAGTGACAATGAACTGGTCATCAAAAAGAATAGTATCACTTCAAACTGAAATAAAAGCTCAAAATTTTCTTTGTTTCCACCTTAACATATTTTATGTTTCAGAATCACACTATATACAAAGGATAAAAGAGTGGTCTGTGTCTTTTTCTGAATTTGAGTGGGACTGACCTTTCTTTTTCTTTTTAAGTAGGACTAAATGAGTCACTATGTGCCTCCCTTTTATATATAAAGGCAGAGACATATAGGTCAACTTTTGAATCTGTTTGATATTTGAACTTTCCTCTGTAACTAAGACAAAAAATGGCCACAGATAAAGTAACTCCAGCTAAACTACACATTTGGTAGATGCCATGAGAATAGAATTTACTTTGGTGAAGAGACTGTAATATTATATATATATATATATGGCCTGGTCTTACCTTTATCAGTAGTTCACCCTGAGACTTGAACTATCTTCTTTCTTTCTCACCTATTTCAATTTTAAAATGAAACCTTAGACCAAATCATGACTCAACTTCTACATGCCATTATTTGACCTCTTCAGAATGAAATTTAAGAGATTCCTGAACGCAGGGGAGAAAATCTTGTATGGACATTCCTTTGCTTCTAATCAGGTTAAAATTCTCTGACTAAAATATAAAGATATATACTGAGTGCAGGAAATGTTATCAATGGGTGTTTTATTTTAAACATGAGGGTTTGCTTCTGTTTGTTTTATCTGAGGCAACAGTCTAAAATTTCAAAATATATGTTCTACCTAAAAAGTCAGAGGAGCCTACATTAAAGCTCATTGGATTAAAGAATGGAGGAGGAAAATGAGGATATGAAAAGTTTATAATGCAAAATAAAAAGAATTAAGAATTTTATGAAATTCAAATAATGTTTTTTCATTCTTAAAATCTTGAATTTTTCTCTTTGAGAAACAGTCTTATCTCTAGCACAGGCCCAGGTTTGCACCGAATTTGTGATAATCCTCCTGCTCTAGCTGCCTGAGTGCTGGGATTAGAGGTATGCACCACCATACCCTGCAGTTTTTGATAAGCCCAGCCCAAACCCTCCTCCTCCTGGTAAAGTTGCCTGACTTCTATATTGAAACCTTACCCTTTGCAGTAGCCCTACAAGATTCCTGACTTCCTCTTCAAAATCTTACAGTACTAGATATGGCATTCTTCAAGACCTTATCACACACATGTTGCCTTATATTTGAGAAAATTGCAAAATATATTTTTAACTGGACTGTAGAAACCTCTCAGAGATGACCCCCATTCCTTTACCATCATCCATCTCTTGTCCCTTGTTTCACATTCTGTCCTCCCCAGCTGTATTTGATCCACCATTTTACATTTAGCAGATATTCAATAGATACAGAATGGAGATAAGGCTGTAGAAGGAATATGCATATTACAGTAAACAACAGTGGAAAAACTACTTTAAATAAACAAAGCATATCCTTATGGACTGCCAGGTCCCAGAGTACAGAATAAAAAGGCAAAGAAGGGGTGAGATTTTTCAGTCTGTTGTACCCATATCTGTTTTAGTGCTTGTTTTGATTAACTTGTTGATCACTCTGTTTTTCTGCACTTGAGACCGCTGGCACTGGAACTAGTCTTGGGCAGTTCAGTTTTCCCATCCTGGGCTACTTCTAGGTTTACTTTATATCCTAGTCCTACTGCTAACTTTTTTCTGGCACTGATAGATATTTCCCCAAAGACTTTGAGAAAGACTATTGCTTTGAGCATTATATTTTTAAAATCAAGGATTCAGAAATGTTTACTTCCAGAGGACTAGTGTCTCAGGCATAGTAAAGGAGTACTCTGAGACACATGGCCCACGAAATACTCACTGTACACATCATCCAAGTATGCCCTAGCCTGTAGTTGGGGCATGCACTAACTTATTTTTTTCCCCCATGGCCTATGTGAGAAGTCCTCTTGCTCTGATCTGGAATTGCAAGTCAAGTCTTATGGATTTACTCCTGTTCATCTTCATGTGGGAATAGTGAGTCTAAGATGCCTAGTACAGTTGGGTACTGAGCTCTGAGACACCCAGGCTCAGGGATTCCTTGGAACACCATCTTCAAGAGCCTGAGGATATGGTCATGTTTTACAGGAAACCAGCCTCTTTTGACCCAAAGTTCCCTAACTACTTGGAGGAAATAGAGGCCTACGTGCACTTCCTGATCACCAGACACTGAGGACAGCAAAGATTCAGTGGGGTGGAGAGGAAGTATAAGGTGGATTACAGTTCTAAATTCCTCTTAAGGATAGGATTATTCACTTTAATGTCAGTGTTTCACAGGTTTGTGTATTCGAGAATGGTCCAGGCAGAGATCACTGTCTTTTCTTAATGGAAACTACACTATCTTTATAGAAATGTCTCCTTTGGTACTGAAACACAACTGAGGACCTGTGAGAAAGGATCATCCTGAAGAGTGTAGTGGTCTGGTATCTATGGAAGGGGCCAGAGGGCAACTAGCTTCCGCAAAGGGCTCCATAAACAGTCTCTGTGTTATCACAGCCTCAAAGCTGAGTGCAACCACAAAATTGGAAGACAATGCAGTATGGCCCTATAAATAGAAAGGAGGGTTTTTTTTCTCCTAAATCTGAAGCTTTGCAGGCACTGTGCACAGCTTGTTGTGTAGCCTTGCATCATTAAACAAGAGAGAGAGAGAGAGAGAGAGAGAGAGAGAGAGAGAGAGAGAGAGAGAGAGAGAGACAAAAACACAAAAATGTGAGAGAGAGAGAGAGAGAGAGAGAGAGAGAGAGAGAGAGAGAGACTGGAAAACGGAAATGTTCAGTGTGTTCAGAATAGCTGGCATATTTCACTGTGACAACTCACTACCATATTTTTCAACATGGTAGTGGTTTGGTAATCCTGAGAATTTAGCTTCTTTGTTTTTCCTTTAGCCTTCATTATTTTTCTTTTAGGTTCTTATTTTTTAAAGTCTTTTAGCTTTTTCTCTCCTCTTTCTCCCCATCCTCTCTCTCTCTCTTTCTCTCTCTCCTTTTATTCCCTTATTCTTTTCATTTTTTTTTGGTAGAGAACAAGGATGGGATTGGTTGTTTTCAGAACAAGGAGCCAGATCGATGCACAGATCAGTAGCGTCCTTGTTGGAGTGGCTGTCGCATGAATTCTTTGGAGACTTCTGGAGAAAACAGAAAGAAACTGAAACGGTAGGATCCAAATTTTTAATGCATAATTAGCTCTCATGTGTGCCTTTCACCCTTTATATCTAGAATTGAACTGTTGGCGTCAGGTGCTTGCTAACATTTCAGCTCTAAGGGTAGTTAGGAATATAATGAACCCGGACCACACAGGTCATTTCCTTGGAATTTGCACAAACAAAAATAATTATATGGTTGTCTTGTCTGCCTAAGGTGGGAGGGGGAATAAAACTTTGAACTTGGCAAAATGCTTGACATGGAATTTAAAAAAAATAATGTGTTTAGCTCAACTGATATTGGATAAAACAGGGCTGTAAATGTTTGTATTAAGCCTATTTTATATTAAGTAAAGGTTACGTGGATGAAAGTACAGGCTGATTTTTATCTACTCTTTGATTTAATTCTAGTTTTGGTGGTGACATTTCTTAATCTTTGGAGTTATTAAAGTAGTTGACTTTGCCTCCTTTTCAAAATGATTTTTAAAATGAGAGCTATAATATCTCCAGAAATTCACGAACACTAATTCACTCTCCTCTCTGTATGAGTTACAGGTTTTCACTATAAATGTGAACTGTTGTAATTAGTAGTGGTTGTAGAGATTCTGCTTTAAAAAAAGCTGTCTGGAAGAAAATATAACTTGTTTTTAATGATAGCAAGAGAGAGGGGGAAATGAAGACAACAGTCACAGTTGCTCTGTTTCTCATAGATAAGCTGTATTTATCACAGTAAGTGATCACTACATTAAAAACATCAACAACGGAGAAAATAATTTTGGGTTTAATTTACAATTCAGATCACTATAATTGACTTAACTTGTTTTTGAAAAAAAAGTAAGAGAAATTGTTCTGTGGTTTGCATGTGGTTATTTTTTTCCTTGTTTGGACTTAAAGAAGGTAACATTGAGAAAGAAACCTTCTAACTTTAAGCCAAATATGAGGCTATCACTGGCATGTAACTCCTGGGAGCTGTATTCAGAGATTAAAGGAAAGCAAAAGATGGATTTCCATTTGAGATAAGGGCAGGAATGTAGAGGGATGAGGAGCAACATGACCAAGGATTAAATCTCAAATATGTTCCTCCTCCTCTGCTGTCAAGCATGATATCCATGGATTTGCTTTTATACTGGGTAAATTTTCCAGGGAAGGAAAGTAATAATTTTATCGAATAAGCAGAAATTGCTATTTTAAAGAGTTTAGGCCATTTATGTAGAAGTATTTCTTTCCAGTAGCTGCTGTAAATTTCAGTTATGGAGTAGATATTTTAAGCTTATAGGAGGAATCAAGGTTCTTTAACTTAGGCAAATATTATGCTAGCTATACTGGTAAATATTTAAATCATACAAAATTACCCTCTAAGAAGTCGGTATCTAAGAGTGGATATATTTTAATTGTAGAAAATTTGCTTTGTACTTGTAAACCCATACATTCATCTTTTCTGTCATATGTTTTCAGTAATATTTCCGTGATAAGTGCACCTAGTATAGCTACTCTATTGGATATCATGTAGTATGGTGCTGGGTATTGTAAAGGCAAAAAATGTACAATAGAACATTTCTTGTTCCAAAAGGCTCACTGAATTTCACCAGAGATTCTTAGGAATAAATGGATTTATTTCATTTTCTGCAAGGTAACTAAAATGAATGGGAGAAAAGAAGATGCTTTCTGTCTTCTGGTATCATACTTTTTCTACAATAGTAATCAGATTCCTAAAAGCAGAAATACAATTTAAGTCATTTTCCTGAATGCCTCCCCCAACGCAGTAATGGAAAGTGGAGTTTAGATGGTCCAATTTGCCTTGTCTATTTAATTTTAATAAATGACATTCCTCTTGTTTGTTCTATCAAAAATCAGTCACTATGTCCCTAGGAAAATAATTAAAACTTATTAGAATTGTGTTACTCTTGCACTTGTGAGAGCAAGAGGTACTTTTCGTGCTTCGAGAAGTTAAGTAGCTCACATATTATAATTGGAAAAACTGAGGTTTAAGGGACTGAAATGACTGGGCCAAGTAACTCTGTGAGTCTTTAATGGAGAAAACACTAGAATCTAGGTCTCTTGGCAGCTCATCTAGTGCTCATTTCACTTCTTCCTGCTGCCTAACGAGGCTGAGGCTTGTGGATTAAGATTCATGCATTATTCATTGGGTAATGTTAAAAAGATGTCATTTTGAAATCACTCAGTAACCTCTCAATACCATGATGCACTTCAGGCTTCTCCCAAGGGCTCAAATAGTGTAGAAGACTTTGATTTACTGGGGTTTACCACTATTTCTTTGTAAAAATAAGAAAGAATTATTCCTACTCTGTTTATATAGAAAAAAAATCACAAAATGCAACTTGATACTAAGTGCTTTAATGCAACAATTATACAGATGTGGCCAAGCATTTGGCCTTTATGTTTTCTGTCTATTGTTAGGGAAACTATTTGGGCAATATAAAAGATGAAGGAAAATATTCAGGAAGTTCTGAGATATAGGAGATTCCAGATTTGAGGAGTGAAAATTTCAGTGTACCTGTCTGTCTAAGGGCAGAGTGTGAGGAATCTAAATAATTACAGTGTTTGGTGAGGTGTGGATTCCAAAGAGGATATAGTAATTAGCTCCTTGATCATTATTAACACTTGTCACTCATGTACCATTTGGGATTTGAAAAGTGGGTTTTGTTGGTCTTGTCTTTGGAAGCCAAATAAAAAGAGGGCAGTGTGTTTTTCTGGCAATGTTTTCATGTACAGTGACAGCTGCATTTGAATTAGCCAAGAACCAAGATGCAAACAAGGTGCCCCCAAAACACAAGTGCAAGATATTAACCAACATCAAAGCCATGTAGACTCTGGAAACTTGAATATACGTAAAGAACCTCACTAACTTGTATCATCTAGTGAGAAAACTGAAGTCTGATTCATTGCCCTGATCAGTTATTCAAAATAGGAACCTGGGCTCCTAATTCAAGATGACATCCATTTTGGACAGCTCAATTACTTTTTCACAGGGACATAATATATATGTGAATTTCTACAATCAAGTAAAAAAAAACATTCACTCATTTCTTACTTTCTGAAAATGTAGTCGTTTTGAAAAACTTTTGCTCAATGTCACAATACTTATGAGAGGCAATATCAAAAGTTTCTGCACATTGTCAGCAAAAGATAAATGGCTTTAATATGATTACAATTACAAATATATAGTTAAAATTCAAGTCTAATTTAACAGATGAGCTTCAAGTGTTTCTTAAATTTTTTGTAAGTATGTGGCTTATTTTTATGTGATAAAAGAATTCTGACAATTTAATTAAACGATAACAGTAATGATAATGATTTACTATTTAGAATATTTGATTTTTTTTAGTAATACTAGGTGACTTATAAGGTGGTATTTTGTTAAGTATTTCATCTCTTTGACGTGTTGAACTAGAGTGCTATAAAATTAACAGCATGGGGAGAATAGACCGATTTTTAAAATCAGATGTGATTTTACAGTTAAACATTGTCATCAAGGAATTTGATTGTAAGAAGAAAATGCTGTCAGAGGGAACATTTTAAACTTTTCATTTGTTCAATTTGTATATTTTTGTCCCCCTTTAATTCTCACTTCAAAGATTTTATTTACTGAGTCTTCTAAAGTTATATTTATTTGACTTTCCTCCACACAATTCCATGATAATGGCACACTAATGTGATATTCCCAAGTATACTTATATTTGGAGTCTTTGATTTTTATCTTTTTTTTCCTTTTAATCCTAACATCTTCTTATTCTGAAGACAGTGTTGACTTCTCTTTATTTTAAGGTAAAGAAGGATAAAGCTAGGTTATACTGATTTTTCTAAATGTCATGAGAATTCAGTATAATAAAATATTCAGCCACATGGTCTAGAATGAACTTCTCTGAAGAACTAGTAACATAAGAAACAGAAACTCATATCAAGGCATCTGGTATGCCTACTTCCCTCAAACTCTATGATCTCCAACTTAACAAAAAAAATAAACAATCTACCTAGATGAAGCAAGATGATACAATTTGAAGTAGCATATCTAGATAACTAATCTGTTAATTAGAGAAGGTAGATTTGGAAAGCAATTTATTCTGAATAGCTTATCATATACCTTGGATTGGGCACTACCTCATTTGTCTCTGGCCAAATTGTTAAAAAGTCCTTTTGGTCATGGGAGTAATGTAAACTTCCCTCAGTTTTTGAGCCATAACATTTGATTAAGCAAATCCCTAGGAAGACACTCAGAAAACTGCAGAGAGAACAGGCTGTTTTGGAGAATACACTTTGACCTGGATCATATTTGGTGGAGAATTCCTTGTTAATACCATTCCTAGTTCTAAATTACAGCTGTAAAAATCACACCTTGAAAAATATCATCTGTGTGTCTGTTTTAGGAGAAAAATCACTGAGGAAATTTTAAACTTCCTGACCTTTGGGAATTATTAAATTTGAAAAGCTCTGTGACACAGTCAAATAGGCAAGAGATATTAAAGTTGATTATCGTAGGTTATAAATTACTCCCTGACTGGGACATGGTCCAGTCACATATGGCTATGGTAAAAGCACAGGCTAAACCAATACCTGGAGACAATGTGCATGATGGTTATAAATGCTGCTATGATTCCATTACCTGAAACTGCTGTCTTGTGGCTGTGGAGTTGTATTTACATTTGAAAACAAATATTCTAGGAAATATGAGGTTTAATTTGTACAGTCTAAATCCTAACCACACTAACTTCATGGTCTTTATGGACAATTCTGTCTTTGATCATTTCTATTCCTACAGCTCCAGGACTTCAGCCTGCCTCCTTTAACAAAAGGAAAGCAATCAGAAATTTTCCAATTACTCAGTGTCTTGGAAGTATATGTGTGTTCCCAGAGCTCCTAACAGCTCTAGAGATGGGTTTCAAAGCAAGACAAAAGTTTAATCATATTCAGGCCATTCCAGAGCTTTTCATGATTTTGTTACAAAGCATAAATTGATGTGAAATTGTTTATAGTAATAATTTCAGATAAAATATTAAATATTTAAGCAACTAGCTAGAATGTAGGATTTTGCAGATTTTTGGAGCCTATCTACTACTGACCCTAAATTTTTTCTTGGGTTTTCAATTACAAAACTAATTATTTTGCTTCTTTATTGTGCATTTATAATGTATTAAGCATTGGGGAAAACATATTACATTTTTGCACTCTCTTATGTTCCCCCATTTTACAGATGAGGAAATTGGTGTTAAAGAACTATCCTGACTTCCCAAATTTATGTAACTGTCTTAGTTCAGTTTCCTTTTCTTAAAAGATCACCTTATTGAAGTATGATTGACATTCAAAAATTATACATATTTAAACTTCAAACCAAGTAATGTTGGAGGCTTAAGTTCTTTCCATTATTCTCTGCTGTTGCCATATATAAAACACCCCAACTCACTATCACATTTGTGCCTTTGAAATTGAGAAGCAAGAAAATTTGTGTTTGAGCCAGTCAAAATGGACCAACAATTTCAAAACATATTGGTCTTTTATTAGATTTAAACTAAGTGGACTTGGAAAAGACGGTATATAACACATTTGTGAAGAGAATTAATGAATAAAATGGGGATTGTTAGAAGCATTACATCATTTCTCTTCAACCAATTTTTATGGTGTGTTTATTTTTCCCAGATAAAATAAACAACAACAAGAGGCACATGACATATAACCCTTATCAAATGGAACTTCTTTGAATGGGGAAGATAAGCTAACACATATTAAAAACATGGGTGTACTAATGATAATTATGACACTTTTGCTATAAACAGAGTCATTACAACATTTTTAATGAAGGGGGAGAGACATTAGAAATGTTCAGAAAAGTTGGCTTTCTTGTCCCTTACCTATGACCTGTTAGGGCTTAACAGTAAATGTTTTAAATTACAGATCTAAGACTCTTTCAGTATTAGAAAAGTATGATTCTATATGGAAGTTAATATTGGCACAAAATAAATGCCCAGGAAAAAAATGTAGATAGTGCTCCCTCAAGCAGATCGGAGGGAATAGTTTTATTTTTGCATGCTCGTGTTTAATGGCCTCCTATTGCAATTTGTAGGTTGCAGAGTATTAGAAGTGGAGGAAAAAACATGGGAGCCTTCATAAATGGAATCGTGGCTACACATTAATCAAGAGAAGAGACAACAGAACAATTTTTATATTTGCGAGTAAACTGCTTCATTAGCAATAAGGACTTGGAGTTACAGGATGCCTCTTTCAGGTCCATCACTCAGTCTATGACTATATTAGAGAGAGAAATAACTGGAATCGAAGTCACATTAGTTAGTGCAGGAGCTTGCTTATTGTGGTAGCCATTTTATCTTATCAGTTCTGAACTCTGAGATAAATAAACACAACACAGAACAAGGTTCTAGATAGGCTGTCTCTTCATAATGTGTATTATTCCTCCATCATTTTCTCCTGATCACAATATACTTAATTTCATGTTTATGCTCTATATACAAGAGAAAATAGAGGAAGAGCCTTGAGAGATCAATTTTTGAACCTTATAAATAATAAACAATCCTATTGATTAGGGATATAAACGTAAACCCCAAACTAAGCTTCCTCGTTTTTCAGTTTCTCAGTGTGCTAAAATATTGTGACGGAGGGTTCTTGTCTTTGAAGAGCATTTATCACTGTGCTAACATTGAACTTTACATTTCCTTGGTCAGAGCCCCTCTGAACAATTTCCAAAATGCCAAGTTATTGTCTTGCAGTCACACTGGGAAAATTGGGTTACACCTGCCTTTCCCTTGACAGATTTCCTTCAGCACACTGAAGCACTATGCCTAATCAAGCTCGCAGCTTGAAATGCTTCTGACCAGCAAAATAGTAACAAAATCTGCAGCTGGATAAGGGAAAAACAGTAACATGATATGAGTGAAATCTTTGCTTTTGGAAATTTCATTTAAAAGCTTAACTTCCTTAAAATCTGCTGCGGATATGTACATAAACCATGTGGCAACTTTCAATAGGTCTTCACATTTGACCTCTTTGGTTTAAGAATTTATTTTACATGTTTCTTGTTCTGTTAAGTCACTGATGCCAAGCTACCAGTTTTACAGGGCAGAGGTTCTATAATCTTTCTTTTTGTCTCCTGTGACATCTAGCATGGTCATTCGATTTATAATAAGGTATTTTTTATTTTATTACTCCATTCCTTCATTTTTGATAGGTTCCTTATCAAACTGTAGCATAAAAAAGCAGTTAAAGAGTCACATTTCCAGTTTTGAATTTTAAGGGAAATGAATGAATTCATGTGAAGCGTTCATCCACATTTGTGCTTCCCTATGGGGGCATGGGAAGATAGGAAGGTTGATGAGAGGAAGACATGGTGGTTTGTTCTTTACATAGTTAGGAATATTATTTTCCAGAACATTGCAAAAGAAAATAAGAAGGACACTTATTTTTAGTGATTTGTATATGATTGTCTGATTTACAGCATTGATATTTCTTAATAACACAAAGTTTACCTTCAAATGTTTTGTCTATATGCAAGAAAGAGAAGTATCTGCAAACAGAGAATGCATAGTGGGGAGAAGATCTCATATAAAGAAAGGAACACAAGCATTTTATATTCAAACAGGTTCTAGTCCTAGCTGTTTCATTAACTTTTTATGAAGTACAAGAGGAGTCTTTTAAGACAACTGCTTTTGTTATCTTGTTTTAAAGTCCAAAGCACCAATAGATTTTAACAGACTAGTAACAGAGTTTTAATAAAAAATTCATCAAGCCTAAGGTTTAAAATTATTAAACCATTTTGATAATGAATGAGAAATTTTAATAACATTTATGGAATTGTTATCCATGTCACCATCAGGTTTACCAGTGTAAACAGCATGCTATCCTAAGTGCTAAGTATATATGAACTGGCTGAATTTTTAGAGTCTATCTGGGAAGCTTTTGTTTATAATATGAAGCATTCAGGCGTTCTATAAACTTACTCCTTCTTTCCTCCCATGGAAATGTAACTAAATGTACAATAAGTTGTTTTAAAAAAGTCTGCTGGGAAAATGCCTCCATGTTCCCTGTGAAGATCCTAGATAATACCTTCAGTTCTTTCATTAATGCATTAGCTTAAATTCACTTAAAAATTACAGTAGATTTGATTTTAAATATAAACACTGACCCTAAAGGGAGGTATTTATAAGGAGAAGTCCGTGATAGAACCAAATCTGCGCCAGCTAAGAAAGGCTACTATTGGTTTGAATATGGAGTCCAGGCAATAATGTTTGTGCTGTAAGGATTTCCAGCAGGACCTGAGGTGACCAAGCACTGAGAAGGAAAGATACAGGTTTCTTGAATATCTTTGCCAACTTGATCCAGAAGTGGGCATAGACTCTTAGACATCAGAGTAACATTAGAGATAATGGACTCTAAATCCTGAATTTTTATAGATAAAAATTGAAGTTCACAGATTTTAAGGTTGTTCTCCAGGTCATTTCATTAACTGGTGATAAGGTCAAGACTGGAATCCAGGTGTGCTATGATGTTTTCCTATAGCCTGTTTTCTCTCAGCCTAAGTAACTTGGCTCATGAATTGAAAAAGAAGAAATGAAACAGAAATTTGTAAGGGTCTTTAAAATAAGAATTGATCTACCAAGCCAAAATTGATTTTGATGTCTTGCTTAACTCTTGTCCAGAAAATGTGAAAAATGAAATGATTAAGGATTTCCAGAATAGAAAGAAAAAAAATGAGAAAGTCTATGCAAGTGATAAAGATCTGTATATGTTTGTTATGATATAAAGGAGAAGACAGAAATTATGTGTAGATAATCTTAAAATTTCTAAGGTCATAGTTTAGTCAACTAGTTTAAGGAACAAAATATATGTATAGTCAATGTTTATACTGAGAATGTTTGGTTTTCACCCAAGCTTTATGAACATATTACATGGTAATTAAAGTACCAGATTGGTTTAACTAAAAAAAAAGTACTTAACTGTACTGTCTCAAAAGCATCTGTTTCTGGCCATCCTGGTTTGTCCAGTGGTTGTGATTAATTTGTGACTCTGCTCGGTTACTGATCTCTGTGCTTGTGGTTGTCTGCACATATCTGCTCTTCTCAGGTAGTGACTGGACAGTACTGTCTTCCCTTTTCTCATGGCAAACTATCAACAGGGATTAGAACTTCTGCCAGTTTCTAATTTCTTGGCTGGACTGTCTTACTTACCACTTATGACAGATCACTTTGAATTCTGAGGCTTCTAGAATGCCTTTTGCTTATTCATCTTGTGTCCTTTTTCTCCACTTTGTTATTATCTTTCAAAGGCAAAATATATTTGGTTGCTCCCTGTGTAGCCCAGGCTTGCCTCAAATTCATGATGTCCTCCCCTCTACCTCCTCGAGTTATGGATTTCCACGTACATGTCAGCACACCCAACTTGACAGAATATTTGGAAAATAACTTTAGTCATTTTTAACATTACTTCTATCCTTTCTTTCTTAGTTTTTTAGTATTTTACAAATCATGTATTGAGACAGCCTTATGTGTCTACAATCTTATTTACTAAATGACAGAAGCGAAAGGAAAGGATGAATAGTATTTATTGAACACCTATTTCCTTCAAGCCCTGTCTTACTGAATTTTACTTGACAGGTCTCATGTATTCTTAATGATGCATCCTAGAAGTAGCCATCATTTATTTTATTAATTTTACAAGATGAGGAAACTGAGAATATGCATGTATTTAGGACAGAGGAAAGCACGAGTGGGGAAGGACAGCTGATTTAAGATTCCCCAAACAAAATTTAGTATCAAGTTTCCTCTTGGAAAGGCAGAACTTTTAATCTACATGAGAAGTCTGCATGATTTTAAAATGACTGACTTGAACCTCATTTGTGTAGGTGGAAGGTCTCATATTGTGTGTCTTCTCTCTTTCTCTCATGTCCTCTCTTCTCCTTTGTAAGGTCCTTTTCCAACACCTAGGATGCAGTCTGATGTCTATGAATGAATTATACTTGTAGTTCCATCAATATTTCCTCCTTCTGTAATCTTATACTTCTACCAAGTAAAACACATATTTATATTTCATCTCCTTGACTTTCTAAATGAAAACTAGCCCATCTCAGTTATTGCATTTAATAGTATAACATCTAACAACTAACTTTTGGTAGTATTTTCAATTTATTAGGGGATTCCTGGCAACATGGTGCCTAAAAGAACTGAATCTGTTACAGGATATTCCAGGCGAGGTGGCAAACCTGGACAGGCGATAACTAGGTACAATGGAAAAGAGAGACATGGGGTAGAGTATCTGGTATCCATAGTTGCCCCACTCAGAATGCCACCTATAGGCATTGCAAAGGTACATATGAAACAACTTTTCACAGAATTTTTTGACTTCTAATAATAGCTATGCTCACAACCAATGTATAGCTGTACATGTGTATTTACTGAATAGTGAGATAACTGCAGTCATGAGAACTCAGGAAAGACTACTGACTGAGGAAAAGAAAGTTGCTACCCTCCAACTGTGTTGCAAGTTTGACTAGAGGCTGTGGGATTTTTCTAGGGTAACTCATCAGATTTGAGAGCTCCTTGTGACCACAGAGTGAATTAAGAACCCTGACACCGACACTCTTGCCTTTCATAACTTTTCCCAAAGTCTGCCAGGTCAAAAGAGGTGTCAGTAAAAGGATTGCTACACTCTACTTTACAAGCACTTGCATGTGACTATCTCCATATTCCCTTTTTCCCATGGTAATATATTTTGAGTGTCTCTATGTACACATAGGCTAAAATTTCCTAATCTCTGTGAGCATCTTCTCCCTACTATACTTGTTCACTATTTTATGTTTTGTTTTCAGGAATGAATGAATGAATTAATGAGTGAATGAATCAGCTTTGTTATCACCACTTCTGCAGGGGACCCTATTGATGTGATTAAGAAGCTCTACCAGCACTGGATAAAACAGTATGTACTCAAATGTTGTCTTGAATTTCATTTCAGCATCCTTCTGGAAATATTCTTTCACCTTGGGGTAACTAGGCAGATGCTGAGAGACCCTGCTAGCCACCTGTTACATGTTTGCCGGTCTATATGGTAAATTACCAGGTTGTGACCAGGTTCTAACAGTGAAGAGATGTGGTCTTGAATTACATGAAATATTATGTTTACTGGAGGACTTCGTAAATTGTGACATTTTTATTTGTGCCTTTCTGAGCAGTATTGGAGATTAGGCAAAAAGAAAAGACAGTCATAATTTTCTTATCTTTAGTTTCTATTTAGATAGTGTAATCATCATGTGTATAGTTTGATTTAATATAATTTATATTTATTAATGTTTTTGTCAGTCCCTTAAAATTTTCCAAAAGAAATACCTGTTATTTTATCCTAGTCTTGCCACTCTTTTTAATGGGCTGTTTATTTCATACTTTTCTAAAAGAAACTAGAAAATCAGGGTGCCTTGCCTTTAATTCCATTTAGAATTAAGTATATGCAAACATTACATTAACATTTTCAAAGTTAAGATACTTAAGACATATATCACTTACTCAGAACATACTAGCCACTCTGCATAGGCATAATAGTGTAATAGTTGTTTGTTGAAGAAGACTATGCCATTTGCTAAGGTGAAATACTAGAGGGAGCATAGGTGAGTAACATGAATATTAGGCAAGTGTTTTTTTTATTGACTGGTTAAGTATCAAATTGGAGTCAGAGTAGGAAAATGCAGACTTCTAAGTGAGAAGTGTTTATACTTTTTTCTTCTTATTCCAGAAGTCTGTTCTCAGAAAAAGTACGTCCTTCAAACACCAGCCTAGATATGTAATTATTGTTAAGAGATACATATAGTGTTTAAGCCCAGTTTTAAAAACTCATGTGTAAAGTTGGAGGTGACTTGTTGGGAAGTAGAAGAGATTCAGTAGGAAAAAGAATGGAATGAAAATGGTAATATGGGGTAAAAAATGGTCAAAATTTGGTATACTAATGTATGAAACTGTCGAAGAATAAAATATAAAAATAATGAGCAAAATGACTACCCGGATCACTTAAGCACAGGTGAACTCTGCTATTGACATGCCATGGTAGAACTGGATTATGTCCTTAAGCAAGAAGTTAAGGGTTTAAGAATCATTACAACTGCTGTAGTACACATATCCTCTGAAGGTGACTATACTTATGTTTAACTAGAATGTATTCAATATGTATTCAATTCTGGAGTTCTGGAAAGCACATTGATGCCACTAAATTCTTTCTTTCTGGTTGTAGTTTCTTCTAAAAGAGGGAAGACCCTCTGTCTAAGCCTTTTCCCTTGTGTAATCAGAGGGAGTAGTAATAAGAGCTCAAGGAGAAAGGGAAAATGAAATCAGACCCCTGTCCACAGAATATTATTTTGTTAACATTCATAAATTAGTGACTCGTGATAGAATAACCTATACATTAATGCGTATGCATGTCATCGAAAGTAACCACTATTGGCTCAAATGGAGTAATATATGTGTGACAGTGCTGGGTGATCTTTACATTTTTTGTTGAAATATGAAATTCAAATGAACAGAGAGAAATTCAAATCCATTTTCTTTTTTGATCTCCATGAGAACACCTAATCAAGGCACAGCTTCTCACTTCATAGACAGACAGAATACTCAACAACCCGAATACTCAAAAAATCCTACCAATACCAAGGAGAAACTAAACCAACCAACAAGCCACAAAACTCTTAAAAGATAAATATGTAAAATCGCCACTATAAATTGCTTGTTATTTAGTCTTTGAGATATTAGCCAGAATTTTGTCTTTGTTGCCAGCAGTTATGTATGCAAACATTTGTTTTACACTGCTTAGAGTGCTAAGAATTTGTTCATCTTATTTAATATATTAATAAATATTGAACCTCAGAAATATTAACTCATTAAAAACTCATGAAGTTGCTGTATCATGTCACTTATGAGACAAATTGAGACACAGGCATTTTAAAATAATTTACCCAAAGTCACAGAGCTAGCAAGAATAGAGCCAGTGTTTGAGCTCAGGAGAACAGCTCAAGAACACATGCCTTTACTGAAAATGTATGATGTTCATTGTTTCTTAAATATTTTGACTACTGGACCCTCTTCAGCCTGTCTAGCATCACTCCCTTAAAGAAGATCAATGCTCCCTCACCCAGCAGCCATCAGTTTGCCAGTAGTTCCTTGGCTAAGTATGGGGCTTCCGGCCCTTTTCCCCAATTCTATGCTGGTTTTTGTCTGAGTTTGCATGGGAACGTGTATACTATCACCATTGCTGTTAGTTCATATTAGGAAGTTCCCAGAAGCCTAGAAGACTCTGTTTCCTTGTGGTCATGCATCACCCTTGGCTCTTACACTCTTTTGTCCCCCGTCTTCGGCAATGGTCCCTGAGTCCTGCATGGGAGATGTTTAATATAGCAGTCCTATTCAGGGGCACGTACTCTGAAATCTTTTCTCCCCTACACTTTGGCAAATTGACATTTTATGTTTTTTAATAAATGTAACCTTTAAATGATCACTTTTCAAAGTTTCCTGCTGGTCAAATTGATACTGCACCAAATAGTCTCATATTTTTTTCTTTGAAATTGTGCTTATATATTTTCTACTTGATATCCAACTTCATTTTTCACACCGGAGAGCAAATGGCTTTTATCTTCCAAATCACTTAGCTACACTTAAATTTTTTTAAATCACAGAAAACCGTTTTAGAGTGTTGAAAAAAAATGAGAGACCAGCTTTGAGTATAATTTTAAAGAATTAAAAAAGTACTGAGAATTAAGTGTATAATCAGCATAGCCTTTCATAGTGACAATTTTGGAGACATAAATTCATTCAAATTCTTGCTTTGTGATCATTTATTAAAGAAAACATTCTCACTCTGGAGAATTCAGTGTTTTTCAAATTTCAAGTCATTGATGGAATACATGGGGTTGTGTGTCTCTGTGTGTCTGTGTATAGAGGATTCTGTTTCTTGAGTGATGTTTCCTAGAGGTGGAGGTTTCAAATGGAGACTGCTACTTATAATCTCAACTGGAGTATATTTCTCAGTGAGATGTATATGTTGGTATGATATGTAGAATATATCATTGGTTTAACTTAAAGGTGCTTTGAGAGTCAAAAAAGTCAGGCACACAGAGCTAGGATGAAGACAAAGTAATTTAAAGCAATTTGGAAGGGAGAATCAGATGAACCTAGTGACAGAGAGAAGATAAACTTTATATATAAATACATATATAATATGCATATATATGCATATATATTTGGTCTTTTTGAAACAGGGTTTCCCTGTAGCCTCAGCTGTCCTAGAACTCATTATGTAGACCAGGCTGGCCTTGAACTCATAGAGATCCGCTGGCCTCAGCCTCTCAAGTCCTGGGATCAAAGGCGTGTGCCACCACACCTGGCTAAATTTATATATTTCTAAAGTTAATCCAAATTGCTACTAATGATATTAGTGATCTTTCCAGTGCTAAGAAGAATGAAGACAAGAAGTGTCTCAGTTTTAAATAAATTTATTCATAGAATTGTTACCTGTTTTGTTTTAACTTTCCCCTAACCCCATCTGTGAATGCTTATCTAAATGATGAATAGAAAGATACATAAATAGATTAGCGAATCAGGGATTAGTTAAAAAGCAAATAATGGGATTATCTGGCTACTGGTGGCTACTGGTCATTATAAAATAAAGATAACCAGACTCCTCAGATTTAGTAAGACAATGGGACCCCAAACTCTCTAAGAGCTATGGGTCCAATATCTTCTCCCTTAACATATATTAAAATTGTTAAGTGCTATGGTGATATATGAATTCATGTTTTTTGGCATTGGTTAGGTGTCAATGTTACAAAGAAAATAGTTCTAAAATTTAATGAGTCTCAAAATCTGACTGGTCACATAGTTTTCATACTAATGAACTAGGCATAAGAACTGACCAAATATTACAAATAATGACATTCACTGAAAAATGTTTTAGTATCACTTATTTTAATTTAATAATCTCTTCTTTATTTATCTGCTCACAACACATATTTAAGGGAGGAGAAGTAGAAATTAATAAATGGAAAGCCAATGCCTAAATTATATATTAACTCATCCTAATCCAAATTAATTCTTTAAGCTTGCTGGTGATGTCTAGGAGTCTAGCTAGGCAATCTGAATAGATGGTGAAATATACTTAAATGACTAACCTATGGAACAAATTAAAATAAGTAAGTCAGCATTTGAGCTAAATTTAAAGACAGAGATATGTATACCAATATTCTACGTGCTGGGCTAAACTTGCATGGTATAAGCCTAGGAAAATTAGAGGGGTACAATAAGAAATCAGACTCAAAAAAGAAGACAGCTTTTTCAATATATTTTTAGGACTTTGAGTATAAGCATATGAATGGTTTTACACAATTACAGGAGATATTTAATCAAATCTGATAAAAAACAACTGTAGAAATATGTCAATCTAAAATAAGAAAGTAATGTTATTTAGAAAAATAAAAAGGAAGTAGGGCTATTGCTCATGTTTTGTGGTAAACAGAGATAAAATATGAATATTTACTCATGCATCTGAGATAATGCTGTGTGCTCCTTATGGTATGCTAGAAAGGTATAAAACATTTACATTTGCCAGTGGGAACTGATTATTTTCTGGATATTAACTTTAGGTAGAGGGGGCCTCTTTTTTTTTTTGAGCCAGCCTGAGTTAGAAGCACTTATTCTTTCTGTAAAAACATCTGCAAAAAGTTGGGAAGAGGATATTTTCCCAGGTCCTTAAATACTTTTAAATTCAAATTATGCTGAGAAAAGAAGTTATGGTATATTTATTTTAAAAGCCAAACAATAGTAGCATATAATCTTGCATGGGCATACTCTCACCTTAGATGCCAGTGTCAAGTTGTGCTGCATTCACTCCACTGAAATAAGCATTTACCAAAGCTACAAATGGTGAAAATAATGCCACTTTATGAAAAAAATTAGCAACAGGACATTATTCAATGTACAAAAGTATGTCAAATTCCACTCAAATATTGTCATTGTAAATTCCAAGACCTGGCCCAATCCCAAGGCCGGAATTGGGAATGACATCTGTGATCCTTTAGGAAACTTCTTCCCTGCCCTAGCAGAGAGAAAACTAATTGTGGGAAAAGAGGTAGTCATTTGAAAGGAACTCATCTGACACAATTTTCATCACCTCCCTTAAATGAATTATCTGTCTGATGCTTTCTCATATGAATTAGGAAAATTTCTGATGAGGATCTACAGTATTATTTGGTAGTTGAGGTTTCACATCTAGACATATTTATTCCAAGCTTAAGGTAGGAAGGTATCCAAGTGAGTTTATCACTATCTGGATGCTTGGAAAGTAGTCACAACACATTTGGAACAAAAGTTTTGAAGTTAATTTGAGACTTTGTCCACCTTCTGAATCTCCTTTGGCGCTAGCTTCAGGGCCACTCTAACATGTTACAGCCATGATGGCTTTTCTTAATCTTTTTTTTTTTTTTAATTTTTGACAGGGTCTCCTTAAGTTCCAGCCTGCCTGGAAGTCACTATGTAGACCAGGGTGGCTTCTGTCTCACATTTTTTTTTCATTTTGGCAGTTTATAAATGAAAAATGTTGTCAGGAGATACACTAGCAATGATTTACCACCCTCTGCTTCTACCTAAGCCAAGGGCCATGTACCCAACATAAAGTTGATATTACTGATGGAAGATCAGGCAGGGAGTCTGTTCACCTTTGATGTTTTTTTGTGACATTGTCTCTCTATGTACCTGAGGCTGTTTTCAAATTCACAATCCTTCTGTCTCTACCTCCTGAATGCTGGGGCCATAGGCATGTACAACCATATTCAACTTCCCATCTCTATCTTTAATGTCACTCTAGTGGCAGGAGCCAAAAAGATGACTCTGAGAACCAAGAACTGATTAAAAAAATAGTAAAATTATTAGTATCAAATATTTGATCAAAGATTAGTAACAAAAGGCTGTTTCCAGAGGAGTGTAGGCCCACAGTGCTAGTTCCTGGCATGAGCAGGGTACAATGTTCCAAAAGATTGGAGACTTAATTTCTGAAGTAACTCTGTCTGGAGTCTTGTTTAGTTGGTAGGAAACATCTACACTAAAATCATAGAAAACATGGTAAAAGATTAAGAAGTAAACAATTAGGATTCTCTTCACTTGTAGTATGAGGTTCAGAAAATCGTGTCCAGTCTAGCAAAGACAAAGTCATGTCACTAGGGGGGAAGCTGGTAGTCATTTAAAATAACAGTGTAAAATGTTGTATACATTCCTCCTTTATTTCCCCAAGTGTAACATATGTACAAGATTATTATCTGTTGTTTAAAATACACTGAATGGGTTGGGGAGATGGCTCAGGAGTGAAAAACTTTGACCGCTCTTGCAGAGGACCCGGGTTCGAGTCTCAGCACCTACATGACGACTAACAGCCATCCATAACTCCAGTTAAAAGCTATCTGACGCCTTCTTCTGATCTCCTCGGTCACTCACTGCACGACATAGGTGCCCTTACACACAAGCCGGCAATACACTCATACACATGAAATAAAAATAAAATAACAAAACATTAAATCAAATAAAAAAATAAAACAAAATACATGGATGAGATCTTCATATTGTAGATTAATTGCCTTGCTCTTGGGATATATTTTTTCAATGTAAAAATTTTAGTGTAATTACTGTAAAGTAAATATTTTATTGTTGTATTTAATATCTAAAATCTTAAACTTTAAACAATTTTCCACAAATATGTTCTGAAGTGGATGAAGACTTTAGTGTCTGTACAAAGACTTCTGTATTATCCTATGCTCGTTAAAATAAAATGCTGTAGATTTTGGATAAAATAATGTAGAAAAAATGGCCCCTAAATAGAAATAAAACAAAAGTAACTATGGAGGAAAAAAGGTACTAAGCCCAAAGACTACAAACAAGCTGATACAATAAATGAGCTGAAAAACAAAGGCTGTAAGAGCTTTTGGAGCTATTGCATATCCTTCAGAAATTGTGAATATGTGGAAGGATGGAAGGCGTGACATTCCCTGGAAAAAGTTGGCAAATTTAAGTTCGTGGGCCCATCTCTCTAAGATGGGAGCCTGGCATTCCCAGTATAAATGCTTTCCATAGGGCAGATGTCTTATCCTTAAGAAAAGGCCCCAGTCAACAAGTAGGAAATATTTTTTTTCGTCTTTTATTAAAGGAAGGCTTTTTGGTCTTTTAAAAATCACACCACGTAGGTAGCCACCTACACAGAAATCATGGCCAGTCCTCGGGTGAGGCCCTGGGGACCGGTTTTATTTTCCATTCCACCCTTGCTCTTTCTACCAGACCCCATGAGGTTGGTTTATTCCTCCACTTTCACAGGCTATTAATCCTGTGAAGCAGTGGCTAGGGCTCACACTCAAAGAGAAAATTTTGAGAAGGACTGCAAAAAAGTGAAAAGAGCCAGAAGGATCTGATTATCTTGGACCTTAGTTTATTTTATGTAAGCTTGGAAGCTCATAACTTTCCTTAAAAAAATCCCCCTTCTTGTCCAAAGGCTCATGTCTGGTCTGAGACACAAGGTGAACATTCAGAAAAGCTGAGGAAAATCCCCACAGCCATGTCAGCACCAAGAACAGGAAATGCACACAGTTTTCCCACTGTAACATGACTTGTGATCGCCTCATCACTTCTACAAAGTAAAAATATTCAAAAATTAATGTCTGAAATGGAACTTTGTAAAATAGTAGCTTGCTTTCTAAAAAAGAGTTGGGAAAAACACAGAGTGATAAATCATGAGACACTGATATCCAGACTTTTGCTACATGTAATTTTAAGTTATCTTAGTGTTTTATAGTACCTATCAAAAAACATTAATACTTTTACTAGCGTGTTAATCTTGCATTGATTAAAAATATGTTTGAATTACTGTATGAATTCCAGGTTAATCAAATGTTAACGAATGGAGTTCTAGTCAAATTGTTTACAAATGATCACCATATATAGGAGACATAAAGGAATCTTCCTACTATGTTATTGTTTGGTCTAGATTCTCAGTAAACTTAACTGAACCTGTTTTTCAGCTACATAAAAAATATATGGGCATTTTAGAGATGAAGGGCACAAATGTAGCTAAAATACTGTGTGCTGACCAAAAGCTTGCAATTTCATGGAAAAGATTAAGGAGTGTTTTTGAAATATAATAAAATTCTACGGGAGTTCACAGGTGACTATGGTCACAACTAGGAGGAGAATAATGAGGGAAGGTAGGATTGGTTGATAGTGGCCTTGAAGAACAGGTAGCATTTGAATAGATGTAGGTGGGGTAGATTGAACACTTTAAGTGAAGGATGCTCAAGGACCCAGCTAAGGACTCTAGCTTGGCTTCAGATCACGCAAGGGACATTCTTAGGTTTGAGTGTACATTGAACATATTAAAATATAGATACCTTGACTCAAACTTTCGGCAATTATGATTCAGTTTATTCAGGAATGTATACTTTTATCAAGCCCCATAGTTATCCTAGGAATTAGATTTTGAGAGACTTGACCGAAGAAATAGGAAAATAATAAAAATAGACTCCTGTAAATCAGATAGCTAAGAGCAAGACAATGGGAAAGTGCGGAAGAACAAGCAGTCGAACTGTTTTTGGATGGTGCAAGGGATATGAATACTGGCTAAAGTGTTAGTGCTCAATAGAAGCTTGTCAAGCCTTTAGGGTCATCCATCCCCAGTACAGCTCTCCAAAAATACATAGTAATTGCTGACTAGTATACCTAACAGACTGGCAATGTTAATGAACTTCATTCACTGTTGATGTGCAGCTGAGTGACAAATTTCTTGCTGTCCCCAAGAAATTCGGCGTACTTCTATAGAAGAGGAACAAGAGACACTGCTGAAGCAGAAAGTGTTCAAATCTCAACAGAGGTATTTAGACTTAGCTCAGTGAAGGAATGACAGTGCTCCCAGTAACCGCTTTGTTTACCCATATGCGTCTTTATTCCTTTTATGAAGTTGAGCTATAGGAATCTCATAGAAGGCGTTGAAGCTAATTGAAAGTTGTGTCCAGGTAGAATACCTTTCTTTAAAGAAATCTAATGGACCACTCAGTAGTCCAGAACTAGTGAATTCCCTAGGAGAATTAACTAGGCCAACATGTTCCACAGTATTTGCTTGTCGCCATGTACTCATTTCTTTAACTATATGCAGTACTGGACAGGTTCCCCACAAAAACTGTAAGTTATTTGACTTTGAAGAGCTCCAGAAATCAAATGGGCTTGAGATTTGCCATGCGTGCTGATCAGAACCAGTAAGGTTGTTTTGCGCTCTTCTCTTGAACGCTTGTGATCACTCATGTATCATAAAGTTACAATTTCCTCCTGTACATGTGCACACACCTATTCAGTCCCACAATGTTTGCAGTTACTTGTGAGAGTCTATTATCTTGGGTACTTAGAATGGACCTAACCAGAACTCTAAACTAAAACTGGCTTTTGAATAAGAGATTGCTTATAAGTTGGGATCAGATGTTTTCTTGGTAAAACTCCACACCTCAAATTTTTTTTTTTTATTTTGTCACTATTACGGCTCACCGACTACAATGTGTAATTAGGTCATTTTATTTGCAATATTAAAAAATAGATACACATATTTATGGGGAGAAGAGGGTTAAGGTATGAGGAGCTAATGCATTCTTAGGTAATAATAGCTTGAGTCTCACCAAAATGATATACAAAGCTCTCCCTGAGATTCATTTGGAGCTGGTTTTACCTAGATAAGTAAACAAAAATATAATATAGATTGAACATAGTCTTGAAACATAGGTAAAATTCATCAAATACGTTTTTATGAAAATATATCATAATCAAACATATTATTTTATACAAATAATGTACACCTATGTGCTTGCATTAGCTGTGATCACATTTTTTGAGAACATATGGTGATTTTTATTCTCTTCCACTAGATTTTAAGGTTCAAGAAGACAGGGGCCAGGCACTTTTTTACATTGTCTGTATTCCCAGTACCAAATATGGTACCTGGCAAACTGCAAATGCTGAATAAGTACTTGATGAGTAAATATCTTAAAAATATACCAAACCAGGTTCTTAGAAGCCAGGAGATTTTAGGAGATTCAAAGGAACATAAGATCTAACCCTTAGCTTCAAGAAGTTTCCAGAATAGTTGGAGTGGGGTGTAATGGGCAGAAGAACAATAACATAAATAATATATACACATAAATAACAAAAGGAAGAGGAAGTTAGGTACTTTTAGAAAGCTACAAACAAAGTTCAAAGAAAGGGGCTAACATAACAGTTTTCTGTTAACCACAGAATGTTTCATGAAGAAGGGAAACTTGAAAAAAGCCTTTAAAAAGTAGTGGGGTTAATAGATCAAAAAAGCTGTTCCAGGCTAAGCAGCATTATTATCAACTGCTTTATATGTAAAAATAAAAACATGATCTGAAGAGTATGAGAGTTTTGTTGGGATGGAGTGCTGGTCCCTCCTTTTGTAGAACAGCAGGAGGTGAAACTTTAATAAAGGTACATAATTTCTATGATGAGAATCAAGAGATGCACTAATCTAAGGTAATAATAAGTCATTGGAAGTCATTTTAATAAAATGTCCAGTTAGAAAAATAATAGTCATTTTGGTAAATGGCAATTAATACAGAGACCACAATTGGTCAGCCTGTTGAGAAAAAGATACTGTGGGGTGCTCATCCCTAAATGGGACACTTATATCACACCCTCACCTCTCAAGCCTGAGTAGCTTGGGCAATTGATAGTAGCTGGGAGAGGGAGAGTTAGTTTTCTTTAAGGATTTGGTCCTTGGCAGATTGACCATAATCCACTGGATGGTCCTAAACTATTGAGTATATGGGCAGCACAAATTAGACTTGGTGGATTATTTTAAAAAATAGGAGGGCACAAATTTCGAGGATGGGAGGTGGGGGTGAATCTGATAAGAATGGGTGGAAGGGTATTGTATACAATCAAAGTACATTGTATGAAATTCTCAAAGAATAAAAATATCATTTTTTAAAAAGATACATACATATTAGGGAAACTACTGAGTACCATACTATGTATCCCATGATTTCCAGGAAACACATGGCTTTAAAGAGCCCATTTTAGAAAAAAAAAAAAAAAAACTAATGAAAACCTTATGCAGAATGAGTAGAGAAGTGTAGAAGAAAATGAAATACTAAAGGCCTAAACTAGGATAGTAAATGCAAATTTAAAAATTGGATGATTAACAAAAAATTCCCTTTCAGGAAATCAGTTATAATAACTAATGTTTCTTGAGCATTTACTGCATACCTTGCAATTTGTTAACTATGTTACGTATATTTGCAGAGAAAATTCTCATGCTGATTCTACATAGCACCCTGATTATCCTTTCTTTTTAAAGGAAAAAATTAAGGGCCAAGGTGGTTTAATGATGTCCTCTAGGATTTATAGTTATCAACCAAAAGGAACAAGTCTTACTTAAACCAGATATTTCTGATTTTTAAGCATATATTATTACTGCAAGGGTATGGTGTCTCCTTCTTAGGATAACGTTCAATTGTGGATAGTAAGTAAGAAAAAAATTAATGCCTCCAAAACTTGGAGTCAGGATACCTGGGAAAATTTGAGTGAAATCCATAACACTAAGGAAATCTATAGTAAAATATCATTTGAATTGGAGAGACAGTGGCTTTTGTTTGGAAGATGATGAATTTTATGGTCAATTATATGAAAAATACTACACATTAAAATTGCTTCATTCAGCAAATTTCTAACATGTGCACTGTCTTTTAAAGTCCTTGGTTCTTGGGGCTGGAGAGATGGCTCAGCAGTTAAGAGTACTGACTGCTCTTGTAGAGGACCTGGGTTCGATTCCCAGCACCCTCATGGTGGCTATGAACCATTCTTAACTCCAGTTCCAGGGGAATCTGATGCTCTCTTCTGACCTCCGTGGCATTGCACGACACGGATGCACTCTCATACATGCAGGCAATACACTCATACACATAAAATAAAAATAATCAATATATTAAGAAAATAAAGTCCTTGGTTTTTGTATGTGATATGTAAATGAAATACACAAGAATATTTTAATCATGGACTTTACATTATAGGAGGGAAAAGTGTAAATAAAATTAAAAAGTGCATGCAATGCTGTTGATAGTTAACATATAATATACACAGAATTATATATACATATATATTGCACACAAACACACATACATGAGGGGGGAGAGGGGAGGGAGAGAGAGAGAGAGAATATCGAATTGGGGAGTCCTAGAAGAAAAACATAATGTTAAATAGAAAAATCAAGGAAAGGTTTTCATAAAGACAACTTTGACTGTGCGTGTGTGTGTGTGTGTGTGTGTGTGTGTGTGTGTGTGTGTAGTTTGGGGTTGGGGATGAATGGTGAGGAAATTTGAAATATTTTCCCTTATCAAATTTCACATAAGATACAGTATTTTAAACTTGTAATCGCTATGCTTTATACCAGTTTTCCAATGTATATTCATTTCATATATGAAGTCATATACCTTTTGACCTATATATCTGCATTCCTTACTGCACCCTGAGCCCCTGGCAATCACTGTTCTAGATCCTGGTTCTATGGGACAGGCATAGGTTCCATATGAGTGTGAGATTATGTACTACGTCATCTACACCTAACTTCATATTTTGCTTAACATAGTGTCCTCCAGGTTGAGCAGTTTTGTTGAAAATGACAGAATTCCACTATTTTCAGAGGCTGAATAGTATTAAATTGTTTGCATAAACAGAAATTACTTTATATATTCCTTTGTTGATTGCTATGTAGCTTGTGCCCTATCTTGTCTATTGGGAAAAATATTGAAATGAATGTGGAAATAAAGTTGTTTCTTCAACACCAATTTCATTTCTTTTGGCTACATACACACAATGAGACTGCTAGATCATGTGATAGCTCTAATTTATAGCTTTATTGAGGAAGCGTAATGCTGTCTTACATTGTGACTGCATCGCTTTATGTTCACAAAAATATGTCAGGATTCTTTTTCTTCGTATCCTCACCAGCACTCGCTTTCTTTTGTCTTTTTTATAAAAGGCATTCTGGTAGAAAGTGATATTTCACCAGTGATCTATGATTTGCATTTTTCTTGTTACCAGTGATGTTAGCACCTTTTCACACACCTCTTTTCTGTCACCTAATCAAAATCACTATATATGAAAATATTTCAAAGATACAGTTTAGTTTCAGAACTGGACAATTTTATTATTCATGTTTTTTAATATCCATGTTATCCTTTACATTTGTGCTTAACTGTTGTAATGTGAGGTTTCTACATCTTCCTTTCTTAAGAAATCTTGAATATTTAACCTCTTCAAACTGAATGAATAATTAATGTTACTTATCAAGCCTTTTAAATAAAGTAAACAGCACATCTTTGAGCAAAATGTGATATTTTACTTACCAGGCGATTTATTTACCAGGCAAAATAACAATAATAATCTCTTCAAGGGCTGGATCATGCACACTTCAAGCCACATGGATTTGATAATCTAAAGCAGGATATTTCATAATTCTCATTCAATTTTGTTCTTCCCACATATCTTTAAAGTCAATTAAATCCTTCTAGATTTTAGCAGCCTTGAGGCAACTATCCAAGTCCCTAAGCTAAAATTTGTTTACCTCAGAACAAGAGTCATGGACCCAGCTGAGTCAGCTTTTGGGGATTTGAGTCTCTGTTCTGAAGCTATGGTCTGTTGTCTTGGATAATTAACAGGTGACTAAATGGCCCATGTAAATGGAAGTATTTAAAGAGAGGCTGGATGCCCATTTATTTTCAGACATCTGGGAAGGATTTGGATCAAATCAGTGGCCCCCAAATGACGCTTCAAAGACAAATGCTGTGCTGACTATATTGGAAGCATATGGGAAGCTTTTAAAAAATACAAATTTCTGGCCTTATATAAAACATAGTGAACCAGAATCTCTGGAAGAAACACCTAGAAACCTTGTATTAAAATTTTTTTTAAAGTTTTCCTCAGATGAATCTGAAGATCTGTGAAGTTTGTGAAACAGTAGTCTAGATGAGAGATTCCAAAATTCAACCAGGGAAAGTTGTTAAAATCCAGGATTTTAAAATATATTTTTATTTATTGTTTTTATTTTATGTGTATTCGTGTATTGCCTGCATGTAGGTAAGTGCACCCATGTTGTGAAGCCTGCGGAGAGATTCCAAAATTCAACCAGGGAAAGTTGTTAAAATCCAGGATTTTAAAATATATTTTTATTTATTGTTTTTATTTTATGTGTATTCGTGTATTGCCTGCATGTAGGTAAGTGCACCCATGTTGTGAAATGCCTGCGGAGGACAGAAGAGGCTGTCGGATCCCATGGGACTGGAGTTATGGACAGTTGTTAACTGCCATGTAGGTGTTGGGATTCAAACCCGGTTCTTCTGCAAAAACAGCCAGTGTTCTTAACTGCTGGGCCATCTCTCCAGCCCGAAAATGCAGGTTTCGATTCTTCAGGTCCTGGAAGAGGAGCTGATGGTGCTGAGACTCTTCTGAATTTCTAACAAGCTTCCATATGATATGAGCTCATACCTTTTGGGGAACAGAGGACCATATTATTTCTCAAGTTCTTTTTAGTTGTAATTTCTTGTGTTTTCAAGAACTTGTAGCATACTAACCTCATCCACATCAAAACTTTCTATTCATATTTTCTATTCACATTTTAATATATAGGGTTTATTTTTGTTATTTTACATGTATAAAATTTAGTTTGATAATATCCAACCCCACTTCCCCAACTCAACTCCTTCAGGCCTCTCAATAATCTCCCCTCTGAAATTTATGTTCTCTTTTTTTAAAAAACATAACCCACTGAACCCAATTCGTGCTACCTATTTATGCATGGGTGTGCGTCCATCCACAGGAGCATGGGCAACCTTCCAGTGGCCATACTTCCAAAGAAAAATGATTCTTCCTACCCCCAGTATCCATAAATGGGCAATAAATCCTCAATTAGGGGCAAGGCCTTGTGAGCCCCTCTTCCATTCAAGCTGGTATTTTTATTGAATTGATTTTGGTGTAGTTCTTGTGCAGATTATGACAGATAGTGTGAGTTCCATGAGTTGAAAAAAAAAACAGTGATAGGCCTAGGATACTTCTGCATGGTCAGAAGTTAGTGGTCAGGGAGTTGGCAGAGGCTACCAAAACAACACAAGTTGTTGCCATTGCTCTCAGTTACCCACCATAGCTAGATGGTAAGACCCTATTTCTGAAGACAACTTTAGTTGCAGGACATAAAGAAAACAATCTTGAACTGAATGGGTAGCTTCCTTCAGGCTGCAATAGGTTTCACAATGTCAAAAGGTGCTATCTATGGCTGCCTCTGGGGGAGAAAAGACATCAATTTTCTTCTCTAGAAGTAGACCATGCATATTACAATACTGCCCTGCAAAGCAAGATGTGTCTATTGGTACAGTAAGTGGTATGATGATTATTGGGTTAAGCAAATGCTTCCTGATTGGATTTGAGATATGCTCCATAGGGATGGGGGCGGGGATTCATACCTGTAATATAAACCTTGTTAAAAGTCATTGGCTGGGCAAGTCAATAGCTTTAGGGGAAATCTACTCTTGTTTTGTTAAATGATCTTGTTGTCAGACTGCCTTCTAAATATTTATCCAGTAAATATTATCCAGTAGATCTGTGCTCTTCTCAGTCATGGCCAGAGAAGCTTCTTTGTGCAGTAGGTTGAGATAAAGACAAAGAATCATAAGTGGTCAAAGTGCTGAGAATAAGTGTGAGTACTCAGTCCTGTAGCATCATGACCCACCCCTCATGAAGTTCAGGGGGATATCATGGAAGAGGGGGCAGAAATAATATAAGATCGAGAGGATGGGGAGGAGTTTCGTGAAATATTGTCTTCTGGACATGACATGGCCATTATACACAGTGTTTTCTCATTTACAGAATATGCCAGATATAATCAGCTTATTTTCTTTTACTTGCAGCTCTGCCTTTATTTTCACTTCTTCACTTTCGGCACATATCTGAAAAAGTACCAGAAAAAAAATGATCCATCAAAGTAAGTCACCCTGGAAAAGTGACAGATCTACTGTACAGTAAAACAATTTGTTTTCTGTACAAGCCAGAAAAAGAAAAGAAATACACTGCCAAATACCTGTAAAGAGATGATTATCCTCTGAGAATTTGAGGAGCTAATATATGACATAGTCCTTATCTGAATGGGAGAGATTCCAACTGTCATGATGCCCCAGAAGTCATTACAATAGAATAAACAAGAGAAGACAATCATGATAACTTTTCATCTGTGCTTCTACACTGGATATTCATGTGGTTATTATTGACAAATCTAAGGCAAATCTACAGCCAGTTCTTTAAAAAGTCCAAAAATCATATGCAGAAGATAACAAATGTGATAAAAAATAATTTTACACTCTGTCTCTATGACTGATTGAGCATTCATCTGGTGGAATAAATAATAATTAATTATGGATTTAGATTTTTGAATGATCATTAGGCAAAGGGGGTTTCTCTAGAAATAATCATGATTGTTAATTACACATGTAACAGGACAGATGGAGACAATACAGATTTTCGGTATTTTATTTATGCAGTGACATACACTGTCATTCTTGTGCCAGGCCTCATAGGGAACATATTAGCCTTGTGGGTATTTTATGGTTATATGAAAGAAACCAAACGTGCTGTGATATTTATGATAAATTTAGCTATTGCTGACCTGTTGCAAGTTCTTTCCCTGCCACTAAGGATCTTTTACTACTTGAACCATGACTGGCCATTTGGTCCTGGGCTCTGCATGTTCTGTTTCTACCTGAAATATGTTAACATGTATGCAAGCATCTACTTCTTGGTCTGCATCAGTGTGCGAAGATTTTGGTTTCTCATGTACCCATTTCGTTTCAACGACTGCAAACAGAAATATGACTTGTACATCAGCATTGTTGGCTGGCTGATCATCTGCCTTGCCTGCCTGCTCTTTCCTCTCCTCAGAACCAATGACGATACCCCAGGCAACAGAACCAAGTGTTTTGTGGATCTTCCTATCAGGAATGTCAATCTGTCCCAGTCTATTGTCATGATGACTGTTGGAGAGTTGATTGGGTTTGTTACTCCTCTTCTGATTGTCCTATACTGTACCTGGAAGACAGTTTTATCATTACAAGACAAATACCCCATTTCTCAAGATCTCGGAGAGAAAAAGAAAGCCCTGAAGATGATTCTAACATGTGCAGGGGTATTTCTAATTTGCTTTGCACCTTATCACTTCAGTTTTCCTTTGGATTTCCTGGTCAAGTCCAATGAAATTAAAAGCTGCCTAGCCAGAAGAGTGATTTTAATATTTCATTCTGTGGCTCTGTGTCTTGCTAGCCTGAATTCCTGCCTTGACCCAGTCATATATTATTTCACCACTAATGAGTTCAGAAGACGTCTTTCAAGACAAGATTTGCATGACAGCATCCAACTCCATACAAAATCATTTGTGAATAACCATACCACTTCTACCATGACAACTGAACTATGTTAAATAAAAAACAAACTGAATGTGACCTGCAATAGAATCCATTTTCAATACTGAAGCAGCAGGGACATACTCACAGGAAATATTCCCAATTTTTCAGTTTCTTTTGTATTACGTATATGAAGAATGCATATGTTTGTGAAGGGCCTATTTGGAGCATTATATTCTCCTATCACTGATGTTGACATGTCCATGTAGTTGTGTGTCATTGAGTCATTAAGACATAAATGACAAAATTTTAGTGACATTCACTGTGCATATGCTCTCAGCTGGCGTCATCAGCTTTATCTGTGAACCTAATTCACACCAAGAAAAAGAAAAGCTAGCATGATGTGCTGACTCACACCTTTAATACCCAGCACTCTGGATGGAGGAAGAGGCAGGTGGATCTTTGTGAGTTCAAGGCCAGCCTGGTCTACATAGTGAGTTCTAGACCAACTGGGTATAGAGGGAAACCCTGTCTCAAAAAGACCAAAAAAAAAAGAAAGAAAAGAAAAAGAAAAAGAAAAAGAAAAAAAAAAGTTTGAGGCCCACCTTAAGCACTGAAGCACTGAGGTGGTTTTTTTTTTTTTAATAAAAACTACAGATGAATCTGTATCCATAGGGGCTGGAGTAACACAATTAATCACACTTTACATTCCAATGGCATATTTGGTCGTAATTTAAGTGGGATAGCCAATACTTTATGATCCAAAATTTTATAAGTATAGGGTCATTTTTCTCTCCCATGTATGGTTAAATTTCACGATTTGAAGATTCTAATAGCTGTTTACTTCAGTTAATGTCAATGTGAAACATCATCTACTACATCTATTCATTGAATAAAATTCTGAAATCAGGCTTTTGGTGTTTAAACTAAGAACACCAAACAGGTTTATGACAAGCAATAATCCTCTGTGACTGCATAAAATGCAACATTGTATATTTCCAGGACTGGTCGTTTTTCTAGTGTCTGCCCAGTATGACACAGATGGCCTCTAGGCTCAGAAGGAAGCAAGGAGGTGACAGTCACAGTTCTGACTCCCTTAAACTGTTTCCAAAGAAAACATTTGGAAATGTATGAATCTGCCTAGTAGAGGGATTTTCATCATGTTTGTAAATGGACGCTGAGGAAATCTGACAGGTCACTGCACTTACCGAGCCCGTGAAAGGAAACTGCACTAATTACTCACTAAGCTTAGGCCGGATTGAAGAGATGAAGCAAAGTGAAGTACATCTCTTAAAATCATCCCTGTTGTATTTCAAACTCCAAGCTAAGTGGTGCTTGTCGAGGCATCTACACAAATCAGGATAGGGCTTGAAGACACTCAGTTAATGTAGACTTTCAAGTCTGCATTGCTTTTTTTTTCCAATTCAGTTATATGATTCTGATGCTTACACAGCTTATCTCTAATACACTGTTTAAAGCAATTTTTTTCACATTTCGAGAACAGTATATCATACCAGTAGCCTTGGGAACCCCTTACAAAGGCTTGCCTGAACCTCTTTGGCACTATAAAGCAGGGGAAAAAATGAGGCATGCGATAGAATTAGAATGGCTTCAAACATGATTTTAACAAAAAACTCTAATTTTATAAAAGGTCTGAGTTAAAGTTTGTGAGAAGACACATTCTTATTTACATCTAAAAGGGATGCAGAAACCAAGCAAAAGTTTTTTGTCATTTTTAAGGAAAAGTTAGTGTTAGGGATATAGTTAAGATACTACGTGTATGAAGGAAAAATGGTGAAATAAAAACAAATTATAAAGCCTAATATTGCTGGAACATTTTTAAGTTTTCTTTGAAGAAGTGCTGATTTTGCAAATAATTTTTTATATACATATGCAGGTATGTATGCATTTCTTAATTATTCACTGTAATGTACAGGTTTTGAGTTTTAAATTTTGTTTTAAAGTGTAAATGTAAGTGTGTGTGGTCTGTTTGCTTTAAAGTGATTTGTGCCTGATTGTAAATTCGTGTTGTAATGGGATTGTAAGTAATCATTTTGTGGAACTACGAAACAGCTGTGGGTACTTGTAATAGAACTCCTAGAACTCCTGCCTGTAATATCTGTGTTTACTGTTTTTTAAGCATGGATTATATTCTTAAGGTCACTTTGGGAGATCACTGACTGAATTTTACTAGCATTGATTTCAGTTTAAATGTTCTTTTTAAAAGGGAAATAGGAGCTATTTCTAGGAGATTATCAATTTTCTTGGATTGACTGAGGGTTCATTTGTTAGGCAGTCCATCTACATCATTCAGGGATAAGGCAACTGTAGATTTAGTGCTCTTTAGCTTAGGCCATCCCTTCTATCAGACCTGCTCATCTGGGTTTATATTTAGTAATCTACCTTATTCACCATCTTCCTTATCAGTATGTTTGATCTTCTGCTCTGTTATTCCTCTGAGGACATAATCTGATCACCTGATTCACAACAAGTTTCTAATGATGAATTTTATAACTTCATATCAATTTACTGAAAAATATCTGAATTTCATACCTTAGGACTAGGCAGTACCACAAAGTGGTAACATTCAATGTAGGGGTTGCACTCAAGCAGATGAACTGGAGGGAAAACATTTTGAAGAAAGTGTGTCTTACAGCTGTGACTTTCCGCTTATGTGTGAGTGATCATCTCCTTTCTGACCATTATGAGGTTGCTTAATTCTAAGAAAGACCTCTGAAAACATGGAAATCACTTTCCCAGTGTATTGCTTGATTTTTTTTTTTTTTTGCTTTTCTCTTCCAATCTGAACTTAAATTCCAGAGCAATATTTAAGAGAGATACAGTGTTTCAGCTCCTCCCAAGGACTTGCTTTTTACTGAGATTCCTCTATCACTGGAAAGTCTTTTCTCTAGACCACTCACTTATCATTTTGAGTTCTTTGAAATCAGATACAAAGCACACAACTATGTTCAATTATAGTAATGCATAATTAAAAATAACCTCAAATTTCCAGAATGAACGTCTTAGAATTTTGATTTCAAAATATAAGCAATTCATTCTATTATATGAAATGTTTTTCATATTACTGTTATTATGGTTATTGTTTTGTTATTTTATTCAAATAGTTTATATGTTTTCAAAGTCACTCAAAGCCACAAATTATATTAATAATTCCATGAAGAGGAGCCATTTGCCCTACAAACAACAGACCAAACTACCATGTTCTTTAAGATTTATCAGTGGAACTCTGTATAACTTACTTTTATGCCTCCTTTTGGTTTGGCTTTCAAGATACTGTGAAATGTTGCATTTGGAGTTTATTTACAGCTCTTATTTAAAATATGTGTTTCAATAACAAAGATTGTCTCTGAAATGAAATAAAAAATTTCAGACTCCAGCGATCAATGCATAATCACTTTTTTCAGCAAACTGATAAGCTTGTGGATTGTTGTTAGTGGTTTTTCACACATGGACAAAGGTCCCCTGAGGCACTATTTTCCCTTTTTAACTACTGGAGAAGTGGATTCAATTCTCAAAGACAAAGATGAGCCATCTCCTCTCCATTGCACTACCTCAGCCCCATGCTCAGGCTAATCTTTTCTCTACTTCAGGAATTTTATGAAGCTCAAATATCCTTTGTAATAACCAATTATTCTGAATTATACATTTTACTTGTTGCAGCAAGACATCTCTAAGGTGTGACAAAGTCTTTGCTTTTATGTTTGAGACAGGGTCGTACTGTGTAGAACAGAGTGGTGTCAAAATCACAGAGATTCTCATGCCTCTGCCTTCTGGTAGTAAAGGATTTTAATAAAATAATTTCAGTTTTTGAGAATTTCATACACGAGCATTGTATTTACATTATTTCCATTCCTCCCTCTCCTAGATCCAACTCCTTCCACATGCCCTTTCCCTCACTCTCAATTTGGTGACCTCTTCCTTAATATAATTATATATGCACACATATACAATTGTTATATGTCTAAATATGTATATGAATCCTATTAGAGTTGCTCATATATACATGTCTTTAGGGATGACCACTTGGTATTGGATAACCTATTAGAAAGCTCATCCTTGGAGGAAACTGATTCTCCCTCTCTTAGCAGCCATCAATTGGATGTAGCACTTCATATAGAAGTGGGGCCTTTGGGAAATTTCTCCCATCAATGTTGTCACATCAACTGATGTAGCATTATGCAGGCCTTGTTTAAGCAACCATATTATTGTGAGTTCATGGGTACAACTTCCCTGTCATTTCTAAAAAAAATCACAATTTAGCAGCAGGTGTCCTGGTTCTCTGGCTACAATATTTCCACTCCCTCTTCCATGAGGTTTCCTGAGACTTAGGTGTCGAAGGTGTAATGTAGATGTACCAAATGGGTCTGGGCACATCATGGTCACTTATTCTCTGCATTTTTGCAAGTTCTGGATCTCTGTAATAATTTCTGCCTGTTCAAATATAAACTTCTTTGATGAGTTATAAAAGCTATATTTATCTGTAAGTATAGGGATAACTATTTAGAATATGGTTAGACATTATATTGGTTTATGAAAATGGCAATAATTTTTTTTCTCCTCTAGGGTTCAGGACCTCTCTAGATACAGGTATTTGACTAGGTTTACAGTACCAGGCATGAAATCCCTCCCACTGAGCTGTCCTTAAGTCCAATTAGACAAGCTTCTGGTTACTCCCAAGATAAAGGTGTCACTATTTCACAATTAAAGATCACTTGTCAGGCCAGTCGTTGGTCACAAGCTTACAGCTGGGTAGGACTGTTGACGGGTAAATTGTATTGAAAAGAGAAATTTTGGGTAGTTGTGTAGACCTGAAGAAAAGAAGATTATGAATACATATCCTGCACTTCATGCTTCAAATGCCCTCAAATTATCTGGAAACCTTGCCTATGCCCTGTGAAACCAGCCTAGAAATAACTTCATTGCCTTCACTTCATCTTTGCTGTAGTAATGGTAACTTATTTATTCCTCAGGTTTTAAAGGATGTGGTCTGAGTAAAGGAGGGAGGACACTAAGTTTTCCGACTTTCTCGAACTAAACAGATCATTTCCTTAACAGAACTTCTTCAGTTTAAATGCTTTTTAATTTTGCCAAGACCACATACCTCTATTGTTGACCACAGTCACTCTTTTCACTCTCCACTGCACATTTGACCCTTCTATAGGCATAACCCTTATCCAGGGCCTTGATTTCACTTTCCTGTGCCTATTCAAAGAATAATAGGGTAACTGTAATGGGTAAGACTGCCTGACTCCCTGACCTCAATGTCTTTTTGTTTGTCTAAAATCCTTTAAAGTTTGATTCTGTGTCATAATAGTACAAGTTTTCAAACGTTCACAAGGAATATTTGATTTACAGAATTTATAAGACCAGTGGAATTCATGCTTTTTAAATGCTAATCAAATAAGAGGATTAAAACTGAAGTTTGAGAAAATGATGGTCCATGAGTTTAAAGAATTAGAACATAAAGTGGTCATATTATGTATTCCTCTGTCTTGGAATAATGTAAAAAACATAATACTGGACTGAAGTCACATTGTTATCCTTATCAGAATGACATTCTTCTGTAGAAGAAGTCAAACACGTCACAAGAGTAATAATATAATGAACCTCTATTATTCAGCTTCAGAGAATATCAACACATGAATAATCTGCTACATTGAATCTTTTTCCTGAGGTTATATTAAAGTAATTCAGACATTACTAAATTCCATCTGGTGATGCTTATGTCAGTAATAATGGTATTCAAATGAACTGTTTAATGTGCTGACAAAAGGTAATTAATAAAAAATTTTTAAAATGCATTTCAGTAAGGATGCCAAACACTAAATTCCAGAAAATAGAACTCCCTTTTGATGAATCTGAACCAATTTCAATTCAGAAAAAATCATATACTGTGCTTCAGTTTCATTTATGTGAATCTTCCATTTATTATAAAAGTGTGTTGGAGACAAATGTTGAACTCAGTGTGTCTTGTACGTTACCCCGTTGAATGTAAAATTACCATTGTTGCTAGACTGCATTTCTATCTTTTGAGAGAAACTCTTAACTAAACAATACTTACATGGAGTGTTAGAATTCATGTATGTAAATGCACAGCCTATATGTTTTCTGGAATCCATGGCATATTTATGTAAACTCTATAGCTACTTATAATCATTAGGTAAGTAGAGTTTTCTGAAAGTTCCCTCAGGTATTATCTATTTTATTCCTTTAATTCTACCCTGATAAGCACATATTAGGTAGTTGTTGTTAATAATGCTGTGGCCTAAACTATGTAGGAATACATTTTTTTGCACATAAAAACTATAATAAATATTGTGATTTCTGTTTGTGAGATGTTTGATGATCCAGGCTTTGTCTCATAGCACAGATATTTCTTGGAAGTTTCTCTAACCTTGATGATGCCAGACATTTTTTAAAACAAAAAAATTTATTTATTTAATTAGTTATTATTTTGATACTTCATACATTTAGACAATAAATGTTCTCACTTTCTGTTCCTTCATTACCATTCTCATCCCTCCTGTCCTGATGAAAGCCTTATTCTTCACAAGTCCCCCTTTTAATTTAGTGGTATAGCCACTGATAAGTTGCCCGTGTTTCAGTAAATCACCTTCCATTCATACGTGGGCGAGAAACTCTGTTTAAACTTAGATAAGCTTTTTCAAAAGTTTAATTTGGTGGACTGTTCTCCAACTTGGGTTCCTCCATAAGTAAACTGTAGCCCAATGTAAATAACCAAATGTAACACATTTAGCCAATCATAAACTGCCCATGCACCTCCACCTAGGGACTTTGTTCCCAAAGAAGGCAAATGTAAATGTCTTAGCTACAGGCTATCAAGGAATTTACTTGTTTTTGCATTTAGCCTCTTCAACCCCTCAGCCTACACTGCTTGGCAAGTTCTGTAAACCTACTCTAGTTCTGCATGTCCCCCAATCCATTAATCATGCTTTGTTCAAATACATTGTTAAATTTAATTTTTCTAACGATTTTCTTGTAATCGATTCTTATTACATTCACATTGTAGAAATAAGAAATGGGAAGGTGAAAGTATGTCTCTCCCTCTAAAGGAGCTGGATGAAAACCTATGGTAATTGTGGCCTGGAAGTAAACAGATAAAGATTAACGTTACAAGATGGGAGATCAAAATGGTAGGTATGAGAAATAATTACAGTGATCAGTGTTCTCCTTATATTTACCTTATGTATTAGTCAGGGTTATCCAGAGGAACAGAACTGACAGAATGAATATATCTTACAGAAAGGATTTGTTTGATTGAATTGTAGGATATGGGTTTGGTAGTTCAGCAATGGTTGCCAGCACATGGGAAAAAAACTGAAAACCACAAAGCTAAGTGTTTCATTCATGAGGTTGGATGTTTCAGCAGTTCCAATGTGGTGCTGAAATGCCAGAGGATTCCTGGAGAGCTACTTGTCTATAGTTGCTTTGGAAACCTAAAGAGGCTGATTCTAATATCAGTGAAGGAATGGGGCAGTGGTACCAACAGTATAGAAGCATTCATCAGGCAAGAGCAAAGACGGGTAGACAAAAACACTACTATTTTTCTTTAGACCTCTTTATATCTAGGCTGTCACCAGAAGGCACTTAGCGACTCTTGGGTTGGGATGGGGTATCACGTCCATTGTTTATCCTTCTGTTAAATGACTTCAAAGACTCAGAGGAGTATCTCTTTATTGATTTCAGATCCAATCAAGGTGACCCAAGATTAACCACCACATCTTGATTCCAGAAAGGAGACAAAATTGTATTTTCTGACTTCCTTTCAATGAGTCAGTTCATGTGTAGAATATAGCATTGTCCTCCAACTACACTACTCCACTGAATTAAAATCAGTTCAAAAGGTCTCTGCAGTATCCCTTCCCTATGCGTAAACTGTTCTTCTACAAGCTGTTTTTTTTTCTTTTCCTTCATTTTTTCATCACATTGTTAAACATTCCCCACGTCTAAAGATGAAAATAAATTTAAATTATATCATCTTGAATTCCATTGGGATGCTTTATAATTTGTATTTGTTTATTGTATCTCTCTTCCAATTACACATTCGATTTACATATATTTGTGTCTTTGATAACTAGCCCATAACCTGAGACATACCAAAATACTCAAAAAACTGTATGTTGAATGGAGGAATAGACAAAAGATATTGATAAGTTAAATTGTGTTATCCGGCATTCTTTTTTGCTTGAAAGTTTTATCACTTGATAGTTTATGGTTTATAGTGAACAATAATAAGTAAAATATATGGTGTTGATCTAGGACCTGTAAGCTTTTCTTAGGCCATCAGAAGCATATAAGGAAATATGCCCATTTTTTGGTCTTGTTTACATCTCTTTGTATCAGTGTAATATGGAAAT
>NW_008341888.1:247802-277984 GCF_000622305.1 Nannospalax galili | reverse complement strand
TGAGTGGAATTTCTTCAGAGAAACAACTGCAATTATTCTAAGCAGATTCAAGAGTTGATGTTAAGTAGACCTTCTGAGAATAGAGAGGCTGGAAGTTGAGTTGAATTATTCAGTGAATTATTTATCAATCATCCTTACATCATAAGACTTAGTTACAATCTTCAACAATGAGGTTAAGTAGAGCTTTCTTCTTGTTGAACATATCACTATACTAAGATTTTGACATAATCAAACTTCACTGGGACAGGAGATCTTGAATTCTGGATCCTCTCAGATAGTATATGGTTCTTCCCCCTTGAATTTCATTTTTATCTTTTATAATTAAATCATAATCATAAACATAACCCTCTTATGGGTTTTGTGAGTCAGTGGATTATCTAGTTTGGGGGAAGGTGTAATGGTTAATATTGATTGCCAATTTGACAGGATCCATAAACACCAAGGTAACAAACCTCACATGCCTCGAAGGCATGCTTGTGAGGGATCATCTAGATTGTGTTAGCATCTTGGAATGTCTATGAGTGATTGTCCAGACAAGGTCAACTGAAGTAGGAAGAACCACCCTAACTATATGTGGCATTCTTCGATGGGCTAGTGTCCTGGAACTGAACTTAAAGGAGAAAAGGAACGGAGCATCAATATTCACCATTTTCTGTTTCCTGCTGTAGATCCTATGCGACCAACAGGCTTCCATTCCTGCCATCATGCCTTCCTCACCATGGTGGAATATATTTTTTCTAACCGTAAATCACAAGAAGCCCTTCCGCCCTTCTTTAAATTCTTGTAATTGTCAGCAGCAAGAGAAAAGTAGTTCAAAGTTGTTGTGGGAAACCCTGAAATTATGGTTACCAATGAAGAGGCTCACATGGATTGTGCACATTTGAAACTTAGAGCTACATCCAAAATGGTGACACATTTTTAAAAGAGCTGTGATTATAATATCTGAATTAATTATTGGTAGTTTGCATCCAAATTCAGTTGAATTGTGGTCTCACCTAGTTGGTATCAAATAGTGGATATCAAAACAGTGGGGACCACCTCAATACCAATACATTTTTGCTTTCTGTCAAATAGGATATCAGAATAGAGCGCATGTCTCTGGTCTCTGTTAAGCTGAAAAAAATCTTCTGATTAATGAATTCTATCTTAGATAAATTTTCCTATAACATAAGGAGCAAAAATTTAAAAGTCAACCTATCTGAGTATGGTTTCATTAAAGTACCCATCTAAGCCAACATGTATTCTGGCTAGGAAGAGCATCATGATTTGTGTACCACTATAAAACAGAAATCCAACCAGAAGGTAAGATTGGGCTTTCCCAAAACTATTGCCCAGGAGAGAAATTCACAAATTTCTTACCATAACAAGTTTCTTATTGTTCTAATGGGACCTAGCTTTCTGATGCTAAAAACCACTAAAAATCTCTATAAATGCTGCACATACAGTAGAGATCCAGGGACATTTTATTTTTTTTCTTTACCAAAGGTAATTCTAACCTCTCTTTTATGATTGGGTATAAAATACTCCATAGTAGTTTTATTTCTTTGTTTATAAACAACCATTTCTTTCAGAGTTTGGGGCCAAAATCAGGCATGGTCATGGTATCAAAAGTCTTACCACCATACCTGCCCGCTGCACAGTTCACACTCTGAGTTGAAAGAGAGAATCATTTTCTAACAAATAATTTCATGATGAAGTTTAGTCCAAACCAGATTAGTGAACAATAAGATAAAATAGTTCACATTTAAAGAGAGGATTTGAAAGCAAATATGGTCAGTATAGGAGCATAAGGCTCTTAAATTCTCTTGTATGTTGACTAGCCAGCTCACAGCTCGTGCCCTGGTTATATTTCAGAATTTCAGTTGAGGGACTTTGGAAATGATGATGTAGATTCATTTGGCGTGACTGTCATTAAATGGTGGGCAAAAATATGCCTTTAAGAAGTTGAGGAGCCATCAAGATCATTATAAATGTTACAGGAGAAAAGACATCTGAAAAACGTATTTAGGACTGCTTAAGCACTTTGGGAAATTATTTAGAAAAAAGTAGGAGAGGCATAAGTTTTATAAAACAATATATTTAATATAAATCAATGTATGAGTTTGTGTTTCTCTGTTTTGAAAAATAAAAATAAGCAGTAAGCTAGGTATTTAAGATCAACTACACTCTGCTCAATGTTCAACACTATCTAAACTATGGAAAAAAAAACCTTGTCAGTTGTCAGTTGTTTTAATAGCGACATCACTGAATTAGGCAAATATCAAATAAGTATCATGTAACATATTTTGCTCTAGTTTCTATGAATGTAATGATAACTAATAAGTGGACTTAATAAGGTGATCTTTTTTTTTAATCATTGATTTTCTTCTCATTCCAGTCTAATCTAGCTTTTCTGATAGTATACAGGAGGTTTATTATCCTCAGTTGTTTTAATAGCGACATCACTGAATTAGGCAAATATCAAATAAGTATCATGTAACATATTTTGCTCTAGTTTCTATGAATGTAATGATAACTAATAAGTGGACTTAATAAGGTGATCTTTTTTTTTAATCATTGATTTTCTTCTCATTCCAGTCTAATCTAGCTTTTCTGATAGTATACAGGAGGTTTATTATCCACACAACCTTAAACAAATATTCTTGGGCAACAATGAGTGGTAAATGCTAGCTATGAATTTTCAAGTTAAAATATTTTGTTTAATGCCAGGCATGGTGGTGCATGCCTTTAATCCCACCACTTGGGAGGCAGAGACAGGGGGATGTTTATGAGATCAAGGCCATCTGGTCTACATAGAGATTTCCAGGCTCCCTGGGGCTATGAGAGACCCAGTCAAACAAAACAAAACAAAACAAACAAGCAAACAACATCAGGCTGTGGATCTACTTCTCAGCATTGTAGAAACATCAAGCTGTACGTCTAATTCTCAGCACTGTATAGACTGGATGTGGTGGTGCAGGCAGGCCTAGAATCCCAGGACTGTGGAGGTACAGGCAGGAGAATCAGGATTTTAAGGTCATCCTCAGGAACATAATGATTTTGAGACCAGCCTCAGATACATGAGACCCTATCTTAAAAAAATATATCCTTTTAAAACTGTCATTTATAGTTTGTGTATATTTGATATAATTCTTTTGAATAAGGACAAATATATTTCCCTTTTCAAACTGTTATCATAACTACCAGCTTTATTATTTCACTCTAGAAATCCCTTTGGGTCATCACATTTATAATCAGAAATGTTGCTAAAGATCTTTTCTAACCATGATGTTTGGGCACCAAGATATTCCTGTCTTCTATGGTTTCACTGTTGGGAAAATTACTGAACTATTGCAGTTAGTAAAGGAGCAGTTTAGAGTTGGACAGTGTAGCCAAAGCTCCTGAGGCAGGTGTTTCAGAAGTTAGGACTTTCTGTCATGATTGGCGCCTTATAATGCAATATGTAACTATCACTAATAGTTGAGATGTGGGCACAAGAAATGACTTTCTGAACATGACCCCAATAGCACAAACATTAAGACCAATTAATAAACTGAATCTCATGAAACTATAAAGTTTCTGTATGACAAAAGACACCATCATTCATGTGAAGTGGCCACCCAAAGAATGGGAAAAAGTCTGCCAGTTGTTCATCTGAGAGAGGGTTAGTATCTAGAATACACAAAGAACTAAAAGAATACTAAACATCAAAATACCCAAACAACTCAATTAAAAATTGGGGCAAAGAACTAAAGAGAGAGTTCTCAATAAATGAATGCAAATTGATGACAATTGGGGAGAGGTTCTAAATATGATTAAGATATACTGTGTGAAATGCACAAAATTCAAAAAATATACACTAAAAATGTTCAAAATAAGGGAATTACAATTTCAAACCACTTCGGGATTTCATATTACCACAGTCAGAATGGCTAAAATACAAAAATCAAATAGTGACAAATGCTGGTGAGGACACAGGGAAAGCTGAGCACTTATTCACTGCTGGTGAGGTGCAAACTGTTTCATCCCATATGTAAATCAGTGTTTTGGTTCCTTAAAAAGCTAAAATAGATCTACCGCAAGATTCAGCTATCCTACTCTTGGTCATGTATGTACCTAAAGGATTCTACATTCTACTTCAGAGATACCTGTTCATCAGTGTTCGTTGTTTCTTTATTCACAATAGTCAGTACATGAAAACAACCTAGATACCAATCAACTTGCAAATGTGTAATGAAAATATGGTACATTTAAGAAGTAGAATATAATTCAGTGTTAAAGAAAAATGGCTAATAATAGAATGGGAGAGGAAAATGGGGAGATGATGGAATAGAAGTCTGAAGATGCAGTATGTGAGTAGAGCCTTGATGAATGAGGTAAAGATTGCCAAGTGGAGGGCAATAGGGAAACTACTGTAGACATGAGGCATACAATATAATAAAATAATAGTATAACTAAAATACAGCACAGAAAAGAGAGATGTTAATGTAATAGACTCCACATCAGAGACAGATGATAAATTCAGTATGCCTAAGGAGAAGAATTTAATACAGTCATTCTTTACTATGAAATGGGCAGCTCATCGAGAAGTGCCTCATGGTGTTCTCCACTTATATATCCTTAGCCCCTCCCCCACATGCAGCTAAGGTGAGTGACTGGGTGGGAAGGGTAACTGACTTCTGCACTGACTCCTTGACGAGCATGGGAAGGAAGTGTGAGTAGAGCTTGCTGGCATAGTGTTCTGAGGACAGTTCCCATTAACACTCCACCCCTTCCTCTGGCTCTTACATTCTTCCTGCCAACCTCCTTGTGAGACTGTTGGGAAGTCACAGGATCAATATTTGAGTGTGGACTTTCCAGCACAGCCATAAATGAGGGGGTACCCACTCTTCTGTAAATAAATCCTCACCCTATGCTCTGTTAGGAAGCCCAATAAACTCATTAGGATTTAAAAAACAAAGAACAGAGCTAATGGAAAACTTATTTCACCAAAGTTGACTCCGTGTTGGCAAATCTTTTGGTCTTTGATTTCTTATTCCTATTCCCACCCCCTTAAATTTCATTGTATGTATTTTTATGTAACCTGCTTCAAGTTATTTCTGGAAAAGTCTTAAAAATTGTCTCTCTTTGGAATAATAAAAAAATTAAAAAGAAATTGGCAGCATGTAAGAAAATCATAGGGGAGAATGCAGAACCCTACAATTCAAAGGGCTGCAGACAGGAGTTACTGGGATTCCAAAAGAATCATGTAAAGAAGGGTTCTTTAATGTGCCATGATAATGTGCACAAATAATCAGATAAAAATGAGATGTGCTAGAGCTGGGTCATGCCAATATTTTAGCTGAGGAAATATTGGCAACTATTGCTAGGTGAGGGAGAGTTGAAATTTTTTAAGGTAGTGACTCTAGATAGACTGACTAGACTCCAGTGGATGAACCTGCACTGAGCAATATTTGGGTACAAAAACTTGACTTAATATGCCTTAACATATATGACAGAATGCATGAAATCCAGTGGGTAGGGGTATGGGGGTTGTGGATGGTGGGGGCAGGGGTGGGAGGTGGGGTCTAATTATGAGATATATTGTAAGAAATGCACAAAAATTCAATTAAAATATACATTAAGTATAAAAAAGAGGGTCTGGTGAGATGGCTCGGTGGTTAAGAGCACTGACTGCTCTTGCAGAGGACCCTGATTAGACTCCCAGGACCCATATGGCATCTAATAACTGTCTGTATCTCCAGTGCCAAGGTATCCAACACCCACTTCTGAACTCTGCTGGTACTGCACAACTCGGGAGCACTTATAAACATGTAAACAATACACACATACATGTAAAATAAAAATAATAAAAAACAGAAACAAAGAATAAAAAGAACAAATTAAAATGTGAGGGGATATGTCCTGATACACAAGCTGACTGGTTTTTACCCCTTTTGATGCCAGTAGAAGAATACAAGAATCATATTCCATAAGTAATGTTTAAGGGCAACATGTAGCTCCTCTATTTACAGAAGCTTTTAACTGACCCGGAGGACTCCCTTGCCCATTAGCATATTAAAGGTCCAAGCATCATTCTCAGTGTTAAGGTTTCTTTTAGCTGCTTCTTTACAGTTGTCATAATAGCACAATCGCCACAGGAGATAATCTCCACCTGAAAGAAGCGCTTTAGCAAGCGTGTGCCAGTCTGAGGGAGTTAACCATTGCTCTGCCAGTCCCTCTAAGAGAGTGATGGTGTAGGGAGCAGTGGGGCCATACTGGGCGACAGAAGTCTTCAGCTCTTTCATTTCTGAGAGTTTAAAGGGGCGATGTTGTCTTGTGGGCTCATCATCATCTCTTGGCGTGGTTTCAAAGACCGGGAAAACAGAGCGCTGCAGGGCAGGGGAAACAGCACCCCGCAGGGAATGTTTACTTTTAACTGATAGGTCTTGAAGACCCGCAAGCAGCTCTTGCTTGTGTCGTTCTAGGGCTAGCTGCTCTTTTAACAAAGCCACTTCATTTCTTAATTGGGTGACAAGGGGAGAAGTGGGGAATGCCTCGAGGGCAGGTAAAACTGTTGGGAGAGGGTAAGGAGGAGCTGGAGAGTGCGCCTCCGATGGAGCCGTAGGCACAGTACCAGACTGAGGTGTATCAGTGTAATGTTTAAGGGCAACATGTAGCTCCTCTATTTACAGAAGCTTATACATATATGCACTCTAAAATTAAATAAAACCCTAGTAATGAGAAAAAATGCTTTATTATTTTTATTTTATTTGTATGACTGTATTGCCTGAATGAACAAAAGTGCACCCATGTCTTGTCACACCCACAGAGGTAAGAAGAGGGTGTTTGATCCCCTGAAACTGGAATTATGACTGTTTGTTAGCCACCATATTGATGCTAGGAACTGAACTCGGTCCTCTGCCAGAGTAGCCAGTGCTGTTAACCACTGAGCCACATCTCCAGGCCCCCAGCTTCATTACTGAGAGTCAATTTTTAGGATCTCTTAAAGATTCATGTTTAATAACATTGCGTTGGTTGCTTGAATTCTGTCATGATATGTAGCAAGTGTTACTAATCTGGGACTTTTCTTTTCTTTGGACCAATCATGTAACTTATTTTGGTTACTGAGACATTAACAGACATGATGTACAGTCTTGAAAACACTTTGATGGCTCAACTTGTTTTCTTGAGTTTCTGTGATTCATACTCTGGCTATCTTCATTTGTTGATCTAAGGGTGATAGGCAAACATGAAGTTGAATTTCCTTTGATGATATTTCATACATTTTCAGTGAACAAAATCCTGCCCTAACCACTGTCAAACTAAAACAACCAAACTGTAGCTATTATGTAACTACACAAGCCATGATAGATGTTTGAGATTTTAAATCACATGTTTATTATATGGCAATGGATAATTGATTAGAAAATGGCTGAGGGAAGATATATTCTTATATCACATTCGCATTTTCTACTCCACAAATAATTTATAGATGTCATAATTTCTGGTTATTCCTACAAAGCTCATCCTATATTCATTTAAGAAAATGCACTCAGGACTGGAGAGATGACCCAGTAGTTAAGAGCACAAAATAGAATCTGTACTCATGTGAAAATGAAGACTGAAGTCTGCTTGTGAACATTTCACATAGCCCAAAGCAAGGCAGTTTGAAGAGCACAGGCAAACACTGAATGACCAATGGCATTAGCATCTGACATCAGGAATTTGGTTAACTACAGATATTATGTTTTGCTGAGTTTTACATATAGAATTTTGGGACTAGCAAGGGCAAATTATTGAAGATGTTAGAAAAGAGATTTAGGGATATTTATAGTCTTTCCTCACAGTCCCCCATGTGGTACTTAACACTCCCATTAAACACACTTATACACTATAAGTTTTATCTGGAAAGTCAGTTATATTGATCCTGGCCACTCATCTATAATGCTTGGGGAAGACTTGGTCCATTCCTGGCAGTTAGGAGGCATACAAACAAAAGAATGAGGGGTGTGTGATTCAGAACAGTTACCACTGAAAAGGAAATTATTTGTTTTGGGCAGGTCACCTTGAGCCTTACTAAGCTAATAAGCAGGGTTTAAGTGGAATGCTTAAGAAAGGGCATGAATTCCCCCTTGCTGTGAGGAAAAAGAAACATGAACTTTGTGATAAAGCTAAGAAAAAAAATCACTGACCTTCTAAAGAGTATTTGCATTTTAAGAGTCTCAAGGAGAGGTTAAAGCTCGGCACACATTTATAAGTAACTAGTGGTGGCATTTTAAGAAACAGTAAGAAAAATAGGATGGCTAAAAAATAATTATTGAGCATGTGAGACTCATAATGTCCTTCAAATCTCACTACGATATGCAAGGTATCCTTTGTATAGTGTCAACCCCACTTAACTCATTACAATAAAGAACCTGTTACCCATATGTCATTCCTTTTGGAGTCCTTTGTCTTACACACACATTGGGAAAGAGGCTTTTATATAGTAAATACTTTTATGCCAGAAAATCCACTATTCCTACACAATGAAATAACACAAAGTTAGGCATCTGAAATACTACCTTAATATTTGACACTTAATAGTGTGAATCTTTGAATCATTCAACGTAGCATTGTGGACAACTCCCACTAACTTGGCTCTGTTTTCCACTTTAGTTAGGTAAAGGTGTTAGGAGATCATGTGGTAATATTATTAGTTGTTTATTTATAACCTGTTTAGTTTCAAAAGGCTCTAAAGCAGTTAAACATTAAATGGACAGCACAAAACACACTTCCATAAAGCCAATAGTCAAAAGACTTTAGGTTAGTGTGTGTTTGGAAGATTGGTTGTGTGTATAAAAGGAAAATAGAATAACAATTACCAGAAAAGGTAGGGTAATGATTGATTTATACTACAAAGCTTTATCATCGTCAGCCTTTTGGAAGCCAAGGCAGGGGGCAAAATATAATGAGTTCATGAATCCTATAACTTTCTTCATTTTTTGGTGTGTGATGTATGCATCTGTATAAATTTATGTGTGCATGTGAGCTTTCGCATGTAGAGGACAAAGGTTGATTTAGAATATTTTCTTCTACTGCTCCCCAATTTAATTTTACATGGGAGTTGCAGATCTGAACTCAAGCCCTCATACATGCACAGCAGGTGCTTTATGTACTGAGACATCTCCTCAGCCTCTAGTTCTGGAAGTCTGAAGTCGGGTAAAGAAAAAAAAAATGGGTATTTAAACAGTCTTCAAAGTCACTGCTTTCTTCCCACAAGGGTAGTCTGATGTTTCTTTTAGAAAACATTCTTCCTATTCCTATTCTTTATGTTTTGGGTAATACTCTCAGCCCCTCTTCTTTCCTTAGGAGTGAGCCTAAATCCAATTTTGAACAATTAACGCGTTTATCCCTATGTTACAGCACTTAGTTTAGGGGAAGTCACATTAACAAGTCAAAGCAATCTGATTAAACATTAACATTGCTGTGGAAATTTTTTTTCTGAACTTATAGCTAGTTAAATAGAAGCCTGAAGCTTATGGGCACAACAATGACAGTTTGCAGATGTGCAATGGCAGAAAAGAATCGTGGGAATGAATATGCTTGAGAAATTTAAGTCAAATTACATCTTTCATAATTCATATTTTCTCTAGAGGTAAAACTTAAGGAATGTAGAGTGATTCATTCTGAGCATGATTTTTAATCAGAAATATTTGAATGCTCTATGTTCAACCACAGGAAATAAATGTGATAATTTTTTAGGTGGAAAGAATATATTAGAATCTCTACACATATTTGTTTTGATCTTTAAATAAGAAAGAAAAATCATTTCACTATATTTAACATAGGAATTAACAGTGTTATGAGTTAGAAATCATGATGTGATTTAACTGCTACCCAAGAAAAAGGTCTTCCAAATTTGAGCTTCTCAACTACTTCTGTTCCATTTCTGAAAGTGCTCTGAGGATTCAAAGGGGCACTGTATGGGAGTGAGTTTTGCAAAGGGGATCAATTTGTTACATCTAGGAAGAGTTACTTCCATGCGTCCCTCTAGGATATTTACATTCCTTCAATTGATATAATAATCCTCCTAAAATATTATTAAACATTTCACAACAGAAGAGACTAAAAGCTTAATTGCTCTATGCATTTCAGTGTGTGTTAAAGGAGCAGAAGCAAAGACACTCCTGTTTCAACAGCATAAAAGGACTTTCTTTAATAATTTGAATTTATAGGGCAAACACCATTGACACTGAGGAACAGATTCTCTCAGTGATAATTGCCAGTGTGCTTCTATTGTGAAATGCCCAGGTCCTCGCTTTAGTTCCTTAGGGACTGGTCTCACTTGCAAAGGAAAATGGATGGGAGATCTAGTGGATTTGGATATAAAGTTTTTTCACACTGAGATGTAAGAAACAATGATGGAATAAAGAGCAGGAGCACTAACAAACATTTTTAAGATGCAGAGAGCAAGTATTTTAGGTTTTTACAGACCATACTACCTCTGTTGCAGATATTCAATTCTGCTATCATAACACAAGAGCAGTCATAAATAAATAATCTGGACTGCTTTTTAATAAAACAGTATTTAAAAAGAACTCAGCACAAAATAAAGCATTCATCTCAATTTGGTCTAAGGTACTCTGCTTCATTCAAATACCATTAATCATTTGCTCAACTTGAACATCCTACACAGAATACAAGGCCCTGAACTCCAACCAGAGTATGACTATTAATATGAACTGATGATTTGGAACTATAATAATGAAAATGGAATTTAGGTTTTCTCTATTAGAAAGACAAAGGAAAAGACTCTCAGCACAAATCACCAGGGAATTCTATCGTTGTGTTCTTGATATTTACTTTAAACTTCCTCATTGCCCACCCCATTCCTAAATTCCTATAATCACCAAGACAAGAAGAGTTCATCCTCTGTTACTCATTCATCAATTGCATCAACTGGGGCCAAAGTTGTGAGTAGTGTGATAGTAACTGCGGAAAAGTGCATATACTCGGCAACTCCATTTTTCTTCCTTAAAACATATTGACAATGGAAGTTGTTATAGAAAACACAGCTGACTTTGCCTACTCAAAGTCGATTTAAGGGTCAAATAGAAAAACACACCCAGTTTCTGCTTATGCCTGAATTGAATGTTAGGGCATCATTTCTTGGAGTTGCCTCTTACTCATGCCTAGATATTTCTGTATAGATATATGTCACCTGGAGGAGAAGGATAAATTTTTTCAAACCCATCAGTATAACTGAGCTTGTCAGGATATTTTTCTTATAGTGAGAAAAACACTGAGGACATAAAGGGGTAAAATATGATCTGAAATTTGGCTTCTTTTAGACTTTCCCATAGGCCACGAAATCCCAAGAAAGCCAGAGCTCTAAAGTCATTTCTCTCAACTGTCCATCTGCTTCTATTACTCAACAATATCTGTTATCTGTCATATTTTAGTGAACTGTGCATTCCCAAATGTGGTTATTAAGTTCTGCTTTTCATGCTTCTATAATCAATTGGTCCACAAGCATTTGAGCTGAAGCACCATGCAGACTGTAGTAATGTCCACCTGGTGCTCCAGGCCACCTGCCAGAGCATAGATATGTACTGAGAGCTGTGTTATATTGCCAGCTGGAAATGGAAGGAAAAAGGCATAAAAGATGTAATTACAGCAGAGCCAAGATACTGTGAGCAGCTAAAAGTTTCACTTTACATAAGCACACACACAGCACCTGTGATGTCTAGCTTTCTGATCTGCAGAAAAGTGGATTTTGAATGTGAAAAACAAATAGTGGGAATCATGACATTTTCTGACACAGAAGCACAAAGGCTGCCTACATATTTTGTCATTGTCTTCCTGGGTGGTCTTGTGCGTGTTTCACTTTTGCGAACATGAGTATTTTCAAAATTTTTATTGAATTTTTGCAAATTTCATACAATATGAATTTTTGTGAAATTTATACAATATGTTTTTATTTTATTTACAGCACACTCCTATCTGCATTACTCTTATAACCCTCTGTCAGATTTTATGTTGTCTGTCATATACACTAAGGCCTATCAAGTCATTTGTGTTGCCAAATGTCCTTCAGTGTGGATCTATTCGCTGGAACCTGATTAACCTATCTGATGTCACATTCTTAAAGAAAATCAGTGTGGCACAAATTCTCTCTGGGTCTCCTGCTCAATCAGACAAACCATATAATATACTTTATGTGAGTTTATTAACTTACAAAGGAATGAGTATCCAGTGCCTATCCCAGCGTCGCCATGACTCAAAGCCCACCTTATCAGACCTTGCCATGCCCATAACCCCACTAGCATTCGCTCACACCTCTGGGGCCAGCGATCTCGCCCCAGGTCCACAGGGAGTCAGTCTATTCTGTGTTTGAGTTGCTGCTCTGGCTGGGAGTTTCCTACACCATCACTCTCTACCGGCGGCTCCTGGCTTCCATCCCAAGATGGCTCCCAGCTTTCCTTCCTACTTACCACTTGTGTCAGGCCCCACCCATTGGAAGAACCAGCCAATCGGGAGACACTACACCCCTTTCCTCCGCTCTTATGTCCCTGATCCTTGGAGGGGGTGATAGATGTAAGGCGATCTCTTTTGTATCATGGTGAGATAGTGGCTTCTTGGGCTTCCCCATTAGTCTTCTTTAGGCTGTGTCCACTGATCTATCTCAGTGGAGTTTTTTCCTACTATAAAGACAAATGGAAGGAAGTAGACACATTTAAACAAACATTAATGTAAATACAAATGCTTAGACAATATCCCAGTAGATGTACTATACTCATTAAACAATATACTTATGATGGCTTCTCCACTAGGGCCTGAAGCCTTTCTCGACAAAAGGTGTTGGCCTGGTCTACAGCACCAGATGTGTGTTCCACCCCTAGGAGTGGGCCTTATCCAATTAGAAATTTGTCAGTTTTACATATGTTGGTCGAGCCATTATTGCACTTGCAGGTATTGCTTGGCATGTCTGTAGTGTGCAGCACAGAGGATCCATCGTTGAGTAGACTTATAGGGGATCCTTTCTTCCCCAACCATCTGTATAGAGCCTTCTGGCAATATGAATGTCATCCATCCAGTGGCACAGAGTTTTTTTGGCTTAGTCTCAGTTCCATCTCTTCTTCTCCTGTGCTCACAACATGAAGTGTCCTCAGCAACATGGCCTTACTGACCTTTCTAGTGTACAACCAACATTAATGGCAATAGCCTTGGTGAATTGGAGGACCTCAAGGGTCTCTCTCTCTCTGACCAACAGCTCATAAGGGGGCAACTCACCCCTGGTACTGTAGATTTTCTTAACAGTTGTCTGTAGCTGACCTTTGCTTCTTCAAGTATCTTTCAAATGTGTTTCACATCTGTAAAACTTTTGAAAGAATGTTAACATTAAATATTAAATCACTCATAGACAAGGTCTCATAAAGCTTGGAAAGGTTTTGTCCATTCGTATTAACTGTTTTCTCCATAGATCCTTGTTAGGTACCATACCATGGGTATGAGGAATTAATTTGGTTAGCTCATTACAATTTTTAGTTATCCCTTTGGATTCTTTTATTCTTGATACACTTACAGGTGTTGGCTCCAGTTGCCTGACCCTGCACTGGGCTAAGGAGGCAGGGGGCTTCTCCTGTCCCCCCTGCACTTGTTGGTTCTCTGAGTCCGATAGGCTCTGGGTCTGCCTCCTGACTGTAGCCACATCTGCCATCGTCCCATTGACCACACCAGGTTGCTGGGGGAGAACTTGGTGGGAAAACCTGCTTCCACCCCTAGAATAGCCTTTATCAGAAGAGAAATGCAGCTTATTTAATCCTTGGGGATCCTTAACCACGCCTTGTACAGTTGTTATCCTTTGAATGTCCTTTGTAAACTGTTCTTCTGGTTTTAAAGCCCTCCAGCAATGCCTTAGTACCAAATTTGGTTTTCTATCAAGTTTTTCTCTGGGGATTTGGGCTTGACATAAGTCTTGCCACATTTGTCTTTGAGTAACCCAAGTGGACCATTTCCTCTGTCTGGTCTTTTTTATATCTCTTATAGGATGTTGTTATTTCACAGACATGTTTTACATGCTGGTCAGAATCATTTAGATTTGCCAAAGCCTCTCTCACTTTACAAAGATCCTGTCCCATCAAAGGGCTTAGTAAAGCCATTAAAGACCCATACCATTCTTGAGGTCCCAGTTGAATTAAGCTTTCTTTCATATCTCTGGTGAACACAGTCTCATCTGGTGCAGTGAACTGGATATCACATATTGCTTTTCTCATACCTAGTTCTCTCAGTGATGCCTGCCCTGCCTTTAAAGTCCTCCAGCACCTGGTAATCATGTTAGTCTCCCTTGGTGACAACCATGTATCTTTAATGCCTTCAACCAGCCATCCCATTAAGGACTGCTCCCCCCTTCATTGGATTAGGTTGAACAGCCTATATTGTAAGGATGGATGGGTGGTTATATAACACAACTGTGAAGCTTCTGAAGGACTTAGACTGACGTCATTTGCTCCAATGTCCCATACTTTCACAAACCACATGGCCAGGGGCTCTCTGCTTACTTGCTTGTAAGTTTTTCCTAGCTTTAACACTTCCAGCATGGAATATTTCCTAGCTATAGTATAGTTAGCTTTTTCTTCCTTTTTACTATTATCTGTCCTTTTCTCTGAGTCCTTGAACTTTACACAAGTCAAAGTTTCCTGCCTTTCCTCTGTCTCCAGCTCTGCACCTGGTCTTCCTTTTCAGCTTTTCCTGCCTGGGGCATATCTTTTATCATGCAAAGTGGCTGCTCTATTTTTCTGGGAGCCCCCTTTGGGTCCAGAGCAGATAAAAGATCATCTAACTTTTGGGTAACTTTTAACAAATCTTCACATACCCGCAATATATCCCCACATTTACAACATAGCTGTGGCCCACACTTCTGAGTGGCTGGACTTTTTTTAGTAACCCATTGTAAAAAACACATCAGCGCCATCATTAGTGCTCTTTTAAATCTCATTCTCAGTTTCATTACATCCTGTCAGAGTACTCCAATTCTGTGGCACAAATTCTCTCTGGGTCTCCTGCACGATCAGACAAACCATATAATATATTTTATGTGAGTTTATTAATTTACAAAGGAATGCGTATCCAGTGCCTAGACCAGCATCGTTGTGACTCAGAGCCTGCCTTATCAGACTGTGCCACCCCCATAGCCCCACTACCATTTGCTCATGCCTCCGGGGCCAGGGATCTTGCCCCAGGTTCACAGGGAGTCAGTCCATTCTGTCTTTGATTTGCTGCGCTGGCTGCGAGTTTCCTACACCATCACACTCTACTGGTGGCTCCTGGCTTCCATCCCAAGATGGCTCCCAGTTTTCCTTCATACTTCCCACTAGTGTTGGGCCCCACCCATTGGAGGAACCAGCCAGTTGGGAGACATTCAGCTTTGCCTTTCCCAGCAGTTTTCTGCTGCCAATGGTTCCTCAGCTAAGGTTAGGACTTCTTACTCTCTTCCCCACTTCTCTGCTGAGATTTTGTCTGGCTTCAGCTTGCATGACGAGCATGCTGTTACCATTGCTGTAAATGCATATGAGAAATTTCCAAGCTTTTCAGAAAGCTTGGCTTCCTTGTGGTCATCCACTACCCATGGCTCTTACAAACTTTCAGTATTTCCAACTGTAACATGAAGAGGTTAGAATAAATCAATAAATCAATATGGGTTCCTACAGCTCAGATTGTCTCTGAGGTATTACAAGCCGGTCATAAAACCAAAATGAGAGCATGGTAATGCTATTGATCTGAAATATCTGTATTCTACTACTTTGGACACTTCACAGTTATTTGGTTGGCAGATTGTTTTAAAATTTCACTCTGAAACATTTCCATAAGAACTTCTGACCTATAATATATTGTAAAGGTTATACATCTTACTACACATACGATTACTTGGAGTACAAATCAATACATATTCACATTTTATTCTAGTCTGTGAAAAAGTTATTCTGAAAAATGCAACTTAAGTGATTTAAATGAAATGTTCTTCAAAATGTGATATAAAATCCAAATCACCATATTTAGGGCTTTGTACATTCAGCCTAAGAAGTGTGATAAGGAATGTTCTTTTTGGCCTCTACTTCTAATTTTGTCATCCTTCCTGACCTCTAATATATTCTAGCCAAATACTCTTAGCATCCTAAGATTCCTTTCCAATCTTTTGGCTTTTTTTTTTTTTTTTTTTGGTAAAGTATTGTTCTTTCTCATATTTCTCTTGAAATTGCTTCAACTTTTCCCACTTTCATTATCATCATTTCCTCTATCTTGAATTGCCTTATTGATTCCCTTTATCTTGATCAAATCTATCTTACTGAGTCTAAGCAGTGATAATAGTAGATTAAGGAACTCTGGAAATTGCTTCTCCATTAAAACAATACTAATACTGGGGAAATAGCTTAAACTAACTTCAAAGCTCTGAAAATTAACAAAAAACATTTGCAATAATCCCAGTGGCATTAAAAATAACAATAGCTAGATCTCAAAACTGAGATTTGTGGCTCTATGTTCCTTTGGATTTTAAGTGTTATGAAAATGAAGAAATCACAATCGTATTGGAAAACAGTACAGGAATCAAGTTGAGGTTATTTCAAGGTCTTATTCTCAGAGATTGATATTACTTGATAAACCTGGAAGTTTTCTAGAAAAATCCACTTACAACTTTGTTTTTTTCATTAAACAGAGTCAGTGCCTTTCTTACATATATTTAAAAAATCATTTATTACTTTTATGTGTATGAGTGTATTGCCTGTATGTATGTAAGTGTATCCATGTTGTACAATGCCTGAAGAGACCAGAAAATGGCATCAGATCCTCTGGAACTGGTGTTACAGGTGGTTGTTTAGCTGCCATGTGGGTTCTGGGATATGAGCCTGGGTCCTCTGTAAGAGCAGCCAGTGCTCTTATCCACTGAGTTATCTCTTCAGCCCTTGGGTGTATTTCTTGAAAGTAATTAGGGATAATTTTTTGATATTGCAATGGCCTAGGATGGAGGTAACAGTTGAATGTAACAACAAACTGATAAAATAAAAAAGTCCTAGTGAATATTTATTTATATTCAAAATATATACTTATATATTTATATTCACAAAACATTTAACACTAGACATACTTCTAGAAATCTATACATCTACATGCATATGTAAGGCTCTTTACATGCCTTAGTATGTGTAGATACAATAAGGACTCTATGCTGTAACATTTGGCTGATGTTCAGGATATGCAAAAGCAGAAAGAAAAACTAAAGAAGAGTAAAAACCAAGTTCCAAAACAATCTAAGAAGTTCAATGAATCCCACCTATGTTAATTTCAAGGTCTATACTGATAGACATCATAATAAACTTACAAGAGCCAAAGAAGGAGGGAAACGTGAAAGCAGCAAGAAAAATTCATTCATTATATACAAGGTCTCATCAAAAAGACTGCTACCTGCTCCTTTTTTTTTCTTCAAAATCCAAAGAAACAAAAAGCCAAAAGATTGGAAAACATTACTATGGAAAAAGTTTTAAGTGTATAGAAATGAATGGCTATAACTAAGATATAAAATACACGTTAAGGCAAATATTATTACAACTACAGATAAGTACAATTTATAATGATAAAGGATGAAATCTACCAAAAGAGATAATGGAATTTTCAAGCGCAAACATATCTTAAAGAACACAAATATATATAAAACAAAAATATTTGGAGAAAGAAATGATCAAATCAACAATATTAGTTTGACACATTGTTATCTCACATTTTGTGATGTGTAGAACAACAAGACAGACAGTAGAATTGAACAATGCTATGCTGCTTGAGATTGTTTCATGGTGATACTGGAGACCAAATCTAATCCTTGTGTATTCTAGGCAGAAATACAATCATTGAAGTAGACAACCAGTCATATGAACCATAATATTATATATCAAGTGATTTGAATGTTTCTCCAGAATTAAGCCATTTTTAAATTTTATGTCATCAAATTATTAAAATGTATTGACAACTCCATTGGAATGAAATTATAAATTAATAACAAGAAAATAAGAAAATTATGATTATATAGAAATTAAACAATTCATTACTAAATAATGCAGAAAAGAAAATTTCATGAGGAAAATTAGAAGATAATTTGAGGGCTAGATAGATTACTCAGCTGTTAAGAGCACTAGATACTCTTACAGAGGGCTGGATACCAGGACTCACATAGCAGCCAATAACCGCTCATAACTCCAGTTCTATGGGATCCATCTCCTTCTTCTGGCTTCCCATGGCTCTGGCGTCATTGCAGAAGAAGGAGCAGAAAGGTTGTAAGAACCATAAGTAGTGGATGACCACAAGGAAACAAAGTTTTCCAGATAGCTGGTCAGTTACATATATGAACTCACAGCAATGGTGACAGAATGCACAAGTCCATGGAAGCACAAGTCAGACAAAATCCCAGCATAGACATGGGGAAATGGGTAAGAAATCCCAACCAAACATAAAGAACTTCTGGCATCTGATGGCTACTGCAAGAGGGACAGTCTCTTGCAGGGATGGTACTCCTAGTAGGTTAACCAGGCTCCAGTGGATGGACCCACACTAAAGGATATTCAGGGACATAAATCAGACTCTGTAGACCACTATGTATATCTAATAGAGTGCATTAAATTGGATGGGGGCAGTAAGGGGAGATGTGAATAGGGGAGAGGATCTAAATACCACCAAACTATATTGTATGAAAATCACAAAAAAGACAATAAAAAACAAAATAAAATAAATTGAAAAAATGAAAAGAAGATAATTTGAAGTAAATGAAAACAAAAACAATGTAATACCTATGAGTTGAAGACTATACGTTTAGAGATCATTCCATTTAAAAGGAATCGAGATTGTAAATAATAACATTCACCCTTAAGAAATTATAAAAAAGCAATGGTGTGAGCATACACAAGCCTCAGGAAAATTCAAGCAGAAAAAAAAAAAAAAAAAAACCCAGCATAGAACTGGGGAAATGAACAGCAGACCCCAATCTTAGCTGAAGAAGTATTGGCAGCTGATTACTGCTAAGTGAAAAAGAGCTGATTTTCCTAAAGCAAGGGATTCTAGATAAGCTGACTGGACCTCAGTGGATGAAGTTACACTGAGGAACATCGGAGGACACTCTTTTGACACATTTGGCCTTTACACAAATGACAAAATGTAGGAATTCCAGTGTGTGTGGGGCATGTTATGGGAGGGTGCCAGTGGGGACAAGGGTATAAAGATGATTAGGATTGATTGTGATGCTCTGTATGAAATACACAAAAATTCAATAAAAATTTTTAATCGAATTTTTAAGTTTAAAAAATAAATTTTTTAAACTTAAAAAAAGAGCAGTGACTTCTCTTGCAGAGGACCTGGGTTTGATCCCCAGCACCCACATGGTGCCTAACAACAGAGATGAGATTAGATTCCAGTGGATTTGATGCCCACTTCTCACTTTTGTGGACACTGCACACCAAAGGTGCACTTACATGCATGCAGAGAGTGCACTCTTATACATAAAATAAAAATAAAAATAAAATAAAATGAAGCTCATGTAAATTTATCAGTGAACTTTATGAGAACTGGAGCTTGAATTGATTTTACCTTTCAGACATTATCACCGATTTCTTCAATATATGTTTCATTGAACATATGCATTTCATATAATACATCTTAAACATATTTCGACCTCTCCCCTCTCTGCACCTTACCATAGTCCTTCCACCAGATGTCATGCATTTTGTCAAAAATGTTAAGGCTTATTGAGTCAAGTTTGTGTCCCAAGATGTCCATGTGAGTTCATCCACTAGAGCCTGGTCAGCCAAATAATCCCTCAAGAAGACCAGCTCTCCCTCACCCTGCAGTGATCAGCTGCCAGTAGTCCCTCAGCTAAGGTTAGGGATTCTTGCCTATTTCCCCAGTTGATTTCTTTATGCTAAGTAACTTTTTAAAAATTTTCAAATCAGAACATGCTAAAAAGTGTGGTCGTTATTAAATTATAAACATGCAACAATACTTTATTCTATAGTAATAAAAAAGGTAGGAAAAATAAACAAAAGAAATATCAGGCTTCAAATTGATTGCTTTTAACTTTATAAAGACTTCCTCATGGATAGTTATTTGATTGGGACTTATGGAAGATATACAGCTTCATGTTTGTGGAAGCCTAGTCATGTATTTTATTGCTGGAGTGATGAGTAATGATCCTCCCCCTTTTTTCATGTAGTGCTGGATATGTAGTAATAACCTTTAAATTATCTCTTATTGATTCATCCAGATTTAGACAAATATCAACACTTGTGTTTAAAGACAAACATAATTTGTGTAAGCAAATTTAATATACAAATTATCTCTGAGAGCTAAAATTAAAAAATAGAAATAAATAAAAACAGTAGGCATAAAACGAAAATTACAAATATAGAGGTAAAAGATCTCTATAATGGAAATTATAAAACGTTGAAGAAGAAAATTAAAAATTGGTAAGAAACCATGCACAGTTTTACATATGTGCATGTGAGAAGTAAAGGAGTGGATTTGCCTCATTCACTATCCTTTCTAACATTTTAGAAGCTATCTCCCTTAGAAACTCAGTCTTTTCCCTGGAGCCTGACATGCTCTTCAGTGGAAAATGAAGTAACATTCTGGGGACTGAAGAATATTGTTAGCCTCAGAAATGTTGCCAACATGTCTTGTTAGCGGCTAATGAGTTATTTGATAGATTTTGTTTCAAATAATTTCTGTGACTGGGAATGATTGCAATGATCTCTAAGAACGTATGCCATGGACATGATACAGAAACAGATTTGTTCTAAAAGAAACAAACAAAAATTCCTTCATGGCCCTATACATTTAAGGAATATAGAGGATTGATTGCTCTTGGCTCCCTCTTCTGGTAGGCTGCAAAAAGATGGATAAGAGGTGATAGCTAGTATCACCTAGCCACAGTGTTTTGTTCACAAAACTTTATGTGTGTTCTGTGACTATTCATGCAGATGAAAGGTGGAACTTTTCAGGAGCTATGAGCAACCTAAGATCTTGAGTTAAACATTAGACATAGCCCTACACACACCAAGTTCTTTCTGGAATTAGACAGAGGCATATAGGAAACAAAGAAACAAAAAGAAGCAGAAAACATTGGAAACCTGATATTAGCCCTACACACACCAAGTTCTTTCTGGAATTAGACAGAGGCATATAGGAAACAAAGAAACAAAAAGAAGCAGAAAACATTGGAGTCTCCAAACCTGATATGAAGCATGCAGAAAATGGTGCAATATTAGAATTTAATTTCTGGATAAATAAAGTGGCCACTTGACTATTCTGGTGAAGAATTGCCTATGGAGAAATCCTAAAGTTGTATTAGTAGGACAACCAATGAAAGTCCATAGATTTTCTAACACCTTTGAGATTTCACAGAAAACATGAGGATTTAACTAATTAAAGGACATGAAAACAATCCTTCACGTAATTCTTTCTTAAAATATATTATGACAAGAATAAATCATTATTTTAGTCAAGTCCTGTATGCTATAGGATTGAACTGATACTTTGCAACAGCACTATTTCTAAAGTTCAGTAAATTTGAAAAAAAATTATTTAAGAAGGGGGCTGGAGAGATGGCTCACCGGTTAAGAGCCCCAGCTGTTCTTGCACAAGAACCAGGTTTGAATCCAAGCACGTACATGGCAGCTAACAACTGTCTGCAACTCCAGTTCCAGGGGATCCAACGCCCTCTTCTGTTCTCCACAGACATTGCATGACATAGGCGCACTTGCATACATGCATGGAACACACACATACACAAAATAAAAATAAAGCAATTAAAAATTATTTAAGAAATACTAGCAAGAGAAACAACTTGGACTCTTTGACATAGCTGAGAAATAAGTGCTCTGGCTTTTAGTTTTAAATATTATCACACCCTAGGGAATAATCTTTGTCCATTTGCTAGCTTCGCATATTTATAATCATCAATAAATTCTATTTTCACCTTTTAATTCATAAGTCATTTTAGAAATGGCCATGTTTTCTTGGAATTACTAAATTCTGGGATTTTTTCACAATATTCATAGGTCATAATTATCAATTTATAGATAAATCCAAAATGAAAATCAATGTTATTTGGCTTCCCTGTATAGTAATAAAGATGATGATGACGATGATGATGATGATGATGACAAGAGTCTATAAGATTTATAAGAATATTGCAGCCATACTTTGGACCAGATATACAGATTATTTCATTAAATTCTCACATGGCCATATACTATAAGATACTTATAATTTTATAAAAGAAAGAAACGGTTTTTAAAAAGAAGTGAGGTACATTTTTAAGTACTGTTCCTATTTTTATGTATAACTACTAGTGATCAGAGCTGTAATTAAAATCCTAGGCAGCCTGCCTCTCACTGTCTAAGGTACTCCTTTAGTTCTAATGATTAACTAAACCACAGCTCAATAATAAGTTCCTAACTACAGTGCTAATGTACTTTCCATTCCCTTTTCTGACCACTACAGAGTCTTCTTGCACTAGCAAAGAAATTTGGAAACCACTTTTAACGGTTGATGGCCAAAGAGATTGTGTCTTTACAGAGAGGGTGGGTTGCTGAAATCTTAAGCCAACAAAATCATCTTATAACACTGAATCCTCAGAACCACTCTGCTCAGTCAAGAGAAAATCAGTAATCCAGTTGCTAAATCTTTTGGAGGGGAGTTTAAGGGTGAGCCTTCTAGTCAGAATTGCCACTTGACATGCACAAAGAACTGTAGTTTGTCATTGCTGGAGACCAGAGTTAAAACACCTCTTTTGCAAGTTGGTTTCTCTATGTCTCATCTCAAAATCACTTGAGCGGCTGTTTCCACAGACACCCACACTTCAGTTTCCCAGTTTAACCACATTCAAACAAGACTGCAGGTCTTCCTTGCAGCAGCTGTGAACTGTTTTACCATGTATCTAACAGGCATGGCTTATCTGTCTTCCTCTATGTATGTAGCAGGATTGGGGGGAGGGTGAAAAAACTGTAATGAGACATTACCTGAAGGACTCTTAGGACGTACAAATATATAAAAAAAAAACCCACTCTGATCCACATGAAACAAGGCAAACCCAGAAAAGAAAGAAGAAAAAAAGGAGCAAGTATTTTCTGTCTTTTGCTCTTGGGTGGGGTGGAGCTTGACTGCTTCACAAGTGCAAAATGAAAGCACAAGCCTTTCTTTTCTTACTGAAAAGGGCTTTGAGACCCTGGGGACCCACAGGGGAAGGTAGTAGTATGTGGGAGTCTGTGTAGGCACTGAAGGAAAACTAAAAGATAAGTTAATGAAATTCTCAGCCATGAGATTATGTCTAATTTTGATCTTGTAACTAACAACAATCAGTTAAAAGAATTTAATTAAGTATGGCCTAAAATCATTTTCCTACTGAGAGTCTGTGAAAAGATTAGTGAAGTTTCCATAGAGAGGAAATTGGTAACAATAGCAACATTTGCTTCCTTCCCTCTTATACACAGTCTTCTATGAAGCCTTTGTGTACATCTAGAACAGAAAATATACTGATTTGTGCACATTCCCCTGAATACAAAAGACATACAAATGTGGCTCACATCAAGGATTGCTTTGAAGTTCAGTGTAACCAAACTGAAAAATATTCTGGGCTCTGATGAATCTTGATCACAAAGAATACATGATGATAAATTCTGTACCTTACAGTCATTGACAAACTTACAAGTTGGGGTCTATTTAATAGTTAAGGAGGATGAAGTGTTGAGGTACTAAATAAGTTGAGAGAAGACACATTGAGAAGATTTGAAACAGTGCTTGACCTCAGAGGTTTGATACCAATGTTGAGACTTTTCACCATTGCAATTAAGTATGGTTCTGGGACCAGGAAAAATAAGTGGATGCTGATACCTCTTGACTCTTCCTCTAATAAATTTGTAGATCTCTTTTGTATGATGCTGCTCTATTGCAGTAGGTAGGGGTGGGATTTTAGATGGTGGAGGTATTTTATGTGGGCATGGCTATGTGGCTTGAAAAGTAATCACTATTTGCTGAGAGAATGAAAGTTTTGTAATGAACTCAGCAGAAACGATTTCTCTGACTTTAGCCAGTAACTGTTAAAACAGTGCATGATCTAGATTCTACCTTGGAACATATTTCTTCAAACCTAGAAAAGTGAGGCTCAGGATGATTTTTGGATAATGCTATTTCAACCACATCTCTAAGATTTGCTTTCTCAGTTATTATTTCCTGGTTCATGAAAAGAAAATGGTTACCCAGCATCTTCTACTGGAATTTGCTAGAAATAAATTTTGTGTGCAATACTTGTATTCATGAGTGTGCCCATTGATGGATTACCATTTGGTATAAACAGAATAAACTATTCTTTATGTAAGCAGTCTGTTACTCTCTAAGCAGTGTTCTCCAGATAGTGAAACTACAAATGCACATATACATCTCTAAATTTGTCTTTTGATAAGAGAAGCTGGTCACCTTTCATCATACTGTTCCAGAAAGGCTTAATGGCAATGTCATCAAACACACTCAGGGACATTAGAAATGTGTGAACTAAGCATACTGGTGTTCTCCTTTCAATACTTACATATACAAATACAGTAAAATTAAAGATTACCAAAAGCTCTAGATTTCAATAAAGATAAATAGTTCTGCTAGCTCTATAGCTTATTTTAATTACTATTACAATGCAAAAAACAGTTTAGATAAGTTGACATTAAGGGCCAGCTTCATCCTTATTATTATTGACTTATTTTGCATGTGTTTTTTATTGCAAAGAAAATATAAGTGGAAAGGAAAGCATTTATTTTCAAAATCCATTTTAATCTATTAATGATATTTGAATTGAGGCATGAGGGAAGTAGAGGCAGTCATATTTTTAACGTGATATGTTCTAAATGTTAATTAGGCATAAGAGATTGAATGTAGGCACATCCAAGTTAGTGGAACTGGATCATGGCTTCAGAATAAGGGTCAAAGAAACATATGTTGTCCTAAGGCAGAGTCTCCTATCACATCTAATGGAATATTTCCGGGCCTGCTTATAAATGTTGAGCTCTTAATGAATTATGAACTGAGTTGAAGATAATTAAGAACCTGACAGTCATAAAGAATTTTGCTATTTAGCTATGTGGAAGAATTATTACAAATAATAAAATATAGGATCAGCTCCTAAAAGTCTAAAAATTATGTGAAAATATTAAGCTGCTTTGGTAGTACTTATACATTGTATCTTGGTATTACTAATGATGTGAAATATATACACTTATTCTTACTTGTTTCGGAACAGAATCTCATTCTCTATCTGAGGCTAGCCTATTATTTCTTTGCAACCCAAGCTGGCCTTGAACTTGCTACAATTCTCATGCTTTAGCTGAAATTACAACTGTGAACCATCACCTCCACCTCCACATGAAAAGTTGTAATGAAATCCTTGGAGGATGGATTTATAAAAGTCAAGCTAAACTGAGTAGTTCTTCATGAATGCCTTACATTCTCGTATGATGTCCATTGCTGTGGATGAAATGTGACCTGATCAACTGCCTGTGCCACTCCAAGTTATGGGATTCCATGTCTTCATATTTCAGTCACACTTAGGAGAGGAATGAGAACTGGCAGAGATTGAAACACTAGGATTCACCTCAGGGATTAAGTCTGAAAGAGAAGTCAGGGAAATGCAAGGAAGAGAAAGTGGAAGGTGTGACATAGGAGGGAAACTCGATAACTTGCCAACACTGTTAGTCAGACTTTCCCTGGGTCATCACACAAATAGATTACTATTTTGAGAGCCCCATCACTAAGTACTGCAGAGAGAGGCTGCTATGGAAATATTGTAAAAATAAATAAATAAATAAGATGCATGTACTGTACTTGTACAGACCTGCAAAGGCATGAATTTATAAAGTTATTTAAAGTGCTGGAGCCAAGCTGGAAATGGCTGTGTCTATGGACTATTCATTAGTCACATTAGCACTTATCCATTTCTTTCCCTGGGCCACCTGTTTTGACTGAAACTTGTAAACACAGGCAAATAGAGGGTCTTTAAGAAGTGGCGGAAATAACCAGAACATTCAGAAGGGTTTAAAAATTGGTACCGTAAGAAGTATGAAAAGATTTTCCCAGAGTTAGGCAACAGTGCGAGTGGCACTATTCACTCTTCATGGAAAATGAGGAGAGGACTAGAAGTGCACAGAATCCCCTTGCCACCCTGAGGTGCCAATGAGCTCATGTCGTTCTCTCCTAGGTTATATCTAATGCAGAAAAACACCATGTGGTGGTTTTGTTTAATCAGTTAAAGATAGACAGACATGTGCTGCATTGTACATATTGCCCCATTTAACTATTGCTCTGCCTTTTAATAAGTATTTATAGATCATGAAATATAGTAACACTGTTTTTCACATAAGGTACCAGTGTGTATTTATATTTTTCACACCTAAACTTCTGCAGATGACGTTTATGCACTGGAACCTCCATCTTTAGCTCTTACTCTTTTCTAAAACCTAGTTTTTGTACGTCAAAAGAAAATACTCTGTTGAGGGTCACCAGTGACTTTTAAATTAATATATCAGATACTATTTTCTCAAGTCTTCACCATCTTTGATCTCTTTAAAATGTTTAGTACTGTTCATCTCTATCTTCTGAAACTCTGCTTCCTTCATTTTCTCAACACGCATCTTTACTTCCTGTGTCTGTACCTATATCATTTTTTATTCTACTCAAATTAAAATTTATTTGAGCACATTTATTTCTTTTCAGAGGAAATACTATATTGCCATATGTTTGAAATATTATGAATACCTCACATAACTAATTTTCATAGAAAATATTAGTTAATTATGCAATACTGTAAAACAATTCTTTTGACTAGCTCTTAAACATTGTTCTTTCCCAAGCTATATTCTAGGCCCATTTCTCTTCTCATGCAACCTACTCACACTGAAAAAGCGTACATACTTTTAGCATGTCAACTACTACCTATGAATCAATGGTTCCTAAATCTATATTTATTGTCCTGTCTTCTCATTCTTATATCTCTTAATGATATTCTGAAATCTGCTTTGATCAGAAACAAACGGATAACTGAAAATAGGCTGCTTATAACTCTGCTAGCTTTACCAATGTTGAGGGAATTTATGCCATATTTCATGTAATTGAAAGTGAATTTTGATGTTCGGTCACCTGAAAACAAAAGGAAAGTTGTAATCAATGATCTATTCACTTATATTCCCAGAGTATGTGTACTAAATTTTATGATCATATAAACCAAACCCCAAATGGGTTCCTACCATAAATTTATGCTAGGGCAGCAGAACAGCTTCTTTCATAGGTGCTCAGTTCTCGAGGTAGATTAGGAGTACAAGACTTCATACACAATTAAGAGATAAACAAGCATTGAAATGTGAAGTCAAGACATTGTCATTGTCTTTGTAATATTGTCTAAAACTCTATGCCACAGCTATTTGCTGTGGCACCCTAGTCCATACAGAACCTGGAATTTCATTGGAGAACAAAAGGTCTTGGGTCTACAATTATGTGACTTACTCTACCATTAAAATCAACATAACTCAGAAGTGCCTCTACTGGTAATTCTAAATTTTTTCTTACTTAAATTGGAGATAATAATGTCTGCTTTGTTTACATTACTATGTTGTATTGGCACAAATAGTTAAGGGAAATGTAGATGCTATCCACATACAGGAGACCTTCCTTAATACATGTTATTCAAAAAGGTAGCAAAAATAAAAACCTTGATAAATGTTGATATAGATTGAAAAGTCATATTTATCTAGGCAGTGTTAAAGGGGTCAATTCACCTTAATAAAGCAAAACATGTCAATGAGCCCTAATAAGCCTTTTGAAGGTATGATTTCATTATGTTGCTTTCTTTGAAAGACATTGGAAATTTCCTTTCCATGTTAGCTACACCTGATCTTTATTTGCAATTTGGGATTGTTGTTTTTGCTTTATCCTGAGTTGCAAATGTTGAAGTAGCATCTTGACATTCTTGGTACACATGTCCTATGAAATAGAGAATCTATATCTTAGCTTATAAAAGAACCATGCAGCCCCAGAGACTACCCTGTTCTTTGATACTTGTTTTACCATTATTGGTAGATGCCACTTTTGTGAACACTTAAAAAATAGTTTATTTACTTATTTTTTATTTTATGTGTATGTGTGTATTGCCTGCATTTATAGTGAAATGTGTATGCTTGAGTATGTCTTTTTATTCTGACATCTTTTGAAAATTCATTTGTAAAAACATTTATGTTCATAAGTGTGTGGCAGTAATTTCTTAGAAGAGCAATAGAACCATGTGGTAAGACAGCCTTCATCTGAGAGACAAGAGCTCATAAATTCGGAATAAGTACTCACAGCAAATTAAGCACATGACAGAGTGATGGAAGGAGAATAAAGAACTGGCAAGAAAACAATTCCATAATTGAGTTTTTTCAGTTGAGTAACCCTTGATGAAATAACAGAATCTTAAAAGTTAGCAACAATCTTTAAGTTATCTGGCTCTCTGATTTTTCAAATTCTCATTTTTTCTTATAGCATTTGCATGTTTTTTTGTATTTACTTATCATTTCTTTCTCTTTTTTAAATTCAAGAACACTTTATTTCTTTAAAGAAAGGCTAGCTCACACAAAAGAGATACTTACTGAAATGATAAAATTGACTCCATTTTGCTCTGAGTTTTGCTCACCCAGAGTTTCTGCCTAGCTCTGCCTGCCCCCCCCCTTCAGACAGCGAATCAGAACTGGTCCCATGAAAGGTACACTGCTTCTACAATACTGGTAAACATATAAATGCCCTGGTAGCAGTCCTCTCCCAACATCTCCATGGAACCCATTGTTTCTGCAATTCTAAGAATTTGTTTTTCCTAACTCAAACTTCTTAACTGAATACTTCTCCAGTGTAACTATGGTCTGAGATACCTACAGTTATTGACTTTGCCCTTAGCATGGTGTAATTATGGTTTTAAGCTTTATAAACGTATTCTGCCTCCCGCAGGGGTCACAATCTCTTTTGAATCTATGGGGCTAGGATTTCCAACAGGTCCCAAGTCAGATTAGCCCCCTCTCTGACCACTGGCCAATAAAGGACTCCTAACTTGACCAACACTGTGTGGTATTCCAGTGCCTCTTGCTCCATGTTACACTTATTAATTAACAAAGGAGGTCTGTTTCTTAATGGTATGCATTTCATTCTTTATTCTACACAAATTAAATTTTAAGCTCATTTACTTACAATGTGTTTGAAATAATATTAACACTTGAAATAAAGAACTGATTTTCAAATTCTCCAAACTCTACAGAACAATGCAAATAAAACATTTAACAAAGAACTGATTTCTATAAAAGTTTTCAATTAATAATACTGTAATAAATTGATTATTAAAATAAGATGCTGATGCAAAAGTTTCCTAGAATAATACATAATCAAATGGGTTCAAGATAAATCTCCTTTGTCTTCCCATAATATATGGGAAATTTTTTTCTTTCTTAGGAAGTCTGGCTCCTGTTTGAACACAGAAAAACTACAACATACATGAGATCGAATTGGTAACAGAACTGGGAAAGATACCATCTCTTCTGTATACAGAAAAGGAATGAGCCTCTTTTTAAGTGTCCCTTTTAAAGATTTGTTTCCTGAGGCTTAGTAGATTGGTGCATACTTTTTTCTTATGCAATTTACTGGCATAGTTAAATCTGTGACCCTACTTATGGGATGTACTGATGTAACAGTAAATAAGACTAAAGACAGAAATTAAAGTATGAAACAAAGCCTCAATAGATTTTGAGCAGTAAAAAATGGTACTGATGTATTTACAAATGCAAACCCTTATTCCCTATAGACAGAAGGAGAATCTAGACACTGATCATATCCATAACAGCTGCACAAATCTCGAGGGTCCATGAAAGAGACAGCAATACAGCCGTAACAGTAAATAAGACTAAAGACAGAAATTAAAGTATGAAACAAAGCCTCAATAGATTTTGAGCAGTAAAAAATGGTACTGATGTATTTACAAATGCAAACCCTTATTCCCTATAGACAGAAGGAGAATCTAGACACTGATCATATCCATAACAGCTGCACAAATCTCGAGGGTCCATGAAAGAGACAGCAATACAGCCAACTAAGACAGGAACACCACGTTCAATTGTAACATTCATGACTTGAGTGGAGTGGAGTATAGC
>NW_008341888.1:234010-247724 GCF_000622305.1 Nannospalax galili | reverse complement strand
TTATTTTGATATATCACAGTGAAAGATTTATCGTCCTCTTTTTTTTTTTTTTTTTTTTTTTTTTTAAAAAAAAAAAAAAAAAAAAAAAAAAAAAACAGATGGACTTAATGCCAGAAATATGTCTAAGACTTCTAGTACCAGATACGTTTTTCTTGATTTAGTAAATAGTTGAATCATCAGTACTTTTTATCTCTGTACATAGGACATAAAAAGAAGCACTCAGTTTAATGCTTCCAGATTAAGCACAACCCTCATTTAGCATCAATGTAATTAGAATGATAAAAGGAAACTCAAAAGTTGGTATAACACATTGATGTACACTAATCAGCTTATTACTTGAAACTTAGAAAATTTGCAATAAATGCTTTCACATGACTTTAACTACTATTGCCAAATTATAAGTGACTGAAATGTCATTTAGTGTAAGCATATTAAATTATCAGATGAAGTACCTAAGATCCAGTGTAACATAACAAATTAACACTAGCTTTGGTTAAAATCTGGGTCTCCTGTGTGCCCATGTATTCTTATATCTAGACACAATAACTTGTATAGAAACCCTCTTTGCACTTTTTCTCTCATTTTATACCCCCAATGCTTTTGTGCTCCCAGCACTACATGGGTATTTTTAAAGGCAATATCCTTTCTTTTAAAACTAAAATCCCAGTATTTGTTTAAGAATTTGAATTGTTTTCCAAAATACTCAACCTCCCAAATTTTCAGTTTTAACATCATTTTAGATGTCATACAGATTCTTATTTGAACCCGATTCATTCATATCATCTTTAATCAAAAACTGGCTCCCAAATGGTTAACTTAATTCCAACCCTGAACTGATACTTTCTCTTTCATACACCTGGCTTCATTTATCTTCATACTTTTCAACATGTTTACAATCTTTACACAAGATAGATTTTATAAAATCTTCTAATTCCTTCTGATCTTTACTTTCTATAGCTGGGATATTTTTCTTAAAATGTTTTCAAAACATCAATCGTTTGCCCAGAAACTTCCTTCATAGAGAAAAAGCAAACTTTTTCTGGGAAGAAACTATCATTTGAAAATGCTTGGTATACAAACAAACTGGTGTCTTTCTTAGCAAATTGTCCTTTGTCTCAAGAAACAGAAAGGTGAAATTATAAAACATGATATTGGAAAAAATTATCAGGGTAAAATCAAAGAAACTCAGCTTCTCTGGAGTATAAAACAGTGCCAGTATGTTTTAAAGTTAGTAGATGTAGGCCAATTTACCTATTTATCTCAGATTAAAGTGAGTACTGCATTGTTTTTTATGGGGTTGCAGGCTGTACTTGGTCACTTTCTTATCTGATTTCAGTATCAGAAAAACTGCAGAAAAGCTGTCAAAAATGACTTGAGCAGTGTGATCTCCCAATTCTAAATTTTGAGCTTTAAGGTTTTTTGCTTATTAAACACATTATCTTTTATGCTTTTGAGGAGAGGGTGTCTTCTGTATATTAGCATTTATATATGTATGTATACATAAGGGCAAATATATATACATATATACATGTACATATATATATATGTATATATATCTGGTCTACCTGTATACCTTACTTAAGGTATATGAATTTACTTAAGTGCTAATGAATAATTGCTTTTGAAGATTTTTCAATTTTCATGTATTGTTTTAAAATTGGTTTATTATTATTAATATTATTAATGTGTGCACATGCACACATGTGTCATAAGGCGGGTCTGCACCCAACAGTGTAATATGGAGGTTAGAAGACAATTTTGTACAGTCTGTTTTGTTTTTCCACCTTAACATGCATTCTGGGGATGGAATCAGGTTATCAGGATTGTGAGGCATGTACTTTAGCCTCTGGGCCATCTCCTTGGCTCTCATTTGTTCTCTCTCTCTCTCTCTCTCTCTCTCTCTCATATCTTTCTCTCCCTTCTCTCTCTTTCTCATCTTTCTCTCCTCTCTCTCTGTCTCTCTCTGTCTCTCTGTCTCTGTCTCTGTCTCTGTCTCTCTCTCTCTGTGATATATATGTGGTGTGTAAGTACAGGTGCATCTGGGTTACACAGTGCATTTGAAGATCAGAGGACAACTTTTGGGGGTCGACTCTCTCTGCCTTGTCCAGGTGGGATATCTCCCGTTGTTTCTGCTGCTCTGTGTACTCTGGGCTAGCTGGCCATCCAGCTTCTGGGTAATTCTCCTATTTCTATCTGCCATCTTGCCTTGGGAGTGCTGAAATAAAAGATGTAAAACACTAAATCTGTCTTTTTGTGGGTTCTGGGTGTCTAACTGTGGATAGGCTAACAGGGCAAGTGCATTTATCCAGAGAGCCATTTCACTGGCCCAATAAACGGTGTTTTAAAATTGACTGGCTCTCCTTGATAAGAAAAATGGTCATGCATAAATAATCAAATTGCTTTAGAAATATACTGCCCAATCAATTGAATAACCACATTATATAAAGTAACGCACCGGATCCACACATTTATAAACATTCACATTCCACCCTGGATTTGTTGGTTTTTCTAGATAAAATTAGAGGAATGAACAAATACAACATGGTGTCAATAGAATCACATTCCTGTCGTATGTGACATTATGCAATTTTGCAAATGAATAATCTCTCTTTAGCAGGTACCTAATATAAAACCTTCATTGTTAAGTATAAAAATTTTTGATCATGGTCATGTGATAAAATCCCTAAATTATACAATCTCAACATGATGGTACACTTTCCTGTTATATAGCATTCCCCCAATGTGTTACTAAGAAATTATTACTTATTATAGAAATGATTCGCTACACAAAAGTGGAATGAAGTTGATCCCTAATGTATCCATACTTCAGGTTGACTAATAAAGAAAACATATGTAATTCTGTGTTTTTCCTTCCTCTTACTTTCTTACATTTTTTACTTATTCTAAAACAGTTCCTAGATAAAATGTCTTTTTATCTATAAATGCTGTAGTAACTATCAACATCTGATGAGACTATTTCCTTTATACACATACATATTATTAGGTATGAAATGCTACTGGACTTGGTCATTGGTATATTAAAGAGAGCAGCACAAAACATGAGAGTCTTGGAATTTCAGTCCAACTCTGTCAACATCCAACTGTGTGACTCGTCTGGGCCTCAGTTTCTCTTTGTGCTAAATAGAAGTTAAATATAATTTATAAAACCTCATTATTTTTGCAGTTCTGAATTCAATTAGCAAAATGTTTAAGTTCATTAATCTACCTTTACTTCTCTATTAGCTAGGCTAAAAATATTAGAACTTAAGTGTTCTTAAACACTGATTGCAGTGAGATTTTGAGTTAGAAACTTTAAGGTTAATAAAATAAGTTTTGAGCATGATTATTTTTATCTTCTGAGGAAATGCTTCCTGTAACTGCCTACAAGGAACACCCAATAATTATTTGAAAACAATAATAATGTGGTTTCATCATTCTAACTACCTTTCTACTTAAAGGGCTAGCACCAACTTGAAAGAAGTGCTCATAAAGCCTGTGGCGCCCTCTTCTGACCCCTCACACCACAGGGTAAATCAAACTTTTATTTCTGATTTGACCTGGGGCTTTCTGATTGTATCATATGCTATTACTTCATCTTGAAGTATCATGCATGTGAAAGACACAAATACTATTCAAAAAATTAACTCTAAGTAGAAATTCATGATTCATACTTTATATTTACTTCTAATCTTCCATTTTAAAATCTGAGAATTTTTACAAAATAACTGAATTTTGAAAGGTGACAAACATCTCAGTCTATATAAGAAAATCATATGAAAGTGAGAAATGAAAATTTGCTGCAAAAGCTTTCAAATAAGTTAAGGCAGACTAATTAATACATTAAAATTTAAATTTATACAACAGTATGCCTTTTAGCAAGGAAGCAAGAAAGTCTGTCCTACACAGCTCATTCTCTGCCTTTAAAAGCCATTCTAAAATTCTTTATTGGAGATAAATATCGTCTTTGAACATTTCTAATGGTGCATGTCCTTTTCCCATCTACTTCCCATTCATGCTAGATTTCTCTCTTATGCCTGAGAAATCTTTATCAAGGCTTTTCTTACAAAATGACTTCCTTGTCATTCACACAATCTTACATGACATTAGTGTAAGCCCCATCACAGATCTTATGTGTTCAAGGAAACCTTCCTTTTAAAACTTTTGATTCAAGAATTTCATACTATGCATTTGTATCATATTCAAACCCTCTCCACCTTTACCTTACTACTCTTCCCCAAACTGTTTGTCTCTATTTCATTTGCCTTTTTTAAAGGCAGTCAAATCTAATCTGTGTTTCCTAAATGCTCTTGGGTATGAGTCCTTCCTTTGCAGCCTGTAGGTTGACCAGTAATGAAAACGGACTCTTTCTCCCAGCATCTACCAGTTGCCAGTAAATTCTCAACTAGTGCTGGAACTTCTAGATAATTTCACACCTCCTGACCTTTCCTGTCCTCTCAGTCTATGTAACTGGAATCATCATAATATTAAGAAATCCATTAGATTACATTATAATGATACCAATTGTACAAATTGTGGATCCAAAAATTTTAAACTCATTTTTGTGTATATTATCCATTAACTATTGTCTAATTAGTAGCATAGTTAAATTTTGATTTGTTCCTCCATTATGACTCTGAGCTTTATAATACAGAAATATATCTGACCTGTTTCCCCAGGAATGTGCTTCCCCACTATTATCCCCGAATGCCCAAGTTCTCATACTGTGAGGTCTTCTAAGAGTTAAATCTAGATCAGACTGAGAAATGAAATTCTCAGTTAAACAGAAAAGTCAGCTAGCCAAAGTAGCTAGTCCCTGGCCACCTGTCTTAGATGGTTATAATTTCCAGTATTTTTTTCTTGGCTGCTTTTAAAATTCACAATGTTGTAATTGTTACTTTTGTGCACATTTGTTTTATATAAAACTTTACCTATTACTAAGCATTAAACTTACCATAGAAGAGTAGTGTTCATTTCTTAAAAGCTATTTGTATTTCCTAAAAGAGCCACCTCCTGGTTGAATTTTGCACTAGAGCCAATAGAATCATTCATCAAAAGTTTGGCAAGATTAACTGCGATTTCTAGGATAGCTTCAAACAGAGAATACAAAGCAGGAAATTAAAAATCAGTGCTTGAATATTTATTTACAGTGGCATTGAGCACAGGATGAAGCCAAGGAGCTTCTGGCTATGCCTCTGCTTTAATAGTAGCAAACTGATTTTTGTTTTCATAGCAATGATTTTTGCCCCTTGCTCTTAAAATGTTCCAAAAATTATTTAGAGATCTCACATTTTAATATACATTTGAAGATTAAAGACCAAGTAGAATAAACTGTCACTGGAAACAGGACACATGTGAGCACAATTTATTTGAAATTGTTCCCTGACAATTACGAAGAAGCAAATATTCTAATGGCTGACATTCATATGTGACAGCAGGGTGACCTGTTAGCCAGACATCCCTTCTTCTCTCTGTATAATGGTTCTTCTGTTTAATCTACCCTGGGGCATTGCTCCCTCCATGCTTGCTGACCACTTTCCTGCTCTGTAACATGATTTTTGAGAAATCTAGCCTTGCAGTCAGCTTGTTAAGAACTCTTGCCGTCTGGCCATCTAAGTTGATGGGCTGTTTCCTTTTCTCAGATGACCTGCATAATTTTCTTGGGGTTTTCTGCAGTACTTCTGTTCATTACTTTGGGCAAAAATAATCTAAAGTTTAATGATTATACCTGAACTATAACCTGTTGGCCTATCTATTTTTCCCGAGATTTCTCAATTGTAACAGAAAAAACCCTGATAAAACAAGTCAGAAAATAATAACTTAATAAATTTTGAGGTTGTAACATTACCTTAGCAAAGAAAAATAAGTCTAAAGCATATATATCATATAGAGTAGATTGTTAACTTCTATAGACTACTAGTCATAAGCCTATAGGTGCTTCCATTTATTTTATTAATCATGTACATATTTATGACTGAAAACATATTTTGAGCATTTTCTTCCTATGCTTTTGTAGTTATTACATTTGTTTGCATGGTTTTGTCTTATTTTGTTTTGTTGAGACAGCCTTCCACTCTGTAGCCTAGGCTGTCCTGGAACTCAACTATGTATCCCAGGCTGGCCTCAAACTCCAGGACAATTCTCTGGCTTCAATTTTCTAGGTGCTAGGATTATGGATGTGAGCCATACTCAATTTTCTGAGAAATTTCTGTCAACTAAGTACTATTTGAGCAACAACACTATAACAGTAAACAAAGTATGAGCCTTGAACTTGTGGAATACATTGTCTTGAAAGAATGCAATTTATATAATCCACAAGTAAGGTACACAGCACCGGATAACTGGTGTTTTGGGTATCCATATGTCACCTGTTCATTATCTAAATTAGATTACTTTATCTAATTCTATATATAGAGAAACTTTACCAATCATCACCATATTTTAAGTCAACTACATTTGATATATTTTATCATCATTTATTAAATTTTATATCAATATTTCCACAACTCTCTTGAGGCCTGTCTGCCTCTAGTATCCTTTGGCCACCAGCTATCACCACCTGGACTGCTGCTGTTCTTGCACCAGGCCACCACTCTGGGTTCAGCAGCCAACCACAGTGAGGATAACCACAACTTCTTCAATATGAAGGTCAGTTTCTGTAACCATGATACCAGCACTACACAGGACAAACTGGTGAAGAACGTGAGGATATGGTACAGTGAGGAACAGAAACAAAATGGAGTGTGTGGTGTCTTCCAGATCAAGCACTGCAAAAACGTGCTCGGTATTCTCTTTCTCTTTCTCCTCCTTCTCCATCTGGCGTCATCACAGCTCCTGGGGGGTTGTGTCATCAAAGACTACCAAATCTAAAACAGCCAGAGCACCACACCTTATGAGGTATTCATTACAACATTGTTGTGATGGTAGATGAAGTAAAAATATTTATTGGCTTTTCTGATAACCCACATATGTCCAGTAGTTGATGTGCCATTTGGCAGTATAAGCGCGGGTGTTAAGATAAATCCCTAGAACTATATGGATAATGACTTGGAAAAGATCACATGGAGGTTCACCATGGAGCTAGAAAAGAAGGATGTTGATGGGTCGACCTGATAGATTATGTGGAATCCAGATAATTGTATTGACCCCAAGAAACGAGAAGATTTAAAATTATAGCATGAATCAATTTGGGGATTTTCTAAGGCAAAGTTCTATGAAGGAAGCATCTCAGACCCTGACTATGACATACTATTGCCTTGTGGCCAAATCTAATGCACCCACAGTCAAAGTCAAGGGCATTGCTGAAGGAGGCAATGTATCAACCACTCCAGAAGCTGATAAGATTTTCCTGGAAAGGAACATCATGCTATGGTTATTCCAGATCTCAATTTAATTGCTGGAGAAATGACAGGACCTTATTTTGAGTAACTGAAGAATCTAAATCATGTCAGCTATGTCCAACTGAACTTCAAATATGAAAGGGACTTTAGCTAGCACTTGTTCATGTCTGTTCAGGAGAGCTTAGAAGAAAATTTGGAAAGCATGGTGGAACTATTTTTGTTGTGCCCATATCAGAGTTCCAGGAGAGGATATCCACCCAGTGGAGGAAGACATTGTGCACTCCAACTTAGCCTACATGATGAAGCATTCTGCCAGGCAAATTACATAAATAGCCGTGAAGTATAATTTGAGTGTTTGGACTCAAGAATGGATGTCTATATTAATGTCATTAGGAAAGCCTTCAAGGTGTACAGTGAAACTCACGTGATCTGCACATAGCCATATTGTAGCCCACTTTCTTGACACCCTCTACACCTATAATTTCTGAAAAGCTCTCACCAGTTTACACATAACCACAGAAATACTTCTCTTGGGATTTAATAAATAATAATGTCTTCAACAAGTTATTCTGAGTCAGGTGCTTAAGGAGAAAGAATTTAGTTTAGAGCACCATGTACACCCAGATGAGCCATGTAGGAATTTAGCCTTTAAATAAAACATCTTTCCTTTTACTGGCTGTGCTGCCTTGCTCTGGGGATTTTCTAGTAAGAGTCAGGGCTATTGCCAGGGAAGGTAGTCAAAAGCATTTACTTACTTTAGCTCTGGACAAGTCTGTGACATGCTGTAAATTTAATACATGCAAGGGGTAAGTTCAGAGACTTTTCAGAAGCTGGTATAGGCCTCATGTAAATTATTGTTATTTTATATCAGCAAAATAGTTCAATTTTACAAATTGAAGTCAAAATAAGAGCTGTTTCTTGCAATTGTATTCTGCTATGGTAAAATAAATATATGATTTTGTAATAAAAATTATGTTAAAATTATGTTAAGTCTAGTCTTGAGTCAAGCAGTAAATGTGCATAAATATAAATGGAAAACCTATTATTTTATAACATAAACAGTGTGATTTATCGCTCATCTGCCATGTATTGTTGTCTTGTAAAAATAAAGAACCTGGAGGTATTAAAGTAGAAAACACACCAAGTTGTTTAAAAAACAGCATAATTTTTAAAGGAAAGATATTGTGAAAAGGTGGAAGCTCAAGAATTGTATATCCAGTAAAATTGTCTGAAAAAGAATACTATTTAAAATCATATGTAAAGAATGCTAAGGATGTAGGAACACGATGGAAGTAGAGGTAGAAAGAAGGAGAATCATGGAAACTAATTAAAAGTTTGTTGAAACATCCTTGCTTTGAAATGAGGAGTTCTAGGGTTCAAGTAATTTCAGTGGATCTGGGATTGAAAATTATTTTTAAAGTAGAACTGGCACTATTTGTTACATATTGAATATTAATAATGAATTACATGATGAACACTAAAGCAATAACGGTGGAAATATACAGGCAAAATGGAAAATGTCTCAGAACCTCAACTTTTAACATGTGGAACAGATAAATTTGCTGTGCTAAGAGTGATGTAACTGTTAACATGGAGTCTAAACTACTGTGTAAACTACAGAGTCATAGTGTATATTGGAACTATTATATGGGCACATTACTAATTATCCTCCTAATAATTGGTCAGCATTCAGAATAATTTGCACTTCCTGAAAATGCCAAGCATTGTAATTTTTATGTCAGCCTGGGCTACAAAGTGAGACCCTATCTCAAAAAAAAAAAAAGAAATAACCCCACATCCAAAACAATAAAACATTCTGTGACACCTGCTAAAATAAGCTAGTTTAAATAAGAACAAATAATTGCAAGTTTTCCCCATATAAATATTTGCTACAAATGTTTTCCTTGACAGTCTTTTCTTCATTGATATTTGTAAGAGCTGTTTATCTATATTAGGCATCTATGTGTAAGAATGTATTAAAACACTTTACCAGAAATTTTTTTGCTTTCAATTTTTATATAGCAATTTGATGTATTTTCAGTTTAAATTGTTTTGCTATCCAATCTACTCTGCTTCAGCTTTGTGTCTCTGGTGTCTACCTCCCCCAATGCTTACCCAAACCATTTATTGCTTCTATGTTAAAATGTGCTTCTCACTGCCAAGGTCAGATAAATATTAACTGTAATTTCTTCTACTAGTTCATGATTTCTCTGTTGTACACTTAATGCTTTGGCTTGTGTTGGGTTTATATTAATTTTCCTTTTCCAAATTAATGGTAAAACTGAGCAACATTTGTGGTAATATTTTGGCCAAGGAGAAATTATAAACCAGGAAATCCCTAATTAATCTTGAATAGGTAAAGTTATTAATTTTCCTTTTCAAAATTAAGGCTAAAACTAAGCAACATTTATGATGACATTTTGGAGAAGTAGAAATTATATACCAGAAAAAGCTACAATTAATCACAGATTGATAAAATTATTAGAACCTTAATCTTAAATTTCTTCTTGCAGTAAAATTTTTGCATGAGGAAACACCTGAAAAACACAGGCAAGGCATACTTTTAATATTTTTCTCCTTTTCAAGTTTCAGTAGTTTAATAGTATTTTATAACAAGCTGAAATTCACAATGACAGACATAGTAGATTCCAATACACAGCTGAAAATGATGAATCAGAAATAATTTTGACAATATGTACAATCACTAAAAGTAATATACTGTACCCTGGAGTATAATTTGCAAGTAACATTGCTCTGCAGCTAGAGAACTCAAACTTCTTATGATCAGTGGCTATGCTTAATTTAATTATAATTTTTGGTCTATTGTATATAATAAGCAGTCAGTAAATACTAAATGAAAAGAAGCTCTTAGACAATGAGAGAGAAGAGAGATAAATAATGCTTAAATGGCGTGGAAAAACATGGGAAATTTATTAGTTTGAAACCCTACTGAAAAATTACACATTCAAATGTCTACATGTGTCCATGTATACAGCTGAAGGCTATATAACAAGAAACAGTGCCAGACAGGAGAAACTTCCCTTGGAGTTGTTGGCCAGGGTAGTCCAAAAGGCTCCAAAAATTACATTGGCTCTTGATTGCCTTCCAGAACTTGAAGATAAAAAGACTCTGTTGCCGAAGACAAGAAATACTTTGAACACAGGCCTTGAAGCAATGGAACTAGAACTGACCTGGAAGCCACCTCCTGAAGGCTAACTTTCATAGTTTTAGATGACACTAAGAAAGCTGCTAATGGAGAACAGCAATTGATGGCCCAAGTCCTTCTTTAAATCCTGAAAACCACAACAGTGTCCTGCACAGCAAATCACAGTGGGGCAGTAGTAGAACTGTTATCTTTCAGGTAATCAACAACTACCAACTTGGGCTTAAATTCACTCAATGGAAGGAAACTCTTGTATGGTCCTGTAAACACAGCCAAATACACATGACTGGAGAGGTCACAGATCTTTGAGAAAACCCTATGGTTGTCACATCCCTAGATAATTGCAATTTCTTATTATATGCTAAATATACATCCTTATATTTACAGACTAGTGTGCCAATTGCCACTCATCAAAGAAGCTTCTTTCGCAACAAACTGAGACTATTACAGAGTTCCACAACTGGTCACATAAAGAGAATGAGTGTCTGTGAAATGCCCAATTCCAATTGACACATCTACAATGGAACCTCTACAGCTAAGGCTCATGGAACATAGTGTAGCATGGGGTAGAGAGAGTACTAATAATGCATCTTTCAACTCTCATCAAAGAAGCCACCTCATGCAACAGAGGGCAGTGAACACAAAAGACCACAAATGATCAAAGTGTAGAGAATAAGTCTGCAGAGTGTGGGTCCTTGGACTGGACTCCTATATCAAGCAACACCTACCCAGGGCTCAGGGACCATTGCAGAAGAGAGGGTGGAAAGATTGGAAAAGCCAGGGAGGAGGTGCATGACCATATGGAAACAGTCCTGGTACATACAGGCTTCCTGGTGTTTTAATTTAAAAACAAACTTCATGCTTTTAAAGAGTGGCTTTAATAAATTTACAGTTCTATAATTTCAACACAAAATATGAATTTCTCTAACTTTTTTATTGTAATTTTAATTATACATTTTATTGTCAAGGTGAATTTCTTACTGTGGATATAGTTGAAATTCATGTCCCTTAATCTAGAAAAAATTGTAGATCCCAGAGAAAAACCACATCTCTTCCATATCCTTACACAAATGAAATTTCTTACCATATGTTAAATATGGATTCTTATATTTACAGACAAGTATACAGTACCACTCATCAAAGAAGCTTCTTTTTGCAATGGATGGAGGCTATTGCAGAGTTCCACAACTGGTCACACGCAAAGAATATTCGTCTTAGAGTTGCACAGGCCTAGGTGACACATTTATAGTAGAACCTCTACACATAAAGCTCATGAAACATAGTGGAACAGGGGGTCGAGAGAATACTAGTGCATCCCTCATCCCTCAACTCTTACCAGTGAAGCTTCCTTATACAACAGTGCGATGCACACTGAAGGCCACAACTGGCTAAGTTTCAGAGAGTAAGAGATTGCAGAGTGTGTGACATTTAATATAGGACTCCTGTATTAAACCTTATTCACCCATGACTCCAGGACCATTGTGGAAGAGGGGGTAGAAAGATTGTAAGAGCCAGGGCTGGTCTATGAACCCAGGAAAACTAAGGTTTTCAACCACTGGAAGCTTGTTCATGTAAACTTGTGGCAATGGTGGTATCAAGTACAAGATCCATTCCAACTCAATCAGGCAAGGGTGCAGAGTGGTGCAAGGGAAATGGGCTATAGGCCAGCCTTAAACTGAGAACTGTTGGAGACTGATTACTGCTGGGAGAGAGAGAGAGAGAGAGAGAGAGAGAGAGAGAGAGAGAGAGAGACCTTCCTTAAGATCGCTAGATTGGTTGACTAGACTCCAGTGGATGAAGTTGCACAGAAGGACATCCAGATAAAATGCTTGACCAGATGGGTCTTAACAAGTATGGCAGAATACATGAGGCCCAGTGGTGGGGGGAGGGTTGTGGGGGCATGAATTGGGAAAGGGGGTCTTAATTTGATGAATAACTGTTGAGTGAAATTTATAAAAAATCAATAAAAATATTTTTAGAACACCATTATCTTTAGTATCTATGTTATATTTTGTTTCTAAAAGAAACACATGCCCATTTACAAACTAAACTGAAATTCTGCAAGGTACAAAGCAATTTTTCAAATATGTCTTTATTCACCATCATTTCTAAACAAACGATTATTTTTAAGCAAGGAGAAAGAGAAAACATTACTCATTTTCTCATATTCCAAGACACTGTATTTCAAGGTTATATACAGCACTGAAGCCATTTTTATATACTTCCATAACACTGAATCTAATGTAAGTCAAGGGGCTTGATCCTCTTCTTTTATCAGATGTATGCTGAAGCTCCTTTCCTAGTATCTCTCTTGTACCATGTGTCTTACTAGATAATCTATAAGATTCTGTGACTTGGCTATAGGTCTGCTATAGATTTATGGAACTGAAGTGACTGAGCAACTAATCCATAGGCGCTAACTACTACTAAGAAAATGACACTTTATTTTTAGTGTCATACAGCTAATTATCAAAGAAATTTCAACTAAATCAAAGTTTAAGCCATAAATGAGTCATTTACATCAGGCCTCTTCTCTAATGCTCAGGGACCATTGAAGGAGAGGTGCGAAAAGATTGTAAGAGCCAGAGATATGGGAGGAGCAAAACAGTGTCTTCTGGACATGGCATATGGCAGCTGTCATTGCTTGCACAAGGTTTGTAAAAGATCAAGTCGTTCAATATTCTGGAACAGAGTGGAGGGGGCTTCATGACCCTCCCCCAGCCCTGACTGAGGAGCTATTGACAGTGGATGGCTCTGGAGGAGAGAAAGTCAGTTTTTTGAGGACATGACCATTGGTGGGTCAACCATGTTCCAATGGATGGCTCCACACCCATGAGTATATGAGCAGCACAAATTGGGTTGGGGGAGTTATTTCTTTTTAAGGGCATTAAGTATTAAGGATATTAAGTATATAGGAAGATGATGTGGATCTAAGACAAGTTAAGGCAAGAGTTTTGGGTGAATATAATGAAAATACATTGCATGAAATTCTCCATAAAAACAATTATTTAAAAATGATATGCATTTTTTCTTCTTTGTATATACTGTTTGCAGGAACTCTAAGTATTAGCTGTATCCTGACATATAATTTGTGACTTCAGTTTTTTTTGATGAATCACATGTCTTATTACCTCATTCATATATATATGTGTGTGTGTATGAATTACATGTCTTATTAACTTATCCATATATATATACATATATATATAATATA
>NW_008341888.1:232559-233786 GCF_000622305.1 Nannospalax galili | reverse complement strand
ATATATATATATACACATTAAGGCCTATAGATTTTGATTTGTGTCCCTAATTGCTCATCGAAGTGGGTTCATACATAGGAGCCTAGTGAAACTATCAAGAGTCTCAGCCTTAAATAAGATTGACTCTTCCCCTCCCAGGAGTCCTCAATTGCCAATAGTTCCTCACATTGAGTTGGGGTTTGTTAACTGCTTCCTGCATCTATGCTGATAACATTATACTTACTGAAAGTTTGGCATACTCTTGAAGAACAGAAAGGACTGGGTCAAAGGATATAAGCATCTATAAAACTTTTATGACTTCTTTGAGAAAAGTATTCATTGTACCAAGTTGCAGTTATTCCAGTAGTATATTACTATGTAAGCTTGATGACAATTTCATTAGTGTTACTTGTTTGATTTTAGTAGAGATTTTTAAAATTTTACTGCCCTTAGATATCTATTTCTTTTAAAAGTTTCTCTTTAGCCAACTTTAGTAATTATGTTTCCCAAGACATGATTGATTTCACCAGTCTTTTATATTTCTTTAGTCTAGTACTATGTACATGACTAATATTTTTCCTTAATCACAATGTTTATGGTTGTATCAATTTTTATGATTCTTTGTGTGCATTTGTCCCCATTAGTTTTTTGTTATTCTCTTTTTGCTATTTGATTTGCCTTATAGTTATCTGTGTTGTTGAATTTGTATACATTCATCTTATATTTTCTTCTTTATATCTTGTATGGTCTTAATCTTAGATTCCTGATTTTATATTATGTCTTCTTGTATTCATTAGAATCAATCTGTGTTTATAAATAATATTTTACTAGATTTATTTGTATTTCTTTTTAACAAAGTGTTATTTAAAGCATGAGAAGTCTTTTAAGTTGCTACTTATGACTTTGTTTTTATCTTTGGTTTTAAATACACAGGATTGTTCTTATTGTTTGAATAGTGACTGCAAGTTTTACTTTTTCTTTGATCTAAGAATATCTTAATGTTTTCTAATCAGGTTTTTTTCTAGTTGCAATGAATTTTCATGAGAGACTGCAGCTTATGAATGATTTCAATTTTGTATTCAATTTAGGATTTTGTCGAGATTTCACACTAATCAGTCTTTAAAAGTGTTCCATTAGTGCTTGAAAAAAACTGTATCTTATGTTTCATTTCAAGGTTATTCCAAATGAAATCCACATGCAATTCATGTATTTATAAGAATAATTCATGAAATATTAAAGTACATAATT
>NW_008341888.1:230984-231966 GCF_000622305.1 Nannospalax galili | reverse complement strand
ATTATTTGGGGGCCAAGGCAGTTTTGTTCAAGATAATGTCAGCATTGTTTTACTGGATAACATAATCAAGCCCCATGAAGGCTTAGCAATTGCAAAGTTATTACATGTGCTGCTTTTCTGGCCTCTTTCTTTGTTAAATTTAAAAGGAATGAATTTGTTATTTTTGAAATAAACTTAAAAAAAGAAATCTACCTGTTACTTGAAATCTGTGGTTCTATCTTTACTAGTCCAACACAGATATCATTTCTAACTAAAATGAGACAATTTTTTTCTTAAGCAAGAGACAGAATTATTTATATATTTAAGAAGTTAAAGACTTCAGCAAAGTGTTCATTACATTCCCATGAATAGCCACCATCTCTTGTTTTCCACAGAAATGTACTTGTCTAGAGGCAGGTCAGTATTTTATATGTATGAGTGTTTTGCCTGAATGTAAGTGCATCCGTGTCATGCAGTGTTCAAAGAGACCAAAAGAGGGTGTTGGATCCTCTCAACTGGAGTTACAGAGGTTGTGAGCCGCCTTGTGGGTACTAGAATTCAAACTGGGGTCCTATGCAAGAGCAGCCAGTGCTCTTAACCACTGAGCCATCTCTCCAGCCCTGAATTTTGTGTTTTGTTTTGTTTTGTTTTGTTTTTTTGGTATAGGGTTTCACGACATAACACTGGGTGGCCTAGAACTTGCTATGTAGACCAGACTGTCTCCAAGTTCTGGGATTAAAGGAATGAGTCACCACAAAAAGTGAGAGGTATGTATAAAATACGCACACATATGCAAACTTATATTTCTTCATTTAACAACACTTTCAGACCAATTGTTGTTGAAGACTCTAAGGTTAAATAAAACACTTTTTTAATTGTTTTTCTTTTGTACATATCACATGTGCTAATCTGCGATATGGTCCTATGATTACTGTTTTGAAAAATACTAGTTTTAACTTAATTTCTGATGAGACTGCAGGTTTCCCAGGTATTTTATAAATAG
>NW_008341888.1:221350-230963 GCF_000622305.1 Nannospalax galili | reverse complement strand
AAATTTATATTTATTTTAAAATTTATAGTTTATTTTATAATCATAGTTATTCCAATTTATGTCTCCTTGGTTCCAATGTCTATCATCAATTATTGTATTCCATAGCTTCCAATTTCTAAGGTTTTTAATTTTTTTCTTATTCCACAAGATGATACACATTTTTAGTAAATTTTAGTCATTTTTTGTTAATAGTATTTGTTTATTAGTTTTAGAATTAGTAAGCCAAGTTGCACACATGTAAAACAAGGCGAGAAGAGCAGATCTTTTTGAAAATTGCTCTGTATATCTGACTTTCCCTATTTGAGCAATATTGGTAAATCTCATATAGGGGACTCATTTTTGTTTCTCTTAAATTGGAACTCAGGTGGAAAATAAGCAGGTACTCCTTAGAAAAGCTGCATAGCAACTGCATAGTCACAGATGCTTAGGATAAGATACAATGCTTAAAATTTTACAGTAGGTTAAACAAGGCCCCAAAGAAATCCTGGAGTGAAAATACTGAGAAATTGGGACATTCTAAAGCAAGCGTGTGAACAGAAAAAATTAGATGTCATGCACAAGCCCAGGCAAAACTCACTCTAAGTCAGTCAAGACCTAGAAAAAAACCTTACTCTTTTATAGTGGGTTGAATGCTAGGCTCAGAGCAAGACTGTATAAGACTTTAAGGACCATCACAGGACAGGCTCAGTGAGCATCTACAGAGAGAGTCCCTGGTATTCCAGGAATTCTCCATTAAACATTAGTTGAACATGATGAACAGAAATTGTGGTGATCACACGTGAGAGCAAACACTCTTTCCAGAAATTATTTTTGCAATTCTCGATAATGGTCTACTAGACATTTAACAATAAAAAAGCACACCCCAAGAATGGAGATCAGTATATTTGGGGACTTATCATATTTTGATATTTAAAAGTCAGTTGTCAACAATAAATATATAGTGTCTACAGAGAAATGGGAAACTGGAGATAAAGAAACACCATAAACTGACAAGCACCAACTGAGAGGAAGCTCCAACATTGGATTTCAAAGGAAAAAAATGCTAGAACAGCCCTGTCAAGTATTTTCTGAATACTAAAGGTATACATTTTCAAAAAGTTAATGGAAGGGTTAGAGAGATGGCTCAATGGAGAGTACTGGCTGCTCTTGCAAAGAATCTGAGTTTGGTTCACAGCACCAACACATTGGATAGGTCGCAAACGCCAAGTCCAGGTCCAAGTCCAGGTAATTCAGCACCCTCTTCTGGCCTCCACAGGCACCCATACTCACATGCAGACACCCACACATGAGCACACAGACATTCTGCAGTGGTGGTGTTGAATGCAGGACCCATGTCACCTCAATTAAACAAGGGCCCAAAGAGGATGCGAGAAATAGGTGGTGGACCAGCACTAGACTGAGAACTATTTGAGACTGATTGGTGCTGGATGAGGGAGAGTATGACTTACATACGACCACTGGATGGGCTGACTAGACTCCAGTGGACACATTTACACTGAAGGACATTTGGGTACAAACACCTGAATGAATAGGACTCAGCATGTATGGAAGAGGGCATAGGGTTCAGTGGAGGGGATAAGGAGGAGGCATGGATGGGGGGATTCTGGATTTGAGTGGGAAATGTTTGAAATTTAAAAAGCACAATAAAAATAAGTTTAAAAAAAAAGCAAAAAAATTAATCTTTAAAAATTAAAATAATGTATAAACAAAATAGAAATAAAAATAAAATTAATCTTTAAAAATTAAAATTAAAACAATATATAAGCATAATAGTAACAGACAAAATTATAAAAAAGAATGAAAGTATCTAGAATTGGGAAATAATATTTTTTTTAATTTTTTTATTATTTTTATTTTATGTGTATGTTTGTTTTGCCTGCATGCAGGTAAGTGCACCCGTGTTGTGCGATGCCCACGGAGGACAGATGAAGGTGCTGGATCCCCTGGAACTAGAGTTACAGACAGTTGTTAGCTGTCATGTGGGTGCTGGGATTCGAACCTGGCCTTCTGCAAGAACAGTCAGTGTTCTTAACTGCAAAGCCATTTCTCCAGCCCCAAGAAATAATATTTTAAATGAAAATTTTATTAAGGTGAATCAAAAGAAGATAGAGAAGAGAATCGAGTGAATCATCAAAGAGGAATATAGAATAATTAAAATTATAATATTTGGGGACGAGAGGAAACAGGAGGTAGAATGTGAAGAAATCCTAAGAGCCATCTGAGACTATAAAGCAAAATAAGGATGAATTATAAAACTTTCAGAAGAGGAGCGATAGGACAGCAAGACTAAAAGGCAAGAGTCCAAAATGTTTACAAATTTGGTTAAAGAAATATCCAAGAAGCTCATAAAACACCAAGTAGTCTGTGTGAAAAAAAATCAGAAAGAGAAAGAGAGAGAGAGAGAGAGAGAGAGAGAGAGAGAGAGAGAGAGAGAGAGAGAGATTGTATTCAGGCTAGCAAAAGCAAAGTAATAACTTGAAAGAAAGATGTAGTCTACCATCTAAAAAATACTTAGGTCTGCAGAGATGGCTCAGAGGTTAAGAGCACCGGATGCTCTTGCAGAGGAAACAAGTTTAGTATCCAGCATCCATATGGTGGCTAACAACTATTTGAAACCCCAGTAAGGGGGAATCTGACCTCCTTTTCTGGTCTCCACAGGCATTGCATGATGTGAATACATTTACATATATGCAGGCACACATGCATACACATATAAGAAAAACAAGTAAATAAAAATTACTAAGATTAAGGTTTCATCAGAAAGCTTGCAGGTCAGAAAGCAATAGCATTTTATATTTAAAATACCAAAAAATAAGTAAACTTTCAAATGATGAATCTAACAAAATTGTCTTTAAAAATTAAAATATTCTAAGATAAACAAAACCTTGGAGAATTTACTACTGGTAATGAAATTTTAATTGTGTCCCTTGGGTTGACATTCAATGATGCTAGACACTAATGTGGAACCACATGAATAAAGATCTTGAAGTAAAGACACATACTGAGAAATTTTAAAACTCACTATCAGTATAATTTCATTTTGTCATTCTAGCTTTTCTTTTAAACAGGCCACAAAAACAAACATAAGATAGTGGATCAACCTCTCCATGTTAAAGAGAGAGAGATTAAAATAATGAATTTTAAAAACATGGGGATGGAGATGATAATTGAATGGTGGTACCCAACACACATATCCTTTCCAGGAAGAACAAAAGTAACAATTTACACTAGCGTTTTGAGATAATTGATCCTGGGAAAATTTAGAGATCAGCAAAAGACAATGGAACTTTATTTTGTTTCAAAGACCCAGTTCAAAAAATACTAACATTAATAAGATAAAATACCTTGGCATGTGCTGCCCTGAGTCCAAAGCCAAGGATTAAGGTAGAAAAAGTAATCTGAGGAAACTCAGTGCAGATGTTGGTAGCTCTAGCTTTTGGAGAATTTCACAATCTTCACAAGCTTTTAGCCCACTTAGATAAACAGCTTGAAATTTACACAGTCAACTTGCATTGGAAAAAGATCTTACATCATCTTCAAACAAGCATCCAAAGAGCTGATGCCAAGAGTCATCTTAAGAAATAAATTATTGTCAGAGGTTGGACTTCCGAAGGGGTCAGAAATTCTTTGTATCCCTACTTTGAGATTCCACAGGTAATATATTGCACTGATTTGAAGGGTAGCTGCCTTGTGAACCCATCTTGACCTAGCAAAGTGGCTATTTTGACATGGAGGGGAATGAAGGTCATCAACCTTGAAAAACAAAAGAAGGCACTTCAGTTTAAAATCAATGGTATAGTGAGTGCTCTGTGAGGACAGGAGTAGGACTATGTAGGCACTCAAATGGTTCTGCTATGCCGTCTTCCTAAACTATACACAGTATACACAGACACCTGTTACTAATACAGTAGGGATGGAAGAAACATAATATTCCCTGCTCCTGTCAGAGAAGGCTGAAAAGATCTTGAGCAAATCTGTCACCACGACCCCTCCCCAGCTATTGAATCCCCTTGGGTGCATATGGATAAATGAAACTGAATACAGTTTGGCAGACTCTAGCTGAAGCCCTGCTCCTGGGCAACTGCTACCACCAACGCAGTCAAGAAGATACCATTGTTTTCAGCTGCTACCACGACTGTGCAACTTCCACCATCACTTCCTCTTGACTCAAATACAGGTAAAATTTAAAGATAGGATGAGGAGGGAACCTTTCTGCTTCCCCCGCTTCACTTTCCACGGGGACCTACAGAGAAGTTCTTAAGGAAAATTGTGGCTCTGATTATTGCCTACCATTCAAATAAATGTTGTAGCTGAAGGTGCTCTAGAAGTGGTAAGGAAGAAAAGCTTTGGTTCCAGCCATTCCACCACTTTTGTGTGCACCTCGCAAGAGTGTCAAGAGAAATTTTGTCTGGTATCATTCACACTCCCATTCCTACTATGCACTGCCACTGGTAGAGATGAAAACAATGGATCTGGCTGACACTTGACATACTCAGTTCCTGATGCTTTCCTAATTCCACATCTCATCTAAGAATGTGGGAGAGTGTTATTCTTCCCACCACTGCATTGCCCCATGAAGCATTTGGGCACAGAGTAGTGACTTTTGGGGAGCACAAATATCTCAGGGTTTTTCATTACTTGTGAGATTACCAGTGTTAGAGATCCTTGCTAAAAGCAAAAGTAGTGTTAAAAATATTGGAGGAGACCCCATTACCCTGTAGGGGACAGCATATCAGTTGTAGGACACACTGATGACTTAATGCCCACTGTTGTCTGCATCACACCTGGATGAAGTGCAAGAGTGTTTCCTATCCTAATATGGCTCAAAGAATCGTTGATCTCCTTAATTCTGTCACAACAGAGCACACACTGCTCCCAAAGTCATTTCTAGCTGGTGCTCAGCTAGAAATATCTGAAACATTTCATTACAAATAACCAACCCAAGATATATCTTCAGAGGAATCAGATTACTAAGATGGAAATCCCAAAAAAGAGGCAGAGATATTACAAATCAGATCAGAACAGAACTCAACATAAAACACCCATAAAACTCAAGGTAATATGATGCCTCTAAAAGAACGTAACTCTTTTTATATATTTTTCTTTTCTTAATATTTTTATGAATGTCATATTAGTATATTTTGATCATAATTAACCCCCTTCCCCTACCTGCACCCTTCTTATGGCCCCCACCATAATTCATGCATTCTGCCATATATACCAAGGCTTATCAGATTAAATTTGTGTCCCTAAATGTCCTTTGGTCTGCATCCATCCACTGGAGCCTGGTTAACCTATCTAGTGTTATATCCACAAAGATAACTCTTTCTCTGCTGTTATAGGTTTCCAACAGTTCCTCAGGTAAGGTTGAGGCTTTTTATCCACTTTACCACATCTACGCTGGGATTTTTGTTTGGCTTGATCTTGCATGGGTCTTGTGCATGCTGTTAACATTGCAGTGAATTCATATGAATAATTTCTCAGCTGTCTGGAAAACTCTGTTTCTTTGTAGTCATCCATAACTTATGGCTTTTACAATCTTTCTGTACCCTCTTTTGCAATGGTATTTTAATTTGGGTGACAGAGGTTTAGTAAAGGTGTCCTAGACTCTATCTTAACCCAATACAGTAAGAGACTGATGCTGATGGCAATACAGGAATTTGGAGATTGGACCCAGGAATAAGCATTCTGCAGTCCATTATTCTATGGACTTTGGTCAGTTGTGACTTTCTGGAGTAGTCAAAATCTATTGCATGAGGAAGCTTTGCTGGTGAGAGTTAAGAGATGCATTAATGTTTCTTAAACCTCTATTCCAGTAGGAGACCATAACTCTTTAGCAGCAGATGTCCAAGTGATTTTTATAGATGAAGTTACTGATAAAGAATTTAAAGAAAAGTCTCAGTGAGATCAAAAAGAATACATATAGACAGTTACATAAAATCATGAAGACAAATCAGGATACAAATGAGAAATTTAGAAGGAGACAAAGATTTCTAAAAAGACCAAACAAAAATCTTAGAGATGAACAAATTAACAATGCAAAATCAGCTAGAAAGTCTCAAAATACAGTAGATAAAATTGATAGATGATATAATAGTCTGAACACTTCTTTTGAAAATATCATAATAATACAAAAAGTAAAAATAAGAAAGAGATGACAGAGAGAGAGAGAGAGAGAGAGAGAGAGAGAGAGAGAGAGAGAATTCAAGACATTAAGATATTGGGACATTGAGAAAAGCAAATGAATTTCTGAAATTTTTTAAGTTGCTAAATAAGGGGAAATTTATATGATATAAAGGAGCCTAAACATTGATATTATAACAGAAAACTTGTCTACCATTGATAAAATATGGTCATCAGCATGTATGAGGTTTATATGACCCAAAATATACATTATCAGTAAAAATATATTCACCATGGCATATCATAGGCAGAATGTCAACGGTATAAAATTTTTAAAAAATTGAACATGCAAGAGAAAAATGTCAAGCCACAACTTAGGGTACCACCATGAGATACCAGAAAAGTACTTAGCAGAAACATTGTGGGATATGTAAGAATTGCATGATATATTCCAGGTCATAAAACAAATTAGCCACCATAACTCAGAAGGCTTTCTTTATAAAGTGAAAGAAAAAGTAAGTTCATCTAAAAACAGGCACAAACTGTAGGAGTTCAGGACCATCAACCTTAACAAAATATGTTTACGTGAATTCTAAATTCAGTTAAAAGATAACTATCACCACAAAATCAGGTGAAACTAATTTCCATGAGAAGAGAAAAATACAAAGAAGAAATAAAAAAGGATCAACTATCAGAAAGTAAACCAGCTTTGCTTCCCTGGGCACACAGCCTCCAGTGTCCTGGTCCCAGCACGTTCCCGGGATAAGTCCAGCATGCACACCACGCCTTGACTCCCCCAGCCTCTTTCACCCTCCCAGCTCCCCCACCATGTCTCCCCTCCTAGCCTGGGTACAGCCCTATTTCTTGTATGGGCACCCCAGACAGCAGGGCTAACCTCTCAACACAGAGTCACCACTTCTTCCTGATCCTTTGCATTGGGACAAACCCAGTTCCTCCCTGCAGCTTCCAGGAACCCTCTGGGACTTGTCCTTCCCTCAGCACCCTTTACATCAGTGGTTGTCACAGCCACCAGCTTCCTGAGACCAGCATCTATCCTGGGTCCATCTCTTAGGACATCCAAGCCCCCAAATTTCTAAAAGCAGCATCTTTCCCAGAGGGACTCAGTCCTTAGGAGAAAGCTTGAGAATATCTGAGTCTCATTTCACTTGGGCTTCTGTGGGAACTGCTGATGACAAAAGTAATTAGGCCGCTCCAATATAAAATCAAAAGAGAGAACCTGAAGCCTAGACCAACCAGCTTTACATGCCCAACAAGGAAACCACAAAGGCATGTAAAGTTTACAAAAAGAAGCAGATCTAAACTCAACAAAGGAAGGCTTGAGTCTTACACAAGAATCAGAAGCTATGAAGAAAATTCACATTTCAAAGTCACAGAGAAAAATAATAACATGAAAAACCAAAATAATATATCCCCACTAAATAGCAATAGTCCTCTTAAGGAGTACAATGAGAACTCTCTAGAGATAACACAGGACATGGAATTCAAAGAACAATTATAAACATGGTAAAAGAATTCAGTGAATTTAAAGAATACACAAACAAAGAAATCAAAGAACTAAAGAAAGCGATAAACTTCTGAATGAATTCAGAAAAGAGTTAGAAATATTGAAGAATACTCTGGCTGAAATGAAGAAGGAAGTGAAACACTCAGTAAGCCAATTAGAAATTGCAGGAGAAAGCGTCACCAATAGGATGAATGAAATGGAAAGCAGAATATCAAGACTGGAAGACAATGTGGATGAATTAGACCACTCAAGCAAATATTATGAAAAATTTAAGAAATCACAAGAATGGAATATGCAAAATTGTGTGACACATCAAAAAACAAACTTATGAATCATAGGTATACAGGAAGGAGAAGAATCTCAATATAATGGTATGGAACAGATCTTCAACAGGATTGTAGAAGAAAATTTCCCAAATTAAAAAAAGACATGCCCATACACTTAAAAGAACCATATAGAACACCAAATAGACAGGAGCAGAAAACAAACACTCCATGGCACACCATAGTAAAAACACACTAAACAAAGAGGCAATACTGAAAGCTGCAAAAGAAAAACAAGACACATATAAAGGAAAACCCATTAGGATTGCAGCTGACTTTTCAGTGCAAAAGATGAAAGCCAGAAGAGCCTGGACCAAAGTATTCCCAGTTTTAAATGACCACAGACTCCAACCCAGATTACTTTACCCAGCCAAAATGTCTATCATAGTTGAAGGGGAAAGAAAAATCTTCCATGACATAAATAGACTGAAAGAATTCATGTCCACAAAACCAGCCCTTCAGAGAGTTTTTGAAGCAATACAAAGAGCTGAAGAAAGGAACAACTATACACAAGGGGGGACAGAAAGAAATTCAATGAAGGTATAATTGTGTAAATGCACAGCTATATCAAGAATGTAAACTGAAATAAAAATGACAGGGTCCAATACACATCTTTCACTAATAACTTTAAATATCAATGGACTGAACTCCCCAGTCAAAAGATACAGATTAGTTTGATTAAGAAACAAAAACATCTTTTTGTTGTCTGCAACAAACTCATTTTACTTTCAAGAACAGGAACTAACTTATGGTGAAAGGATGGAAAAAAATATACTAAGCAAATGATACTAAGAAAAAAGCAGGCGTTGCAATTATAATATCTGAAAAAAATAGACTTTAAACTAAAACTAATCAGAAGAGACAAAGATAGCCACTGCATTCTGATCAAAGAAACAATAAACCAAGAAGATATTACAATCAGGAACATATATTCACCAAACTCTGGTGCACTCAAATTCATAAAAACAGTACTACATAACTTTAAGACCCAGATTAATCTCAAATTACTAATAATAAGGGATTTCAATACCCCATCGTCACAATCAGATAGGTCAACACGACAAAGATTTAACAGAGAGACATCTGAATTAAACAATACCATGTATCAAATGGGCCTAACAGACATCTACCGAATATTCCATACAAGCAACAAAGAATATGCTTTCTATTCAGCATCCCATGGAACCTTCCTCAAAATCGATCCATATACTGGGGCACAAAACAACCCTCAATAAATACAAAGATTGAAATAATTCCATGCATTCTATCAGACCACAATGCAACAAAACTTAAAATCAACACCGGAAGAGACCCCAGTAACCACATGAACACATGGAGATTAAACAACACACTCCTGAATGATGAATGGGTCAAAGGAGAAATTAAGAAAGAAATAAAAGTATTCCTGGAGCTAAATGAAAAGAACAATGCAACACAACAAAAGCCCTGTGACACACTGAAAGCAGTCCTTGGCAGGAAATTTATAACTGTAAGTGCCTACATTAAAAAATCGGAAAAACACAAATAAATGACTTAACATTGCAACTCAAGACACTTGAAAAGCAACAACAAATGAAACCCAAACCCAGCAGACAAGAAAGGGAATAACAAAAATCAGAGCAGAAATCAATGAAATTGAATA
>NW_008341888.1:202603-221277 GCF_000622305.1 Nannospalax galili | reverse complement strand
AGTTAAACAGCACAGTTAAGCACAGTTAAGTAAAAGAAAGAAAGAACACATCCAAATCAACAAAATCAGAGATGAAAGGGGAAATATCACAACAGACACCAAGGAGATCCAGAACATTATAAGGGAATACTTTAAAAACTTATGCTACTAAATTTGAAAACCTTAAAGAGATGGATGGGTATCTAAAGGCATGGGAACCACCAAAACTAAACCAAGAAGAGATTAACATCTTAAACAGATCCATAATGCAAAAATAAACTGAAGCAATAATACAAAACCTACCGACTAAAAAAAGCCCAGGACCAGATGGATTTACAGTGGAATTCTACCAGACATTTAAAGAGTCTCTACATCCAATACTACTTAAATTATTCAAAAAGATAGAAATGAAGGGAGAACTTCCACAATCCTTCTATGAAGCCAGCATCACTCTAATACCAAAGCCTGGTAAAGACACAACCACAAAAGAAAACTATAGACCCATATCCTTGATGAACATAGATAGAAAAATTTTCAACAAGATAGTTTCAAAATGTATGTAAACACACATCAAAAAGATCGTCCACCATGATCAAGTTGACTTTATTCCAGAGATGCAGGTATGGTTCAATATACGTAAAGTCAATAAACGTCATAAATCATACAAATGGACTCAAAGAAAAGAACCACATGGTCATCTTAATAGATGCAGAGAAGGCCTTTGACAAAATTCAACATTCAATTCCCTCAATTATTAGAGGGAATTGGACTGGAGGGAACATACTGCAACATAGTTAAAGCCATATATAACAAACCCACAGACAACATCATTCTAAATGATGGAAGCATTCTCATTGAAATCAGGAACCAGACATGGCTGTCCACTATCTCCACTCCTCTTTAACATACTGCTTGAAACTCTTGCAAGAGCAATAAGACAAGAGAAAAAATTAAAAGAGTAATAATTGGAAAATAAGAGATCAAATTATCCCTTTTTGCAGATGATATGATATTATATCTAAGAGACATCAAAAATTCCAGCAGAAAACTCTGAGAAATTATTAACACGTTAAGTGGCAGGTTACAAAATTAATCTACAAAAGTCTGTAGCCTTGCTGTGTACCAATAACAATCAATAGGGAAAGAGTACATGGAAACACTCCCCTTTAGAATAGCTGCAAAAAAATAAAATATCTTGGAATAAACCTGACAAATGACATTAAAGAACTCTACAATGAAAGTCTTAAATCTTTAAAGAGATTGAGGAAGACATCAGAAGATCGAAGGACCTCCCACACTCATGGATTGGAAGAATTAATATTGTGAAAATGACCATCCTTTGAAAAGCCATTTATAGATTCAATGCAATGCCAATCAAAATCCCCATGACATTTTTCAAAGAATTGGAAAAAAAAATCCTAAAATTCGTATCGACTCACAAAAGACCTCAGATAGCCAAAGCAACCCTGAACACTAAGAGCAATGCTGGGGTGATTACTATACCAGATATTAATCTGTATTACAGAGCTATAGTAGTAAAAACAACATGGTGCTGGCACAACAATACACTCGTAGATCTATGGAACAATATTGAAGTCTCAAATATGGTTTTCTCTCACAGAATGGGAGAAAATCTGCAGCAGTGACTCGTGACAGAGGTTTAACATCCAGAATATATAACGAACTCAAAAAACAAAGAATCAAGAAAGAAAGTAACCCAATTAAAAGATTGACTAAGGAACCCAACAGAGAGTTCTCATAAGAAGAAATAAAGACGGCTAAGAAGCGTCTTAAAAAGTGTTCAACATCACTAGTAATTAGGGAAATGCAAATTAAAACCACTTTAAGATTTCATCTTACCCCAGTCAAACTGGCTAAGATCAAGAGAACAAATGATACCAAATCTTGAAGAGGATGGGGGAAAGGGGAATGCTCATCCACTGTTGGTGGGACTGCAAACTTATTCAACCCCTTATGGAAAGCAGTATAGAGAACTCTTATGAAAACTACAAATGAATGTACCATTTGATCCACTTATACCACTCCTTGGCATATACCCAAAGAAATAATTCTATTACAGAGACACTTGTACATCTATGTTTGTTGCTGCTCTTTTCACAATAGCTTAGAGATGGAAGAAACCTAAGTGTCCCTCAGCTGAAAAGTGGATAATGAAAATGTGATTAATTTATATGATGGAGTTTTACTCAGCAGTAAAGACAGACGAAATCACAAAATTTGCAGGTAAATGGATGGAACTAGAACCTGTTAAACTACATGGTTAACACAGACTCAGAAAAAAAAGCGACATATGTTGTCCCTCATATGTGGAACCTAGCGCCAAATCCTTATAAGTGAATATGTATTCACACATAACTACAGGAGCCAGGATAATGAAGAGGAACAAGGGAGGTAAAGGAAAAGAAAGAATCTGAAAGAGAAGAACAGTAGAAAGCAGGTGTTAACAAGGGAGATATGGATAAAAATGGGGTTATTTTAAGTGGAGGGGGGAGGGAAGATTATACAAGGAACCTAAGGGATAAAGGGAAAGAAAGAGTTCAAGAAAGGTGGGACCATAGGAGAAGGGTATTATTAAAGGAGAAATTGGAAAAATGGGGGCACCTTAAATGGGGAAACCATGGTGGAAGTGTTAGACAATATGAGAGATAAATAATGCCTACCTAGTTTTAGAAAATCAGAGGGAACCATGTTAGGCCAACAACGCACTGACAAATTATACATACAATCCAAATCAAAGAATGTAATACATGCCTAAGCAAGATTTATCTGAGAGTGTTTTGTCTTTGCCCAAGCTCTATGTACATGGCACATCATAATTAAAAGTACCAGACTGGTGGTACTAAACTTCTTGGATGTTTAACAACCATACTTTGAGGCCTATACTAATTTGGTCAGAGGTACATAAAGGACAGTTTTTGTTCCTTTCCCTCCTATGTCGACTAAGTTCCAGGGGACTATGAGCATCTCTGAAATTGTCCTGTAACTGTGGCGAGTTACCTGTCCTCTTGATCAAGGAGGCCGTGGAGACCCCACCATATGGACCTGAACCAGTGTCTACAAAGAGGAGGGTCAACACAGAGGAAACATTTCCTCCATGATCCAAGAAAAGTCAGCATGGTCAAGCAGTACCTTTGACTTATCTTCACATAGACAGAATTATTAAAAGAAAGGGGCCAGGGGCTCCTCCCAAGCCCATGTGACCCCTGAGGAACAGATCCTCAAATGACCTTAAGAGTAAAAATAAATTCGTTTACCTGGGCCAATTTTAGGGTTTTAAGTACCCAAAAGGAAAGTATAACCAAAGGTTAATGGGGTCAATATAATTTTTCAGAGTCCATATGTGTAGCTAAAGGCTACATAACAGGAAACAACGCCAAACAGGAGATACCTTCCTTTGAGTTATTGGCCAGGGTGAACCCAAAGACTCCCAGACAGTAACCCAGTGTAGAGCTTGGAAAATGAACGGCAGACCTCAATCTTATCTAAAGGAATATTGACAACTGATTGCTGCTAGACGAGGAACAGCTGATCTTCCTAAAACAAGGATCTCTAGATATGCTGACTAGATTCAGAAAACGGCCAAGCACTGGGGAATGCCTGGGGGTGCCGACAGCACAGTGAACAGTAACAGGGATGACGGAGTATATGGGCTCCAGTGTGTGGGAGGGGGGAGGCTATGGGAAGGTGCCATTTGGGAAGTGGGTATATAGATGAATAAGATTGTGTGGGATGTTCTGTATGATATACACAGAAAAATCAACAAATTTTTTTAAAAAAGGACACATTTGAGGAGGAAGTATAGGAATTTACTTCATGTTAAGTAGTAAAGGTGATAAACATTACCAGTGAAATCTACCTGATGACTTTATATCAATACTCAGGTACTAAGGATCCGAGTGTAACCGACTAGTAATAATCAGATACACTGAGATTAAAGACACATGCGCAAACATCTAATATTAGTAGCATTAAAAATATAGGAAACAGCATATTTTAAAATGAAATTGGAGATCTTCTTCAAAGGGTGAAAACTCATTCTATTTTATGTCTCACAGGGTTGATACTGAGTTCAATATTGTTTAACTGTATTAATTCTACTGTGAACCTAAGAATTTACAGCCACTTTTGAAAGAGATGTATCCTTGCTCTGGAATGTGTTATTGAATATTTTAAAGCTGTAATGAAATGTTTCTTCTAATCATGTTGTTATTAAATTAAAAAAAATTTTTAAATATTAAAAAAATAATTTTTTTAAAAAGAGGGACTGGGAAAAAAGTAAATCAGCAAACTACAATGATTAGGGAAAATAATAAAGAATATTCAAATCAATCTGAAGAAAATCATCAACTTAGGGAGGTGGGAGAGATGACTCAGTAGTTAAAAGTACTGACTGCTCTTACAAAGGATCTGGGTTCAATTCCCAGTCCCACATGGTGGCAAAAAACTGTTCTTAACTCCATTCCAGGGTAATCTGATTCTCTCCTTTGACATCTGAGGGCATTGCTCCACACCTGTACACTTATATACATACAGGCAATGCGCTCATACACAAAAATAAGAATAATCAAATATTAAAACTAAAATGACCAAAATGACAGGAGTATTTACATATGAATAATAATCTTGAATGTAAATGTACTAAATTCTCCAATTAAAAGATACAGACTGAACTGGGGATATAGCTCAATGGTAAAGCATTTACCCTGTATGAAAAAGGCTCTTGGTTCAATTACCAGAAGCATCAAGAACAAAAACAATATACTATGCTGCTCAAATGGATTAAAAACCAAAACTGAACAATATACTAGTTCTAAGAACCTTGCTTCACCAGTAAGGACACACAGACTGAAAGTGAAAGGATAAAAAAATGATATTCTATGTGAATGAAAACTAAGGTGGACAGGCAGTTTCCATAGCTGGGAAAGGACACTTGTGAAGGCCCAAGCTCTGATATGAAGTAAATTCAGAGTAAGGTCTGACCTGAAGTAAACTCAGACCTGGACCGGGAAGCTTCATTTCCCTGAGAACTTGGATGTTCTTCTGCAGTGATTTCTATCATGAGACTGACAGTTCCTTATACCCTATTAAACGTACATAAGTAAGCTTATATTATAAAGCTACAAAGATAGATAAAATCCCAAAAAGGGCTGAGCCCTTAAAACTTAAAGATATTGTAAAGGTCAAAAAGGTACTATAAATGTCAGAATGAGATAAGTTGGCTTGAGAAGAACATTTCTCTTTCTCTTGTTTTACTATAAGTAAGGTTGCTTCTTAGAATAAAGTATGCATTGATTCACACGCTTCTGTATCCCCTGCGTCCTGATTTCTTCTGCACCTATACCTCAGGGCCCCCAAGCCCATCAGGTTTGAATTATGGTCACTGACCTGTGACAGACACTGCTGACTTTTCTCCCCCAGTTGCCCTTGTGGCAACTTCTAACACTATAAAAAGCTAGTCAGCAAGGAGGAAGAACCCATGTACAGTTCTCAGTACACACATGGAGGCTGACGGCCATCCATAACTCCAGTTCCAGGTGATCTGACACCCTCTCCTGGCCTCTATGGGCATTGTGCCCAGGTGGTACACTTACATATGTACAAGCCAAAAGCTCCTACACAAAATAAAACTAAATAAAAATTAAAAAGCAAATTTCATCAAGTTGACAAATTAGATTAACTTATTACATTGATAAACAATTTACTCTTATTACTGCATTGGCTGTGTTCAAAGTGTTCTCATATTTTGTAAATTCAGTTTCATTCCATTCTGATTTTTAATTTTTTTATTAATTCATTGACCCAATAGTCTTTCAAGAGTGTACTGTTTAGTCTCTCTGTATTTCTGTAGTTTTTATAGTTTATCTTACTGGTTTGTTTTTAGTTTTACTTCCCTATGATTTGATAAGCTCTAAGGAAACATTTTTTATTCTTTTTCTGGGTTAAAAATTCCTTTGTGGGTCGACTGTAGCTACATTTCAAAAAGAATTCACAAGTTATGGCAGAGAATATATATTTTATATTTGGTGAATTAAATATTCTGTAGATATCTTTTAAGACCAATTTAGCTATAGTATTGCTTAACTTTGACCTATTCCATTGGTTTTTAGTTTGGATGCTCTATCTAAAGATGAGGTGTGGTAGTGAAGTCACCTACTGGTACTGTATCGAGACCTCTGCACTATGTGACCTTTTAGGGCCATTAAAGTTTGTTTTATGAAATTGAGGCCTGCAATATATATATTTATATTTGTTATATTTCTCTCTCTCTTTCTCTCTCTCATATAATTGTGTGTGTGGAATTTGTACATATATATGTGTGGATCTATGTATCTATGTCACGTAGGCACCAGAGGAGATCTTAGGATAGTGCTCTATTTCTCTCTGCTTTATTTCCTTGAGAGAGCATCTCTTAGTGAACCTAGAGCTAGGCTGGCTGCCAGCAATCACCACCAATCTGCCTGCCACCGTTCCCCACAGTGCTGTTGTTACATGTACACTGGACCACACCTAGCTATTTATATAGATGCTAGGCATTACACCCTTAAAGATGATCAGCTCTCCCTCATCCAGCAGAAATCAGCTGCCAATAGTTCTTTGGTCAAGGTAGGACCTGGGGCTCATTTCCCCTGTTCTATGCAGAGTTTTGTTTGCTTGAGTTTGCACGGGCCTTGTGCATGCTGATACCATTGCTGTAGGTTCATATGACCAAGATCCCAGGGACCTGTAAGACTATTTCTATATGTTCATGCACCACCTCCCCTGACCCTTACAATCTTTCCACTCCCTCTTCTGCAATGGACTCTGAGCCCAAGGTAGGGGTAGCTTGATATACAAGCCCCATCCAAGGACCCACGCTCTGCAGACTTATTCTCCGCACTTTGGCCCTCTATGGCCTTTTGTGTTCATTGCCCTCTGTTGCATGAGGGAGTTTCATTGATGAGAGTTGGCAGATGCATTAGTATACTCTCTGCCCCTTGTTCCACTATGTTCTGTGAGCCTTAGGTGTAAAGGATCCATTGTAGGTGTGTCAGTTAGGGTTGGACATCTCAAAGATGCTTATTCTCTTTATGTGACCAGTTATGGAACTCTGCAATAATCTCTGATGCAAAAGAAGCATTTTGATGAGAAATGATAGCCATACTTCCCTGTAAATATAAGGATACATATTTAGCATATTGTTAAAAAATTACATTTGTCTAGGTATGTAACAACCTTAGGGTTTTGTTTTCTCTATGATCTATGACCTCTCAAGCCATGTGTATTTGTGTATGTTTACAGTACCATATATGAGTTTCCTCTCATTGAGTGGGCTTAAGCCCAAATTGGTAGTTGTTGATTACCCCCAAGGAAAAAGTGCCACGACTGCCTGAATGCACTTTGCTGTGCTGGTCATTGTTGTGGTGAATAGACCTTAATGCTGGGTTGAATCATTGATCAGTTTTCTCCTTTAGCAGCTTGCATGTGTCCTCCAAAACTAGTCTAGTCTATAGAGAGGAGACTTCCAGGTCAGTCCCAGCTCCATTGCTCCAAGTTCTGTGTTCAAACTATGTCCTGTCTTCAGCAACAGAGTCTTACCTTCAAGTTCTGGGAGGCAATCAAGGGCTGTGGCAATAGCCTGTGTACTTTGGGAAGTCTCTTGGACTACCCTGGTCAACAACTTAAAGGACCTTTTCTCCTGTCTGTCACTGTTTCGTGATATATAACCTTCAGCTATATACATGGGCAGATGTAAAGATATTGTATGTGTAATTTTAAACTAATATATTTCCCACTGGTTTATAACTCCAGGTAAGCATTACATATCTCTCCTCTCTCTACATCTAATCCTCCCTCCTGCTTCCCCAGTTAAAGTACCCACATTTTCCACTTTCACTGATGATAATACCTGTCTCTTATAAGTCCCCTCTCTCTTGAGTTCCTTCTTCTCCTTTACCCCCATGGTCCCTTGTATAAACCTCCCACTTCCTTTTCCAGTTAAACACCCCATTTTACCCATTTCCCCCTTGGCAACACCTGTGTCCTACTATTCCTCTCATTAAGGCTCCTTCTTTCCCTTTACCTCCCTGGTTCCTTTCCATTTTCCTGGCTTCTACATTTAATTCAGAATATATGCATACTTAAAAGAATTTGGTGCTAAGATTGACAAATGAGGGAAACATACGTTGTTTATTTTTCTGAACCTGTGTTCAGAACCTTCACTTAGTATATCAGTTTCTAGATCCATTCATTTACTTGCAAATTTCATGATGTTGTCTTCTTTACCACTGAGTAGAACTCCGTTGTGTAAATGTACCACATTTTCATTATCCACTCATCAGTTGAGGGACACTTAGATTCTTCCATCTCTTAGCTATTGTGAAAAGAGCAGCAACAAACATGGATGTGCAAGTATCTCTGCAGTAGGATGAGTCATTGGGTATACACCAAGGAGTGGTATAAATGAAATACTTGATAGGTTCATTTTTGTTTTTAGAGTGGTCCACACTGCTATCCATAGGGTTGTATGAGCTGTAATCTACCCAGCAATGAATGAACGTTCCCCTTTCTCCACATCTTCTCCAGCTTTTGGTATCATTTGTTTTCTTGATATTAGTCTTACTGGTAAGATGAAATCTTAAAGGGGTTTTAGTTTGGTTTTACCTAATTATTAAAGATGTTGAACACTTTTAAAAGTATTTCTTACCCAACTTTCTTTCTTTTTTTTTTGAAAACTCTCTGTTCAGATCCATATCCATCTTTTAATTGGGTCATTTTTTTGATTCTTTGTTTTTTGATATTTTTATATAGTCCCGAATATCAAACCTCTGTCAAATGTGTCACTGGTGAAAATTTTCTCTCAATCTGAGTTTTCTTTTCACTTCCTTGGTTGTTTCTTTTGCTGTGCAGAAGATTTTTTTAGTTTAATGAGGTCCCACATGATGATTGTTGACCTTAATTCGTGAGCAACTGATGTCTACTTTAGAATGTCCATGTATATCTTGTAGGATGCTGCCTATATTTTCTTCTAGCAGTTTCAGAGTTTCAAGTTTCACGTTGAGGTCTTTGATCCATTTGGAATTGACATTTGTGCAAGGCTAAATATAAGGGTCTAATTTCATTCTTCTACAGATGGAGATTCAGCTTGGCCAGCACCATTTGTTGAAGATGATGTCTTTCCTCCAATGTGTGTTTTTGGTGCCTTTGTCAAATATCAGGTGGCTGAAATTGCATGCATTCACGTTTGGTCTTCAGTAAAGCCCCATTGATCTATGTGTCTATTTTTGTGGCATTCCCATTCTGTTTTTTGTTACTCTAGCTCTGTGATATAGTTTGAGATCTCCTATTGTAACCCCTGTAGCATTGTTTCTGTTCTCAGGGTTGCTTTGACTAACCAGGGTCTTTTGTGACTCCACTTGGATTTTAGGATATTTATCCTACTTCTGTGAAGAAGGTCTTGAGAATTTTGTTTGGGATTGTATTGAATCTATAAATTGCTTTTGGTAGGAAATTCATTTAACAATATTAATTCTTCCAATCCATGAGTGTGTGAGGTCCTTCCATCTCCTGGTGTCTTGCTCATTCTCTTTCTTCAAAGATTTCAAACTTTCATTACGGAGATCTTTAATATCATTTTTCAAGTTTATTTCAAGATATTTTATTTTTTGAAGCTATTGTGAATGGGAGGGTTTCCATGTACTCTTTCTCTGATTGATTGTTATTGGTATATAGAAAGACTACTGATTTTTGAGCATTGACTTTGTAACTTGCCACATTGCTGAAAGTGTTAATTTCTGGGAGTTTTCTGGTGAAATTTCTGAGCTCTGTTATGTGTAATATCATATCATCTGCAAATAGGGATAATTTGATCTTCTTCTTTTCCACTTAGTACTCTTTTTTCTTCCCTTTTCTTATTGTTCTAGCAAGAGTTTCAAGCTCTATATTAAAAAGGAGTGGAGATAGTGGAAAGTCTTGTCTGGTTCGTGGTTTTGATTGTGATGCTTCCTGTTTGTTTCCATTTATAATGATGCTAGTCATGGGTTTGCTGTGAATAGCTTTATGCGGAGCTATGTTCCTGCCAGTCCAATTCTCTCTAGGACTTTAAAAATAAATATATGTTAGATTTTTTCAAAGGCCTTTTCTGCATCTATTGACATGACCATGTGATTTTTGTCTTTGAGTCTATTTGTATGATTTATTGCATTTATAGACTTACATATATTGAACCATCCTTGCAATTCTGGAATAAAGTCAACTTGTCATGGTGAATGTTGTTTTAAATGTGTGTCTGTATGTGGTTTGCAAATATTTTGCTGAGAACTTTTGCACCTATGTCAATTAAGGATGCGGGTCTATAGTTTTCTTTTTGGTTGCATCATTACCTGGTTTTGGTATTAGAGTTGTGCTGGCTTCATAGAAGGAATTTGGTAGTTCTCCCTCTGTTTCCATCATTTTTAGTAATTTAAGAAGTATTGGTTGTTGATCTTTGAATGTCTGGTAGAATTCTGCTTTGAATCCGTCTGGGCCTGGGCATTTTTTAATTGGGAAGTTTTGTTATTAGTGTTTCAATTTCCTTATTTGTTATGGGACTGTTTAAGCTGTTGATCTCCTCTTGGTTTAGCTTTGGTGGTTCCCATTCATTCATCTCTTTTAGGTTTCCAAATTTAATAGAGTACATGTTATTTTTTTATTATTATTTTTATTTTATGAGTATGAGTGTATTGTCTGCATGTATGTAATTGCACACATGTTGTGCAATGCCTGGAGAGGTAAGAAGAGGGCGTTTTATCCCCTGAATCTGGATTTATAGGCATTTGTTAGCCATATGTGGCTATAGTTTTTGAACCTGGGTCCTCTGCAAGAGTACCCAGTGATCTTATCTACTGAGTCATCTCTCTAGCCCCTACAGTATATGCTTTTAATGTATTCCCTTATAATGTTCTAAATCTTTGTGTTGTCTGTTGTGATATTTCCCCTTTCATCTCTGATTTTGTTGATTGGGATTTTCTCATTCTTTCTTTTGGTTAACTGGGCTAAGTGTGTGTCTATCTAGTTTATCTTTTCAAAGAACCAGGTCTTCGATTCATTGATTCCTTGTATTATTTTGTTTGTTTCTATTTCGTTAATTCTGTTCTAGTTTTTGCTATTTATTTTCATTTGCTGGGTTTGGGTTTTGTTTGTTCTTGTCTTTCCAAAGACTTGAATTGCGATGCTCATTTATTTGTGCTCTTTATGATCTTTTAATATAGGCATCTATAGCTGTAAACATCCCTCTTAGGACTGCTTTTAAAGTGTCACAGGGGATTTGTTGTGTTGTGTTATCATTTACATTTAGTTCTAAGAACAATTTTATTTATTTCTTAGTTTATTGTTTTACCCATTAATCATTTAAGAGTGTGTTGTTTAATCTCTATGAGTTAATGTAGCTAGTAGAACTTCTTTTGGTGTTCATTTTAAGCTTTATTGCATTGTGGTCTCATAGAATACATGAAATTATTTCAATTTTTGTATTGATATTTGTTTTGTTCCCCCAATATGTGGTCAATTTTAGATAAACTTTCATGGGTGCTAAATAGAAAGTGTATTCTTTGGTGCTTGGGTAGAATATTCTGTAGCTGTCAGTCAGTTCCATTTGATATATGGTATCATTTACCTCAGATGTTTCTCTGTTTATTCTTTGTTGGCTTGACCTGTCTATTGAAGATACTGTGTTATTGCAGTCTCCTACTATTACTGAGCTGGGGTTAATCTATGTCTTAAAGTCCAGTAGTACCATTTTATGAAATTGGGTGAACCAGAGCTTGGTGCATATATAGTCAAGATGGTAATATTGTCTTAGTCAATTATTCTTTTGATTATAATTAAATGACACTATCTCTCCTGATTAGTTTTAGTTTGAAATTTATTTTGTCAGATATTAGAACTGCAACACCTACTTGCTTCTTAGTGACATTTTTTGGAGTATTTTTTTCCATCTTTTCATGGTAAGGTAGTGCCTATTCTTGAAGATGAGATGAGTTTCTGGCAGACAGCAAAAAGATGGATTTCTTAGTTCATTCAATTAACCTATGTCTTTTCACTGGGGAGTTCAGGCTATTGATGAAGTTAATATTGAAAGCTATGTATTGGTTACCATAGCTTTTATATCTGTTCTCATTCTGGTCTAATTTTTTGATTCCACCATTATACTTTCATTTGTTTCTGTCTGTTGCCTCAGGTGTAGTTGTATTTTTCTTCAATCCTGTAAATTGCTTCAGAGTATTCGCTGAAGGGCTGGTTTTGTGGACATGAATTCTTTCAGTTTATTCATGTCATGGAAGATTTTTCTTTACCTTTCATCTATAATAGACAGTTTTTCTGGGTAAAGTGTTCTGTGTTAGCATCTATAATCATTTAGGACTGGGAATAATTTGATCCAGCCTTTTTCTCATTTTCATAATTTACATCGACATGTCAACTGTAATTCTTACAGTTTTTCCTTAATATGTGACATTTTTTCCCTTGCAGCTTTCAATATTATCTTTTTGTTCTGTACATTTGGTGTTTTTATTATGATACACTGTGGGGAGTTTCTTTTCTGGTCCTCTCTAATTGGTTTTCTCTTTGCTTTTTGTTCTTGTATGGGTATGTCTTTCCTTAATTTTGGGACATTTTCTTCTGTAATCCTGTTGAAGATCTGGTCATTACCATTTAGCTGGGATCCTTTTCCTTCCTCTATGACTGTGAGGCTTAAATTTGGTCATTTCATGATCCTTTCATTTCCTGCATATTCCATTCATGTTTTTTTAATTTGCATATTCCTTGCTTGAGTGGTCCAATTCTTCAGCTTTATCATCCAATATTGATATTCTGTTTTCCATTTCATTCATTCTAATGGTGAGGCTTTATACTATTGTTCCAAATTGGCTTATTGACTTTTTCACTTGCTTCATCATTTCAGCCTGAATTTTTCAATATTTCTCTTTTGTGAATTCAGTTAGAAGCTTATCCCTATACTCTTTTAGGTCTTTGAGGTTTTCTTGTGTTCTTTAAATTTGCTGAATTCTTTGAACATGTATGATTGTTCTTTGAAATTCTGGGTTATGTCTAGGGGGTTCTCATTGTAGAACTCTTCTATAGGATTAGTAGTCTTTGGTGAGGACATATTATTTTGGTTTTTCATATTATTATTTTTTCTTTGAGGTTTTGGCATGTGGATTTCCTTTGTACTTTGTGATTCTCATGTGAAACTCAAGCCTTCCTTTGTTGAGTTGAAGATTGATTCTGTTTCTGTTATTGATGTACCTTGTTTGTTTTCTGATTGAGTATGGGAAGCTTGTTGGTCTACACCTCAGGTTCTCTCTTTTAATTTTATATTTGAGGGACCAGATGTCTCCAATCATGCTGTTCAGGAGCTCTCCACGAGGGCAAAGTGGCCCTAGCTGGTTAGGAACACTTCAGTAGCCTCAGATGGATAGTGCCAAGTCCAAGGAGAGGAGATGGGAAATGGATGTGCTTCTCCCTGTTAGTCAGCAGGGAAATTTAAGCCCTGGAGCAGTTGGAGGGACTACAGAGGGTCCCAAAGCAGGGGGCTGGACATGACATGATTTGGACAACTCACCCTGGATGCTGATTCAGTTGCTTTCAGGCAGTCTGGAAAGGTTTGTGTGCAACATGTTTTGTTTTAAATTGGTGTTTAGTTATTGCCCTTCATCTTACCTTTCATGAGACAATTTCTTCCAAGTATATCGATATTTTTTTGCTCATAGTCACAATCCGTAGCTTCCTATCTCCCCCCTCCCCCTTCTCTCTCCTGCAAATGACTGCTATCTTAAATGTTTTGTTCATGCTAGAGGAATTCTTTCAGTCTGTAATCCCTGATTTTGTCAGTTCTAAGTATACCCTATGTGAATTTTGTTAGATTGACATACATTAATTCAATTTCAAGTTTTTAGATTTTTTTTCATGAAATATCTGTCAAATATCTTCTTTGTATGTATTAGAATGATTTTTAATTCATCTTTCTACTAATGTTGTATACCACATTAATTGTTTGTAATAAAACATGTCTTGAAATATCCTTGAATCCAAGGCATACTTGATCAACATACATTATTCTTTTAATGTGTTGCCAAATATGCTTTCGTGGTATTTTCTTAATGATTTTTATATTTACATGCAGGATGAATAATAAATTATTTTATTTTCTTGTGGATGGCTTTGATATAAGGGTAAAGTTGATCTCATATAATGAATTTTCTCCATCAAAAGTGTTGAAAAAGTTTAAGTGTGATTTGCATAATTCTCAAATTTTTGATAGACTTGAGTAGTGAGGTCATTTTGTCTTGGACATTTTTATTAGGAGACTGATTATCAGCCTCTTCACATGGTGTCAGTTTATTCATGTTTATACTCTGTGGTTTAGTACTTCTGTATGTATCTAGGATTTATCCATTTCTTCTTCTATCTTAGCCAATTTAATAATGTGTCAACTTTTAATAATTGTTTCATAATCTCTTGCATTTCTCTTGTGTCTATTGTGATGTCTACTTTTTCACTTGTAGTTTTGTATTTTTCTTAGTTTGAATTAAGTTTTGATACACTTATTTCTCTTTTAAATAATACTTTCTGTTTTTCTTAGTCTCTACTTCATTATTTCTATTCCATTCATGCAGTCATGATTATTTTCAGGATGGACATAATATCCTAATTTCAACTGGAAGAATACACTTTAAAATTTCTTGTATTTTTGGTAGAGCAAGTGATTGTGAATTCTCTCAGTTTTGCTTTTGAAACATATTTCTGCTGAGGAGAATTTCAGCTGGTATAATTTTCTTAGTTGGAAGTTTGTGGGTTTTTTTCTAGCAGTTGGAACACATGTTCCTTTTTTTCCCTGCTTTGTAAAACTCTGCGGAGAATTCCACATAAGCTTATGGAAGTTTCCTTGTGTTTGATAAGTGGATTTTCTCCTGCAGTATTTGAATTCTGCCTTTGATTTTTTGAAAACTGTGATTATACACTAATTCCTATTGAAGACCTCATTATGTTCAAGGTATTTGATGTTCATGGCTCTGGACACTCATTTCATTCTCAAGATTTGGGGAATTTTTTGTGTATTTAAGTTTTCTATCTCTTTCTCTTTGATCTCTCTAGGATTTCCATACATAGTTTACTTGGTATTTTCTAATAAGTCCAGGAGATTTTGATCGCACACTTATATTCTTTCGTATTTTATTTACATGATTTAATAATTTCTTGTTTCCTATTTCCTCATTCTCCTTCACTGAATGTACATTTTATGTTTAGTTATTCTATTGTTCAGCTCCAAGATTTCTGTTTACTTGTTATACATGGTATCTATATTTGCTTCTATTACTGAATTTCTAGTTTTGTTGGGAAAGGTGGCTGAAATTGGGTTTTTCCCTTAGTTATACACTTTTTAAGAAGAGGAAGTAGCTATCATAATTTCAAAATGGTCTTTTTCCTTCACTAGAAATAGATGTATGAGATGTTTCTTTGATATTCATTTTGAGAGCCTAGTAATCTCTGAGAAGTAAAATTTACAAAACTCCATGAACTTCCTGATGATTAGGTTCCTCAGGAAATTTTAACCCTTAAGACTAGATCACACTGAGTCTCCAGTGTTTTATCTTGTACAGTTTGAATTTTCTTGTTTTAGTATTAGTTCCAAGAAATGTTCATGATTTAGCTTCTTCACTGTATTTGAATCTCTATCATTCCGAAATGTTTGATAGTGTTCTGGCCAGAAATTTCACTTCCCCTTACAAATCTTTATTTCTATTTCCCTTAATTTTGCCAGTTTCATTCATGTTTATTATTTTTTATCAGAATCATCCCCATTACCTCATATTCCTCCCAGTCTTGATCACCCCATTCTTCCACCCAAAGAGTACGCTTTTACTTCCATGTCTTTATTTTATGTAGGCCTTATATAGGTAGCCACTGCTACTGTGTTCGTAATTGAAAACGCCACATCATATCCAGAAGAGAACACTACATAGCATTCTTTCCCATCCCCCCTCTGCTAAAATATCTTTCCTCTCCCTCTTCCATGATGTTCCATAGGCCAAGGAGTATTAATGGATGCCTTGTTTAGGGCTGAAGACTCGACGTTACTTATTCTCAGTACTTTAGCAGTTATAAATCTCTGCACTAAACACCATCCTCTGCAACAAAATGCTTCTCTGATCAAGGCTGAGATTATCCCTAGTCTATATGTACAAGCGTACATACTTAGAATGTAATTTGATCACATGTCCCTCTATCAAAACATCAGTAATATATTCCAACATTCCTCCCCCTACCACCACCACAGAGCCTATGACCTCTCCGGCCATAAGGTTTTGACCAGGTTTGTAGTGGCAGGCATACATTCCCTTCCATGATATGGCCTCAGATTCAATCACAGCGTGATTGGTTATCCCTCAAAGTATCATGCCATTATTCTGGCAACAGACACATCTTGCCTAACAGGCTGGTATTGTAGCTTGCAGGATCCTCAGCTGGAGAAGGCCATTGATTTATTTTCTCTCCCAGCAGCCTGCAAAGCACCTTGTGACATTCTAAATGCTAAGCAACAGGAAAGAAGCTTTTAGTTTGGTTCCACTCTGATTTCTTTGTGTACTACGTCCAAAGTGTGATGATTTCAACAACACAGCCCAGCCATATCATTTAATTGTCTTACAAATCTAAAGAAGTGTCTATCTTTCTGTTTATTTATTACTTGCTATTAAGGCATAATGGACTTACACACTCCTTAGAATTCTAGGGTAAACACTTCCCTTTAATTCACTTAAAAATACAATTTTAAAATGTTAATATCCTATTTGAGATGTTCTGTATGAAATGCACAAAAAATCAATTTAAAATTTTTAAATTAAAAAAATCAATACCCTGCAAGTAAAAGTTAAAATTTCCCTTGATGAATTCATTCCTAATTTCTAATTAACTCTTTCCTCATCTTCTTTTTAGATATTTCCCTGTGTCTTTTTAATGCATTTCTGTGAGTATGTAGAAAATATATTATTTAAAAATAAATTTAATCAGCATCTAAAGAGATGGTTTGGTGGGCCAGTGTGCTGACTACCAAGTCTGATGACCTGAATTCAATCCCTCAGACCCACATGATGGAAGGAGAGAAATGATTCTCACAGGTTGTCTTCTGACCTCCATTTGGGACACGGTATGTGCACCCCCACTCCCTTCCACATTTACATACAAATTTTAAAACTTTATCAAATTCAACATACTTTTGTGTAATTGTTTTTTCAATTCTGCAGTATATGCTGGTGATGTTTATGTCTTATCGAAGAACTACAAATTAGAGGTCTACATTTTTCTGACTCTTATTTGTAAATTGCTGATTACATATATAATTAAAATTCTGCAGTGTACTAATCATTTAACTGTGTAGTATCACAATGATTAAGAATTGCTCTATTGTTACATTGCTAAGCACTAGTCTTGAAACCTTGTGGCAAGCTAGTTAATCTACGACTTATTTTATTTTGTCATCAGTAAGATGCAGTGTTTAAAACCTTCCTTATATGGTTACTGCAGGGACTAAATTTGGTAGTCAACGATAAAGCAGTTCAGAATACTACCTACCACATGAGCATTATGAAATAATTGTCAGTTATTTTTTTATCATGAGCATTTATTCTATTATTTTTTCTCTTGCAAATAGTGTCACAATGCATAAACTATATATTCTTTAAGAACATTCTTGAATTTTTTTGAAGGTAGATGGCATGTAGAGGTAAATGGTCTGTTATCTTATTGTGTCGTATTTTGTATCTCCTTGACTACTAAAAATTTCAGTATGCTTTACTAGGTTACTTGATGAGCTGTTTTTTCCTTCTACTATTTTGTGGCTAGCCAGTTCCTATCCTTTTCCTATTTTTATTATTTGATTTGTAGGAAAAAAATTTCTGAATGCCTTATCATGTGTATATATTATAACTTCCTTTCTTGAGTTTTAAACTTCTTTCTGAGAAACATAAATGTGGCACTGTGCTATGCTATATCTTCTGGAAAAGATGAATGTTGTCATTACATGGCATGGGGGGTAGGAGGTGCAAAATCTACCTTCAGTCCCTTGGGAGGGGGTTGCTAATCTTGTATCTAAATGCTCTAAGTTCATTTAATCACCTTTTCCGGAACACATGTCTTGCTGCCATCACATTGGAGAGTCTTTGAATTTATGATTTGGAGGGGGCATTCAAATTATAACAACTCTGATACAAGCGGGTAATAAAAGATTTGGATGTTTCGCTCTCCTAGCCTGCACTACTATCCTCAGGCCTCTGGGGGTAAGTCTATAGCGCAGCTCTCCGCACCCGGACTCCCTAAGCCACATTCACCCTTCCATGCCCCCACTGCCCTATACTCCTAGTTTGGGCCCTGCACCATCCCTAGTCTTGGGGCCCCAGACACCTGGGGAACCAATACTGCTTCCTGATCCTTTTCAACCAGACCTACTTAGTGCCTTTCTTGGGCCCCAGGAGCACCGCTTCTGGACCTGGCCCCGACCTCACCTCTCTCTGCTTCCTTGGACCTGCACCACTGGCTAACTCTCCTAGCCTGCACTCTTATCCTCAGGCCTCTTGGGGTAAGTCTATTGTGCAGCCCTCCGGGCATTGACTCCCCTAGCCACATTCACCCTTCCATCTCCCCCGCTGTTCTCTACTCCTAGTTTG
>NW_008341888.1:196642-197291 GCF_000622305.1 Nannospalax galili | reverse complement strand
TTAACAGGAAGTAAGTATTAAAGACCCACAAGTTGGAGATAGGGATATTTATAAGGAAAGGGTAGTTCTTTAAGAAACTAGTAGAGAAGGAAATCATAATCACAGTAAAAAAAATAATTCCTTAAAAGGAATAGGGATTTAGACTTCCACTAAACTAGATAAGGTTTAGGAGATTGTTGGAAAAGTTTGATTTTTATGTTTCAAAGTTAGGGATAATGAATTAGATGTTACAAAGTCCAGTAGAAAAGACTAGAGATATAGCTAAATGGTAGAGGGCTTGCCTAGCGTGGACAAAGCTTTGGACTTCATTCTTTCTTAATTTAATTTTTATGGAATATTGTGATTTTTAAAAATTATTTATTTAATATCCACATAGTTAGAAGAATCATTTCATTACAACAGCGCTAACATATTCAATAAAAATTTTCTGAGCTAAGAGGTATCTCTTTCAAGAACTGACTGTAAATTTTTAGGTTTACATTTGAATTATTACAGTTATACAATATTGTACTCAGTATAAACCCTATAAGACATAAAATTAAATGAGGTTTTAACCTTTAAAAAAGATCTCCATTTCATTATTAAAATACACAGTTTCATACAGAAAAATTCATTTATAATGCAATTGACATTGAGATATTTGCACACA
>NW_008341888.1:172650-196496 GCF_000622305.1 Nannospalax galili | reverse complement strand
CTTCTGTCTTCTCCAGGCCTTTTGGGGTTTTTGTTTTGTTTTGTTTTTTAATTATTTAATAACCACATAATTAGAAGAAACATTTCATTACTACAGCTTTAACATATTCAGTAACACACTCCAGAGCAAGAGTATATCTCTTTCACAAGTGGGTACAAATTTCTAGTTTCACAGTTGAATTAATATAGTTATATATTATTGAACTCAGTGTAAGTCCTGTAAGACACAAAATTAGATGAGTTTTTAGCTTTTAAAAAAGATCTCCATTTAATTTTAGAATATGTTGTCCCTTGCAGAAAAACTCACTGTTTTTGCTACTAACACTGAGATGTTGTTGCTTGCAACTCTAATCTGTATGTATCTGATTATTACTAGTCATACTCAGTTGCACTTCAATCCTTGGCACCTATGTATGTCTATAAAGTTATCGGGTAGATTTCAATAGTATTGTTTATCACCTCTATTAATTAGCATGACATAAATTTCCATGCTTCCTCCTCAAATATAATACATTTTTTGAATTTGTTGATTTGTGTGTGTGTGTGTGTGTGTGTGTGTGTGTGTATATATATATATCACACAGAACACCCCAAACCATCACATTTAACTATTGACCCACTTCCCAGATGGCACCCTCACATAGCCTCCCTCCCCCCACTAGAGCCCTTATACTCTGAAATCCCTGCTACTGTCTGCTGTGTTGTCAGCAACCCCAGCCCTTCCCCACTACTTGCTCTTCTGGTGAATCTAGTCAGCCTATCTAGAGGTCTTTGTTTCTGAAGGTCAGCTGTTCCTCATCCAGCAGTAATCAGTTGTCAATATTCCTTCAGATAAGATTGGGGTCTGCTGTTCATTTTCCCTGTTCTATGCTGGGTTACTATCTGGGAGTTCCTTTGGACATCCTGGCCAACAACTCAAAAGAAGGTATCCCCTGTCTGGCATTGTTGCTTGTTATGTAGCCTTTAGCTATGCATATGGACTCTTAAGAAATTTATATTGGCCCCTTTAATCTTTGTTTGCTCTTTCCTTTTGGGTGTTTAAGGCCATACAGTTAACCCAGATAAACCAATTTATTTTTACTCTTAAGGTCGTTTGAGGATCTGTTCCTCAAGGATCACATGGGCTTGGGAGGAGCCCTTGGCTCCTTTCTTTTACCAGTTTTGCCTATGTGAAGATAAGTTAAAGGTCCTGCTTGACCATGGTTGGCTTTGCTTGGAAGCATGGAGGAAATGATTCTTCTGTGTTGACCCTCCTCCTTGTAGACTGGACACTGGTTCAAGTCCATCTGGTGGGGTCTCCTCAGCTTCCTTGATCAAGAGGACAGGTGACCCACCACAATTACAGGACATTTTGAGAGATGTTCATAGTTCCCTAGAATTTAGTCGACCCAGGAAGGCAAGGAGCAAAAACTGTCCTTTATGTCCCTCTGACCAAATTAGTATAGGCCTCAAAGTATGTCTGTTAAACATCCAAGAAGGTTAGTTCCACAAGTCTGGTACTTTTAATTACTGTGTGTCATGTAGCTAAATCTTGGGCAAAGACCAATTGTTCTCAGATAAACCTTACCTAGACATATATTTCTTGATCTGCTATGTATAATTTGACAGTAGGTTGTAGGAGTAATATGGTTCCCTCTGGTTTTCAAAACTAGCTAGGCATTATTTATCTCTTGCATTGTCTTACCCCTCCATCATTGTTTTCCCACTTAAGGTGCCCCCATTTACCCCTTTCTCCCTTAATAATACCCTTTTCCTATGGTCCTACCTCTCTTGAGCTCCTTCTTTCCCTTTATCCCCTAGGTTCCTTGTATATATCCTTCCCTCCCCCCTCCCATAAACTAACCCATTTTTTATCCATATCTCCCTTATTAAGGCCTGCTTCCTACTGTTCTTCTCTTTAAGGTTCTTTCTTTTCCTTTACCTCCCTATTTCCTTTCCATTATCCTGGTTCCTGTAGTTATGTTTGGATACATACTCACTTATCAGGGTTTGGCTCTAGGATCCACATATGAAGGAGAACATATGTTGATTTTTTTTCGGAGTCTGCGTTACTTCACTTAGTATAACAGTTTCTAGTTCCATCCATTTATCTGCAAATTTCATGATTTCATCTTTCTTTACTGCTGAGTAAAACTCCATCGTATAAATGAATCACATTTTCATTATCCACTTGCTTCCATCTCTTAGCTATTGTGAAAAGAGCAGCAACAAACGTGGATGTACATGTGTCTCTGAAATGGGATGATTTCTTTGGGCATATGCCAAGGAGTGGTACAACTGGGTCAAATGGTAGGTTCATTTGTAGTTGTTTTTTAGTCTTTTTGAGACAGGGTCTCCCTGTAGCCCCAGCTGTCCTGGAACTCACTATGTTTCAGAGTTCTTCACACTTCTTTCCATAGGGGTTGAACAAGGTTGCAGCCCCACCAGCAGTGGATGAGTGTTCCCTTTTGCACATATCCTCTCTAACATTTGGTATCATTTTTTCTCTTGATCTTAGCCAGTCTGACTGGGGTAAGATGAAATATTAAAGTGGTTTTAATTTGCATTTCCCTAATTATTAGTGATAGTGAACATCTTTTAAGATGTTTCATAGCTATCTTTTCTTTTTCTTTTGAGAACTCTCTGTTCAGCACCTTAGCGCATCTTTTAACTAGGTTGCTTCTTGTCTTGATTCTCTGTCTTTTGATTTCATTATATAGTCTGGATATTAAACCACTGTCAGATGTGTCCATGGTGAAGATTTTCTCCCATTCTGTGGGTTCTCTCATCACTTCTCTGATTTCCTCCTTTGATATACATAACCTTTTTAGTTTAATGAAGTCCCATTTGTTAAATCTCGCCCTTGTTTCCTGAGCAACTGATGTCCAATTTAGAAAATCCTTTCCTACACCTCTATCTTGTAGGTTTTTGCCAATGTTTTCTTCTAACAGTTTCAGAGTTACAGGCTTTACATTGAGGTCTTTGATCCACTTGGAATTGACTTTTGTGCAGAGTGAAAGATAGGGGTTTAGTTCCAGTCTTCTACAGGTGTAGATCCAGTTTTGCCAGCACCATTTGTTGAACATGCTGTCTTTCCTTCAGTGGTAATTCTTGGCCCCTTTGTCAAATATCAGGCGGGTGAAATTGCATTTACTCATATTTGGGTCTTCACTTTTGTTCCATTGATATATGGGTCTATTTTTGTGCCAATCTCATGTTGTTTTTATGATGATAGCTCTGTAATACAGCTTAAAATCTGGTTTAGTAATCCCCCCTGCATTGGTCTTAGTGCTCAGTGTTGTTTTGGCTATCTGAGGTCTTTTGTGTTTCCATATGAATCTTAGGATGTTTTTTTCCAATTCTGTGAAAAATATCATGGGGATTTTGATTGTCATTGCGTTGAGTCTATACATGATTTTTGGTAGGATGGTCATTTTCTCAATATTAATTCTTCCAATTCATGTGCATGGGAGATTCTTCCATCTACTGATGTCTTCCTCAATCTCTTTCTTCAAAGATTTAAAATTTTTGTTGGAGAGATCATAAATGTGTTTAGTCAGGTTTATTCCTGAGTTATTGTTTTTTTTTTTTGTACCTATTGTGAAAGGCAGTGTTTCCATGTGCCCTTTCTCTGATTGCTTGTTGCTGGTATACAGACTTTGTAGGTTAATTTTGTAACCTGCCACTTTACTGAATGTGTTAATAATTTCTAGGAGTTTTCTGGTGGAATTTTTGGCATCTTTTAGGTATAATATCATATTATCTGCACAAAGGGATAATTTGATCTGTTCTTTTCCAAATAGTACTCATTTAATTTCCTGATCTTGTCTTATTGTTCTTTCAAGAGCTTCAAGGACTATGTTAAAGAGAAGTGGAGGTAGTGGACAGCCTTGTCTTGTTCCTGATTTCAAAGGGAATGCTTCCAGTTTTTCTCTTCTTAGAATGATGCTGGCTGTGGGTTTGTTAGATATGGCTTTAATTATGTTGAGGTATGTTCCTTCCAGTCCAATTCTCGCTAGTACTTTGGGCATAAATGCATGCTGAATTTTGTCAAAGGCCTTCTCTGCTTCTATTAAGATGACCATGTGGTTCTTCTCTTTGAGCCCATTTATGTGATTTATGACATTTATTGACTTATGTATATTGAACCATCCCTGCATCTCTGGGATAAAGCCAACTTGCTCATGGTGGATGATCTTTTCAATGTGTGTCTGTATGTGATTTGCAAGTACTTTGTTGAGAGTTTTTGCATCTGTGTTCATTAAACATATGGGTCTACAGTTTCCTTTTTTGGTTGTATCTTTACCTGGCTTTGGTATTAGAGTGATTCTGGCTTCATAGCAGGAATTTGGAAGTTCTCCCTCCATTTCTATCTGCTATAAATCCATCTGGTCCTGGGCTTTTTTTAGTTGGGAGGTTTTATATTACTCTTTCAATTTCTTTTTGTGTTATGGATCTGTTTAAGCTGTTAATCTCTTCTTGGTTTAGTTTTCTTGGTTCCAGTGCCTTTAGATATCAGTCCATTTCTTTTAGTTTTTCAAACTTAGTAGCATATAGGTTTTGAAAGTATTCCCTTAAAATGTTCTGTATCTTTCTGGTGTCTGTGTTATGTTTCCCCTTTCATCTCTGACTTTGTTGATTTGGAGGTGCTCTTTCTTTCTTTTGGTTAACTGGGCTAGCAGTCTGTCAATCTTGTTTACCTTTTCAAAAAAACAGCTCTTGGAATTATTGATTCTTTGCATTGTTTTCTTTTTTTCAATTTCACTAATTTCTGCCCTGATTTTTGTTATTTTTTCTTGTGTGTTGGGTTTGGGTTCATTTGCTGTTGCTTTTCAAGTGTGTTGAGTTGCAACATTAAGTCATTTATTTATGTTCTTTCCGATTTTTTGATGCAGGTACGTAAAGCTATAAACTTCCCTCTAAGAACCACTTTCAGAGTGTCCCAGAAGTTTTATTGTGTTGTATTGTCCTTTTCATTTAGTTCCAGGAATACTTTTATTTCTTATTTTCTGTTTTGACCCATTCATCATTCAGGAGTGTGTTGTTTAATCTCCATGTGTTAATGTGGTTACTGGGGTTTCTTCCAGTGTTGATTTTAAGCTTTATTGCATTGTGGTCTGATAGAATGCATGGAATTATTTTAGTCTTTTTGTATTTGTTAAGGTTTGTTTTGTGTCCCAGTACATGGTCGGTGTTTGAAATGGTTCCATGGGGGGCTGAATAGAAAGTATATTCTTTGCTGCTTGGGTGGAATATTTGGTAGATGCCTGTTAGGTCCATTTGATATATGGTATTGTTTTAGTCATATGTCGCTCTGTTAATTCTCTGTCCTGTTGACCTATCTAATGGTGACAATGGGGTATTGAAGTCCCGTACTATTAATGAGTTGGGATTAATCTGGGTCTTAAAGTCCTATGGTACTGGTTTTATGAAGTTGAGTGCACCCCAGTTTGGTGAATATATGTTCATGATTGTAATATCTTCTTGGTTTATTGTTCCTTTGATCAGAATGAAGTGGCCATCTTTGTCTCTTCTGATTAGTTTTAGGTTAAAGTCTATTTTATCAGATATTAAAATTGTAATGCCTGCTTTTTTTTCTTAGTAACATTCACTCGGTATATTTTTTTCCATCCTTTTACCTTAAGGTAGTACCTGTCCTTGAAAGTGAGATTAGTTTCTTGCAGAAAACAAAAAGATGGATACTGTTTCTTAATTCATTCAACTAGTTTGTGTCTTTTGACTGGGGATTTCAGTCCATTAATATTTAAAAGATGAGTATTGAATCCTGTCATTTTTATTTCTGTTTACATTCTTGATGTAACTGTACATTTCCACAGTTATACCTTCATTGAATTGCTTTCCGAAACCCCTTGGGTATAGTCATTCCTTTCTTCAGCTGTTTGTATTGCTTCCAGAACTCTCTGAAGGGCTGGTTTTATGGACATGAATTCCTTCAGCCTATTTACGTCATGGAAGATTTTTCCTGGGTTGGCATCTGTGGTCATTTAGAACTGGGAATACTTTGGTCCAGGCTCTTCTGGCTTTCATAGTTTGCACTGAAAAGTCTGCTGTAATCCTAATGGGTTTTCCTTTATATGTGACTTGTTGTTTCTCTTTTGAAACTTTCAGTATTGTCTTTTTGTTTTGTACATTTAGTGTTTTTACTATGATGTGCTGGGGGTAGTTTCTTTTCTGGTCTTGCCTGTTTGGTGTTCTATATGCTTCTTGAGTTTGTATGGGCAAGTCTTTCTCTAATTTTGAAAAATTTTCTTCCACGATTCTGTTGAAGATCTGGTCCATGCCATTATCTTGGGATTCTTCTCCTTCCTGTATGCCTATGATTCATAAGTTTGGTATTTTTATTGTGTCACACAATTCCTGAATGTTCCATTCTTGAGATTTCTTAAATTTTTCATAATCTTTGCTTGTGTGGTCTAGTTCATCCACTTTATTTTCCAGTCTTGATACTTCTTTTCCATTTCATCCATCCTATTGGTGGGCTTTCTCCTGTCATTTCTAATTGGCTTACTAAGTGTTTCACTTCCTTCTTCATTTCAGTCTGAGTATTCTTCAATATTTCTAACTCTTTTCTGAATTCATTCAGAAGTTTATCCCTATCTTCCTTCAGCTCTTTGATTTCTTTGTTTGTGTGTTCTTCAAATTCACTGAATTCTTTCATCATGTTTATAATTGTTCTTTTGAGTTCCATGTCCTACATTATCTATAGGGGGTTCTCGTTGTACTCCTCTAGAGGACTGTTGGTACTTGATGGGGATATGTTATTTTGGTTTTTCATGTTATTATTTTTTCTCTGTGATTTTGACTTGTGAATTTCTTTTTTAGTTTCTGATTCTTTTGTCTTCAGGAGTTCCCACAGAGGCCCAAGTCAGAGGAAGATCAGATGCTCTCAGGCTTTCTTCTAAGGTCTGGATCCCTCCAGGAAAGATTTTGGCCTCAGGAATTTGGGGTTGGACTGGCCTGGGAGCTGGGCCCAGGAAAGATGCTGGTCTAGGGCAGCTGGTGGGCATGCCACCCAGAGATGCGAAGGCAGATGGGGGATGATAGCGTCCCCAAGGGCTCCTGGGGACTGCACTGATGAGCTGGGTTGGTCTGGATGCAAAGGATCAGGAAGAGGAAAGTCAGTCCCAGTGTCCAGGAAAGAAGCTGGTGGGTGGTGCAGGCCCAGGGAAGTAGAAGAAGGTGAGTGCGGGGCCATGCCCAGAGTTCTCCTTGGGGCCGAGAAGACACTGGATGCTAAGGTCTGGATGCTAAGGATCAGGAAGCAGTGATGTTTCCCCAGGTGTCTGGGGCACCAAGACAAGGAATGGGAAAGAACCCAAGCTAGGAGGAGAGACTGGTGGGGGAGATGGGAGGGTGAATGAGGCTGAGGGAGTCAAGGTGTGGAGAGCTGATGGACTTACTTACCCCAGAGAGAGAGCCCTACGGGTCTTAGAAAGGCCTGTGGGTTATGCAGGCCCAGGGAAGCAGAGGGATGGAATTTTGTGATTTTCATACAATATATTTTGATGGTACTGAGATTTCTCAAGGAAGCATAGTCTTCCAGACAGCTGGTCAGTTACTCATATGAAGTCAAAGCAATGGTGGCAGCATGCACAAGTCCTATGCAATCTCAAAGCAGAAAAACACCCCAGCATAGACATGGGGATGTGGGTAAGAAATATCAACCCAAGATAGATTTCGTTCTGATCTCAAGAATAATCAAGGATAATCATAGAGTTGATAGTGTAGTTGTGCTTGTTAGTATTTTTGTCAACTTAACACAAATTAGAATCATCTAAGTTGAGGGAACCTTGGTTAAGGAATTATCTCCTGCATAAAGACCTGTGGACATGTATCTATGTATCTAAGACTTTTTTGTGGTTGTTATGTAAGAGGGCCCAGCCCAGTGTGGGTGGTGCCACCATGGGGGTGGTTACCTGAATTGTATAAGAAAGAAGACTGAGCACAAGCCAGAGGAGCAAGCCTGTAAACAGAATTCTTCTGTGGTCTGTGCTTCAGTTCCTGCCTCCAGGTTCCTGCCCTGAGTTCCTGCCTTGGTTTCCTTTGATGATAAACTGTGAGCTATAAGCCAAATAAATCTTTTCCTTTGGTTTTGGTCAAATTGTTTTATCACAGCAATACAAAGAAAACTTAGAGAGAAAGTGTTGCCAAGAGTAGGATATATTGCTGTGACAGACCTGACCATATTGTTTTGGGAGGATTATGGATATTTTGGAGCTTTGGGCTGGAAAAAGCACTGAGTGCTTGGAGCTTAGGAAGTTGTTCTGTGAGAGCTTGGAGAAATGCAGATGATGAAGCATGCTTTGTGAAGTTTCAGATGGAAGTTTGAGAGTACTTTGAAAATTTTATCTACTCATTTGTGTGATATTTTGAATTGAATAATTTGATTTCTGGTCTGCTGGGGCTGAAAAATCAGTTGTGCTTAATAAGAGATGAGCACAATTGAAATGAAACCTTTGGCTTTACTGGTACAGAGTAGTAAACCAGCAAGTAGTGCTCTTCCGCGCTCTTCCATACTCTATTCTTTAGTTCCTGTCTCCAAGTTCTTGCCCTGAGTACCTGTCTTGGTTTCCCCTGATGAGGGACTGTGAACCGAAAGACAGGTAAAGCCTTTTCTCCCAAAGACTTTTTTGGTCACAGTGTTTTATCACAGCAATTGAAATAAAACTAGGACAGTAATTATGCAAGTACATGACTAAAGTGGAGTAAAATAAAAGTACCCGGTGATAAGCAATAAACGAGCCACTGTGTTTAGTGTTTTTATCACATGGATGTTGATGTAGCTGAGAAAATTGCAGAAACTGAGAAGAAAAGCAAAACCATGGTATTCAAAAATGATGGAAAGTATGGGAGTGATGAGAATGTTGGTAGATTTTTGCAATAAAGAATGGGTGCTGAAGAGATGGCTCAGAGGTTGAGAGCACTGAGTGCTCTTGCAGAGGACCCAGATTCGATTCCCAGCACCCACATGCTGGCTATGAACCGTCCTTAACTCCAGTTCCAGGGGAATCTGAAGCCCTCTTCTGACCTCCGTGGCATTGCATGACACAGGTACACTCACATAAATGCAGGCAACACACTCATACACATAAAATAAAAATTTAAAAAAAGAAAAAAAGAATGGGTGCTATATCCAGAAGTATAGGAAAAAACATACTCAGCAATGGGAAGAGCTCCCACGGATGCTCTATCCTTGAAATGATGTCTGTTAAGTTAGAAAAAGTAAAATGGGAATCACAAGAAATCTCCACTTTTTACATCTTGTCAAGTCAGTAAGTCAAAAAGGGAGAAAGCAGTTTCAGTGGTAAATAACATCATAAATATTACAACAATCTCAAACTAATACATTCTACTGTAACTCAGTTAAGATTTCTTTGGATTGGAACAAAAAATGTAGTTGTGTTTGGGGGAAAAATTGGGTTATTTTAAACTTTATCAAAGGCATATGATTAGTTCCAGTTTCAGTTCTACATGTTGTATCTTCATTAAAGCAAATAAACACAGCTCCTAACAGTTAATATAGAGCTGTTTACATAGCAATTCCCCCTTTCCTAATTTCTATCTCAAAGAAAATCAGAAGTGGCTTAAATTCACTTATGCTAGGGCTACATGATCTCTCAGTTCTTTTAAATCACTAATCAGTGTAGCCTAGATTATGCTGATTGCCCTGTAAATCATCATTCTCATTCATTACATTTATGACATCATGCTAAGTGAGACTGGAGAGGAGAAAACAGCAAGCATTTTGAGTGTCTTGTCAAGATAACATATATAACCAGAGGGTCTGATCCACTGTCAATATTTTCTGGGGATCCAGTAGTCTGGAACCTATCTGCACTTCCCTTCTTAAATAAAGAACCACCATGAAAAAGTGTATAAAATTATTTGTAGAATTAGAAATTTTGAGGCAACATTCACTATACTTGGACTCATAGCTCACCATGTAAATCATAAGAATGTCAGTATTAAACATGGTTGAGAGCAAGAACATTGTAAACAGTAGATCTAGAATCCAGTGTGAGTTGCTCTGCTACTTTATCACACACCAGACACATGGCATTGGAAATTTCTGTGGCAAATAAATACACTCTAAGATAATTATAGTACTGATAATAACGTGGGAAAAAAGCCATGACCTGTTCTTTTGAAACACATTTAAATTTGAAATACTACTTCTATTTGTCAAATAGGACTGTCTTATCTAAAGGACAGTAAGTGACAAGCCTCATTAAATGCATTAGAAGCTGCAGAGGGCAAACCTGGGGAAATGAGAAACTGATTATGAAATATGAAAACTATCAATTTGTGACTCATAAGCAGCTAAATCTCAGGGTCTGAAGCAGATATTCTTTACTTTTTTTCTCTCTTGTCCCAATCTTTTGTGTTGTAGAAACAGTAATGGTTGATGGCTGACATTTTAGTTTCCAGAAGAAAGAGAATTGACACTATTGTGCCATGAGACTGTAGACAATGGAAAAATATATGCTCTTTGTGTAGGTGACATGATATTTTATCTTGATGTGCAATACCAGTAGATGCTAGCTGTCAGTACTCAGGAATCTGAGAAAAAATAACTACAAATTTTAGATCAACCTGGGTTACATAGAGAGACCTTGTCTTAGAAAAAGAAGAAAGATGGGAGGGAGAGAAAGAGGATGGGAAGGAAGAAATGAAGGAAAGAAAGGAAGGAAAGAAAGGAGGGAGGAGTTCTAGTTTCCTTTCTTTTGCTCTGATAAACACCCTGACCTAAAGCAATGTGGGGAAGAAAGTATTTATTTCAGTTTACAGGACGTCCTGGTAAAAGTTCATCTCCGAGGGAAGTCAGTGCAGGAACTTGAGCAGGAATTGAAGCCAAAACCATGGAGGAATTATGCTTGCTGACTTGTTCTCCCTCTCTCTCTGTAGCTCATGCTCCGATAACTTTCTTATGCAGTTCAGACTCATCTGCATAGTAGAGATGTGCTGCCCTCAGTGTCAGGGACCTCCTACCCCAATTAGAAATTAAGAAAATGCCCACAGACTAGACTAGAAGCCAGTCTGTTCAAGCTAATTCTTCGACTGAATTTCCCTCATTCCATGTTACTCTAAGTTATGTTGAGTTGATAATAAAAACAAATAAGGACAATCCAAATCTATATATTGCCAACCTGACAGACAAACCCATCATTACTAAACCATAGCTTTGTCTTTCTTAAACTCAAGATCTCATGTTAATATCACAATATAAAATACAGCCCAACTTTTAAAATCCCAACAGTCTTTAAAGATTCCAAGGTCTTTTTAAACATCTAAAGTCTTTTAACTATGGGTTCCTGTAAAGTAAAAAAAAAAAAAAAACATTTAAGTACGTCTTATCCCCAAAGGGAAGAACCAGGACATGATAATAATCAGATCAAAGCAAAACTAAATACAGCAGTGAAAATCAAAATCCTGTAACTCAATCTCTGGCATCTTGGACTCATGCATAATCTTCTGACTCCAAAAGGCTTAAGAAGTTATACTTCTCCAGCTCTGAAAAATATAGCACACATAGCTTGTCTTGTATGCTCAGGGTGGCTCCACTTCAAAGTGCCACTGTCCTTGAGAGACTTCCTATGGTCCTAGCATTTCCAGTATTCTGGAGTGTCCACCACAACTGAGACTGAAACTTCAGCAGTGGCCTCTCCTAACCTCCCCTCAGGGATTCTGATCGTACTACAAGCTTCACCTTCTCTCCATGACCACTTCAATCCTGGGGTCTCGACTGCAATTGAGTCTTCACCTTCATCAACGTCCTACCATGATCTTTCTGCAGGAAATCCAACCTGACTGCCTGGTGCCAGGCCTCAGCTGTTCTTCATGTACCATATAGAAAAATCTTACACATTATTTTCTAAGTTCTGCTGCCAGATTGATGTGTAACTTTGCCCGCCACACAGAACATGGATGACATGTACTCACCCTGAGGAAATGCTTCCCATAAAATTCATATAAATGATGCTGATATCTTACTAGTCACAGATGATTTTTAATGCCCAGTTGACTAGACTCTGTTGCCCCAGTAAAGCACATATGTTTCACTTCACTGGTACTGATTTCTTATTAATCACAGCTGATTCTTTGGGCCAAGCTAATGCACAATCACAGATTTTTTGAGCTAAAATGTCACACACACCCCAAGAGAGTCTCTGAAACTTCACAAATCAGGTCTCTATTGTCTGCATTTCTCTCAACATTCATATCTTCCAAGTGCCCACAAAACAGTCCATTAAGCTCTAAGGGCTCAACACATTTTCCAGACCAAAGTTCTGAATGCTTCCACAATCCTCACTTCCAGAAAGTAAACAAAAGGCTCAGTTCATGACAGAAACACCCCACCTCTTCTGGTACCAATTTATGTTCTACTTTGCTTTCCAGTTACTGTGATAAACACCATGAGGAGGAGGGAGGGTAATAAAGAAAGAGAGGGAGGAAGAAGATATAAATAATACTAATGATATCTGGATACATATATGTATCAGTATACATACATATATATATATATATATACGTATGTTCATATAGCAATAATAATCAAAACATGATCACAAAATTGGCAGGGAGTAGAGTTGAAGGGGGTGTGGAAAGAGTTGGAAGCGTAGAAAGAGGGACACTAATAAGGTAAATATGGTACTCAAATATTAAATTCTCAAAAGAATGTTTTTAAATGCATAAGACCCCTCCATTGCCAAAAGCATCTTGGAGAAGAAAGGCTTTATTGCAACTTGCATATTCATAGTCCATCACTGAGAAGAAGTCATGGTAGGAACTTGAGCAGGAACTGAGACAGAAACCATGGAAGAATGCTGCTTGCTCTCTCTCTCTCTCTCTCTCATACTCAGCATTTTTACAAAGGTCATATTGACCTATTGACCTTCCTAAGGATGTACTTCCATCAGTAGTGTTGGTCTGCCTAAATAAATGATCAGTCAAAAATATGTCCCACATACATGCCCATAGGCCAGTCTTATCAAGGCAATTCTTTAGTTGAGGTTTCTCATCCAAGGTGACACTAAGTTGTGTTAAATTGACAATAAAAACTAACCAGTACAGGAGGAAAGTTGAGGAGGGAGGGAGAGAGGGAAGATAAAAATAAAGGAAGAAAGAAAATAGAAAAACGAAAGAAAAATTTAAAAGGAAAGGAAAGGATAAAGGAAAGGAAGAAGGAATGGTAGATGCGATGCTGAAGAGAAAAATGGAATGCTTCATGATGACTATTATTTGGCTGCTTTCCAATAGCTACTCTTTATCCATTTTGTTTGGATACAAGGATAAGATGTTTTTAAAAGATTTAAAATATTTTTTATGTATGTATGCATGTATATTTGTGTGTCTGCCATGTGTGCATGTGCCTGGAGAGGCCAAAAGAGTGTATCAGGTCCCGTAGAGTTATAGGTACTTGTGAACCACCATGTGGCTGAAAACAAAACCCAGATCCTTTGCAAGAGAAGCATGTCTTCTTAAATGTAGAGAGCTCTCTGCAGCCCCAAGGCTGACCTTTGTAGACTGGATCATTAATGTCTTTTTCCCTCTGGCTTTTAGTTCAGTTTGACAAATGGATAACTCCAGCAGAAGATTAGAGGTCTATTTCACTGTGTCCTTTACCAGTAGCCTCAACTTCTGTCAAGAACAGTTCTTCCCTATAGCTAGCTTTCCTTGACTCTGAGACTTATTCTTCAAATTTGAAAACTACAGGTAATGAATTTTCACCATTTCTGATAGTGAACTTCACTGAAAATTCTTTGATTAAAAATATTAAAAAATTTTTTGGTCTTTTTTGTTGGTTGTTTTTTGACAGGGTCTCTCTAGTCACAGGCCATCTGGAAGTCACAATGTGAACCAGGCTGGCCTTGAACTCACAGAAATCCACCTCTGTCTCCCGAGGGCTTGGATTGAAGGCACATGCCACCATGCTGGGCAACCACATGAAAAGATAGTTACAGATCCAGGCAGATCCAGTCCTTTGACATCTCATCGATGAGGTTCACACTTGAGAATTGTACAATGGAGTTATCAAAAACATAAAAGGAAGAGGGGTCTGGAGAGATGGCTCAGTGCTTAAGACCACTTGCTGAGGACCAGAAGCCACATGGCGGCTACCAATCATCTATAACTCCAGTTCCAAAGGATCCAACACCCTCTTCTGTTCTCCAAGGGTACTGTATACATGTGGTGCAGATATATGTATGCATACAAGACACTTATACACATAAAATAAAAAAAATTTGCAAAAGTGTAGTTTTTTGGCTAACTACACTGATAGCCATCCTTAGCCATGTGGGGCCATATGTAGGCATTGGGTCTTAGGTTCAGGTGAAGAAGGTGCAACAGGGCAACAGGGCAAAGGTTACATTGTATGTTGAGGCTTGTCAAGGGAAAGCTAATTCTTCTTGGTAAAGTGTGGCTATTTTTAACTTTGATTTCTTTTCTGTGTATTTTTTTTAAATAAATCTATTTTGTTTCATGACTTTTGGTCCAAATAATAGAATCTGAGTGATATCTCTGGTCCCAAGTAGTGATATGATATTACGAACTACCTGGAAGGTCACGAGCACTGTTTAGTTGGAGGTTTTCTGGTAAAGAAGAGGAGCAAGCCATTGTCCCCTCCAGATAGTCGTTCCTGATGGGCCTCTCAATCACCTGAACAGAAGAACACTCCTCAGGGAAAGCTGCTACTGCTAAAGATGTTTTGGACTAGCATAAAGCCCACCAAAATGGAGGGCTCATCCTTGAGAGTGTTCCACTTTACTTTGTAATAAACTCTAACTCTCTTCTACACACACACAAATTTATATTTAGTTTTATTTTCTATTAGTTATTTGAAATTTTCGTGCACATATACAGTGTATCTTGATTATATACTCCCCTAGAACCCCTTATCACATCCCAGTCCCAACTTCATGTTTTCTTTTCTATTTTTTGCAGGATAATATGCTTATTATGTAGCATAATTAAGTATACAAAGTAATGGGCTTCACTATGACTTTCATTAATTCTCACAGTGTACTTTGTTGTTATCTACACAATCCCTTCACTACCCTTATATACTTATCCCTGTTCCCAATTCCCTTTCCTTTTCCTTGGTACTGTCCCTTTACTTCCATGTCTTATTTTTCAAGGTTCTTCATAGAAGAGAAAACATGAAATACTTACCTTTCAAGGAGTAATCTAATTTGTTTAAAATATGATCTCCAGTCCCATTCATTATGATGCAAGTGAGATGACTTCATATTTCTTTTTGAAAATATTTTATTCAATAGTCATATATGTACATAATGTGTTTGGTTCAAGTGCATCCCCCATTTCCACTCTTCCAATTCCTCTGCTATCACTCCACAACTTTCCCTCATAACTTCATGTGCTCTTGTTTCTTTTAAAATTACCCATTGAACTAATTTATTGTTGCCTATATGCATGGGTGTGGGATATCTACTACTACTGGAGCATGGGTAGTTTCCTAATGTCCACACCCCAGAATAAACGTGACTCTCCCTCTCCCAACAGTCATTGGTTTCCTAGGAGCTTCTCAGACAGAGCTTGGACTTCATGAGCCTCTTTCCCATTCATGATGGAATTTTCTCTGGTTTGATCTTGTACAAAACTTGTGTATGTGGTCATAGCCACTGTGGTTTCATGTATGCAACTGCTCTGTCATGTCTGTACCAATAGTATTTAGTAGCAGATTCTTATATGTGCCCTCTTCTGTTATGATTTCTGGGCCTTTGGGAGAGGGGATGTGATATAGATGATCCATATAGAGATCAGAAAGCCACAGGTGCATGTTGACACCTTGTGAGTCTCTATATTAATTTCCATCTGCTGCAAAAAGAAGCTTCTCTGATGAGGATTGAAAGATGCAATAATCTACAGTTATAAAGATAAGTACTCAAGGGACAGTTTGATACTGTGTCGATTTACCATAGTAGTAGGTTCTTCCCTAGGGTGTATGACGTATCTGGTCACTGGTTTTAGGACAATTTAACAGTATCAGGCATGCATTCTGTCTTGTGGAGTGCACTTTAAAACCAATCAAAAAGTGGTTGGTTATTGTCATAGCATTCATGCCTCATTTCATTAGTGAGCATATCTTGCCAGGCCAGTCATTAGAGTAGCTCCCAGGATTCACATCTAAGTAAGACTGATGATGAGTTTTTTCTCCTGGTATTATACATAGAACCTTCCAGCACTATGAAACCTGGTCGGTGTGAATTAAGTTTTCGGATTGGTACCAGCTTAATTTCTCCATGTACTGTGACTCAGATATGTGGGATTTTCATCCATAGAGCCTTACCATCAAGATCTGAATGGTACCCAAGAGCAATGGCAAAAGTCTGCCATGTGTGGGGGCATCTTTGTGACCACACCAACAACGTGAAAAGAGGTGACCTATTTCAGGCACTGGGCTTTTTATTTGGTAGACTAAGGTGTCTGCGGGAGGCATTGTCCCTCCTCTCATAGGGAAACCCTTTTTAATCCCCTTTTTTATATGTTTATGTATTTATATGTAGGAAGCTCCTACAGCACTACATTTCCATATAACATTTGCAAAGGTCTTTAGTGTTACTTATCCTTCACCATACTCCCTCTTCTACCCTGCCCTCCTAGCCATACCTAACTTAACCCTTCCTGTTCCATTATTTCCCTTTTCCTCACATACCACGTACATACAATCCCTCTTTTTTTAAAAATCCCACCAGAATTACTTAGAAGTTCCCTGCCTCCTATGGCTACTTCAATTTAAACACACCTATATAAAGATTCAAAGCTATAATACACAAAGAGAGAAAATATGTGACATTTGTATTTCTAGTTCTGAGTTACATCATTCAGAATGATTATTTCCAGCTCTGTCCATTTGCCTGATAATTTCATATGTTTGTGTTTCTTTAGAGCAAAATAATATTCTGTTATTTCTGTGAACCTTATATTTATTGCCATTAAACCACTGATAGATCACCTAGGTTGTTTTTGTTTTCTGATTATTGTGAATAGAGCAACAACAAATATGGGTAAGCAAATATCTCTGTAGTAGGATATGGAGTCTTTTGGGAATATGCCCAAAAATATCATTGTTGGAACATATGGTAGAACTATTTTTCAGCCTTTTGAGAATGCTCTACAGTGATTTCCATAGTGGCTGGATGGGGATAGTATGCAGTAAGAGATCCTCTTTCCCCACATCCACATCAGCATTTGTCATTTGTTTTGTTTGCTTGGGGTTTTTTTTGTAAATTTTTAATTTAGTTTTTGTGTATTTTGTACAGATTATCTTAATCATCTTTATACCTCTCTTCCATTGGCACCTTCCCATTGTCCCTTTCTGGATTTCATGCATTCAGTCATTTGTGTTGAGGCCTATTATGTCAAGTTAGTGTCCCCAGACGTCCCTTACTGCAAGTTGTTCCACTGAGGTCTAGTCAGCCTATCTAGAGTCCCTCCCTTTATGAATATCAGGGCTTCCTCACCTAGCAATAATCAGCTGCCAATAGTTTTTGGCTAAAATTGGGGCGTGTTTCCCATTTCTACAGTTCTATGCTGGGATTTTGTCTTCTTGAGTTTGCATGGGTCTTGTGCATGCTGATACCGTTGCTGTGGGTTCATATGAGCAAGATCCCCAAGTCTGTAGGACTGTATTTCCATATTAATATGCAACTCCTCCCTGGCTCCGCATTCTTTCCAGCCCCTTGTTCTGCAGTGGTCCCTGAGCCATGGGTGGGTGAAGTTTAATACAGGAGTCCTGTACAAGGACCCACACTCTGAAGACACTTATTCTCTCCACTTTGGTCATTTGTGTCCTTTTGTGTTCACAGACCTCTGTTGCATGAGGGAGCTTCATTGATAAGAATTGAGAGATACATTAGTATTCTCTATACCACTTGTTCCACTATATTTTGTGAGCCTTGGGTATAAAAGTTGTATTGTAGATGTGTTCAGTTGTGGAATTCTAATAATTTCTGTATATTGAAAAAGAAGTTTCTTTGATGAGTGGTGACTGGGATACTTGTCTGTAAATATAAGGATTCATATTTTGTACACAGTAAGAAATTACATTGTCTAGGGATGTGACAAGCCTTAGGGATTTCTCTAAGATCTGTGACTTCTCCATCCATGTGTATTTGGCTATGTTTACAGAACCACACATGAGTTTCCTCCCATTGCTGTTGATTACGCCCAAGATAAAAGTGCCATTACTGTCTCTATATAGTTTGCTGTGTCGGTCATCGTTGTGGTTATTAGGCCTTAAATCTGGGGTTGGACCATGAACTGATGTTCTACCTTAGCAACTTTCATAGTGGTCTCCAAAATTATGAGAGCTAGCTTTCATGGGAGATGGTTTCCACGTCAGTTTCAACTCCATTGTTCCAAATCCTGTGTCTGAAGTATGTCTTGTCTTCAGCAATGGAGTCATGCATTCAAGTTCTGGGAGGCAATCAAGGATTATGGCAATAGCCAGTGTAATTTTGGGAGTCTCTTGGACTACCTTGGCCAACAAGTCAAAAAAAAAGTTTCTCCTGTCTGGCACTGTTTCATATTATGTAGCCTTGAGCTGTACATAACACATGGACTCATGTAGATATACTCTATGTGTAATTTTTCAGTGTTTGGACTGATACTAGCTAGGCATTATTTATCTCTCCTCTCTCTCTCTCTCTCTCTCTCTCTCTCTCTCTCTTTGTGTTTAAGCCTCCCTCTATGCCTTTCCCAGTTGTACTGAATAGCTTCAGTTGTCAACTTGACACACTTAGGTAGAGGGAGCCTCAACTGGGGACTTGCCTACATTGGACTGATTTGCGACCATGCCTGTGGGGTATTTTCTTAATTTCTGAGTGATGTGGGAGGGCCCAGCCCACAGTGGGTAGTGCCACTTCTAGGCAGGTTGTTTGGTATTTTATAAGAAAGCAAGCTGCACAAGTCAGGGCAGCAAGCCAGTAAGCAGCGTTCCTCCACGGCCTGTGCTTCAGCTCCTGCCTCAGGTTCCTGCCCTGAGTTTCTAGCTTGGACTCCCTGATGAACTGTGACCTGGAAGAAGTAAACCAAATAAACCCTTTCCTCCCCAAGTTGGTATTGGCCAGAGTGTTTTGTCACAGCAATTGAAGGCAAACTAGAACACCAGTTAATGTACCCTTATTTCCCTCATTTTTCCCCTAATAATCTCTATCTTCTATGGTTCTCCCTCTTGAGCTCCTTCTTCCCTTTACCACCATAGTTCTTTGTATTGCCCTCCCTCTTCCCTTCCCCATTTAATACCCGTATTTTACCCATTTGCCCCTTATGAACACTTGTCTCTTGTTCTTCTCTCTCAGGTTCTGTCTTTCCTTTTACCTCCCTGAATCCTGTCCTGTTTGCTTGTTTTATATCAGAGCCATTCTGACTGGGGTGAGATGAAATATCCATGTAATATTGATTTTATTTCCCTGATAGTAAGGACCTTAATATTAAAAATTTTCTCAGCCATTTCTATTCCTTCTTTTGAAAAAATCTCTGTTTAGTTGTATACCACAATTTTAAAATGGGTGCTTGTTATCTTAATTTTTAGTTCCTTGACTTCTTTGTTATTCTAAACACCAACCCTCTACAGGATGTATAGCTGGTAAAGTGCTATTTCCCATTCTCTAGACTGCTTCTTCACTTGAATGATGCTGTTCTTTGCTTTACAGAAAGTTTGTAGATTCATTAGACCCAATTTGAAAAGTATTAGAGTTTTTTTTAGAACAAATTTTTTTACTGAGTTTTTATGAATTTAATACAATATATCTTGGTCATCTTTAGACACCATCCTCCATCTGCACTCCTGTTATAACTCTCCACCTGCCATATTTCATGTACTCTGTCATATATATTAAGGCCCCTAAAATTTTCTGGTGAAAGTTGAGACATGCATTCTTATTTTCTCTACCCCATATTCCAAAATGTTTCCTGGGTCTTAGGTATAAAGGTTCTAGTGTAGATGTGTCATTTGGGACTGGGCATGTTACGGACATTTATTCTCTGTGTTTAAACTGTGGAAGGAGTATTGTAATAGTCTCCATATGTTGTAAAAAGAAGCTTCTTTGATGAGTAGGCAGAGGTACACTCATCTGTATACAATACATATAACAGTACATATTTGGAACATAAGAAATTACTTTAGTCTAAGGATGTGAAAAAGTAGGTTTTCCTCTAGAATCTATTACCTCTCAGCCTTACGTATTTGCCTGTGTTCACAGCACCACACATGAGCTCCCTCCCACTGAGTGGGCCTTAAGTCCAATTAGATAGTTACTAATTGCCCTCAAGATGAAATTGCCAATACAAAACCAGTAAATATTATTTAATGGACTGATCATTGTTGTGGTCTATAGACTTCATAGCTGAATAAGATTATTTATTGGCTTTCTCCCTCGGCAGTTTGCATAGTATATTCTGATACTACAGAGGCTAGTCTTTTAAGGAGGAAGCTTCCAGATCAATTTCAGCTCAATATCTCCAAGCCTCATATCTAAAGTATGTCCTGTCTTTCTTAAGTTCAAGTTCTAAGAGGCAAGAAAAGGCTGTGAGAACAGTCTGTGTTATTTTGGGAGTCTCTTGGACTACCTAACCAACATCTCAAATGGATGTTTCCACTGTCTGGCACTTTGATTTTTGTTATATAGCCTTCAAATTTATCTATCTATCTATCTATCTATCTATCTATCTATCTATCTATCATCTATCTATCTATTCATCTATCTATCATCTATCTATCCATCTTTATCTATCTCTATCTGTCTATCCATATCTATCTATCTATCATCTATCTATCTATCTATCTATCTATCTATCTATCTATCTATCATCTACCTGTCTATCTGTCATCTATCATATATATATAATGTGTATTATTTCAGTAGGCTTTTGAAATTATACAATTCCTTCTAGTTTTTCACACCACGTGTTATTTCTCCTCTCACCCCCCGTATATCCCTCCTTATTCCCTCCCCAGTTAAAGTATTCTCCATTTCTTACTGTCCCCAGTCTTAAGTTTCTTTCCTCCTTTTATTGACAGTGTTTCTTTCATTTTTCTGGCTCCTGGGGTTACATCAGGATATATACTCACATCTAAGTTTTATTTCACTTATCATAACACTTTCTAGTTCCATTCATTTATCTCCAAATTTCATGATTTCATTTTTCTTTACCTATAAGTAGAACTCCATTGTGTAAATGTACCACATTTCCGTTATTAATTTATCAGTTGAGGGACATATTGGTTTTTTCCATTTCTTAGCTTTTGTGAAAAGAGCAGCAACAAGCAGGGCTGAGCAAGTATCTCTATAGCGGAATACTGAGTCCTTTGAATATAAGTGGAGTGTTTATATATAATTCTATCTGATGGTAGATTCATTTTAAGTTTTGTAAGAGTTCTCCACACTGATTTCCATAGTGGTTTTCCTACTTTGAAATCTCAGCAACAGTGAATGAGAGATCCCTTTCCCCCCTATCCTCATCAGCATTTGGTGTCATTTGTTCTCATCACCTTAGACATTCATAATGGGATAAGATGAAATTACATATTGTTGGTTTTAATGCATGCACTGCTGGGATGCTGTTCAGAAATTCTTTTCTTTTGCCTATAAATGGAAATGTTTAAATTTCTTCTCTATTAGATCTGCATTATCAGGTCTTATGTTGATGTCCTTGATATATGTGAAATTGAGTTTTGTGTAGGGGGAGAGATGGGGCTTTAGTTTCTTTCTTTTTCATGTGAATATACAGACTGACCATCGTAATTCATTCAAGATGCTGTCTTTTCCTCATTGTTTCTTACTTCTTTGTCAAAAATCATGTGATTTTATGAGCATGGATTTATCTCTCAGTTCTCAGTTCTATTACATTGATAAATGTGTATGTTTTTATATCAGTACCATGCAGTTTTTATTATTATAGTTTTGCAATATAACCTGAAATGAGGGATAGTGATACTCCAGAAGTGTTTTTATTGTTCAGGATTGTTTTAGCTATCCTGAGCTTTTAGCGTTTCCATATGTCTTTATTGTTTTCTAATGCTGTGATAAAACATTCTGACAAAAATCAAAAAATCACCTGGGAAAGAAAGGGTTTATTTTATCTTGCAACACCCAGGTCATGATCCATCACTAAGGGAACTCCCAGCAGGAACCTGGAGGCAGAAACTGAAGAAGAGACCATGGAGGAACATTGGTTTACTGGATTTTCCTCTGGCCTGTACACATCCTGCTTTATTATATAACCCACTACCACCTGCCCAGGGCTGACACCACCCAAGGTTGACTGGGTACTCCCATATGACTCCACAATCAAGAAAAGTAAGAATATGGGTACAATGAGGAAATAATGAACCGAGGCAAGGTTGAAGCCCAGCAGTTTTTATATGTTGAAACAATTATTTCATAGGGTTGATTAACTTCTTAGGCTTTCTTCTTTCACAAGTTAGAATCTTCACTGGGTAAGTCTTGCCCTCAGGGCACCTCTGCCATTGTTTCAATATACAACAGGAGGCCTGTCCTTAATGGCATTAATCTCTTTAACAATTATAGTCTCTTTTTCATTGTATGTTGTGGCTATAATACTAATCTTCTTAGTGCTCCTTTTCTCTACAAACTGCATTTTGTATTTCTGTCCCACTTGCTTTTTCTCACTGTAGATTTGCATGACTTAATTAGTAAAAAAATATGCCACAGTTTTATTTTTTGTTGTTGTTTTTTTTTTTAAATTTCCATGGGCTGCACAGCCTCCAGGGTCCTGGTACCAGCACCTTCTCTGGGTAAGTCCAGTGCGCCCACCGCGCCTTGACACCCCCAGCCTTTTTCACCCTCCCAGCTCCACCACCACGTCTCTCCTACTAGCCTGGGTACTGGCCCATTTCTTGTCTTGGCACCCCAGACACCGGGGCTAACCTCTGGGCCCAGAGACACCACTGCTTCCTGATCCTTTGCATCCGGAGGACCAACCCAGTTCCTCCCTGCGGTCCCCAGGAGCCCTCTGGGCTTGGTCCTGCCCTCACCTCCCTTTACTTCTTAGGGCTGCCCAGTCTCTGGGAGTCCTGGTGCCAGCACCTTCATGGGTAGGTCCAACATGCTCACTGCACCTTGACTACCCCAGTCTCTTTCATCCTCCCAGCTCCCCCACCACATCTCTCCTCTTAGCCTGGGTTCAGTAACATTTCTTGTCTTGTTACCCCATACACCAGGGCTAACCTCTCAGCCCAGAGCCAGCATGGTTTCTTGATCCTTTTCATCCAGACCAACCCAGTTCCTCCCTGCGGTCCCCAGGAGCCCTCTGAGCTTGGTCCCTCCCTCACCTCCCTTTACTTACCTGTGTTGCATAGCGAACAGCTTCCTGAGACCAGCAACTATCCTGTGCCCTTCTCCCAGGACAGACCAGCCCCAAAATTCCTGAAGGAAGCATCTTTCCTGGAGGGACCCAGACCTTTGGAGAAAGCCTGAGAGCATCCAAGCCTCCTGCCACTTGGAACTCCTGAGCAGCAAGATGAAAGCAACTTGGCCACTCCAACATAAAATCAAAAGAGAGAACCTATAGCCAAGACCAAATAGCTTTTCATGCCCAACAATAAACCATAAAGGCACATAAAGTTACCAAAAAAAAGACCTAAATGCAACAAAGGAAGGCTGGAGTCTCACACAAGAACCAGAATCTACAAAAGAAATCTACATGATGTCAAAGTCACAGAGAAAAAATAACATGAAAAATCAAAATAATATATCCTGACCAAGTACTAATAGCCCTCTAGAGAGTACAATGAGAACCCCCTAGAGATAATGTAGGACATGGAACTCAAAAGAACAATGATGAATATGATAAAAGAATTCA
>NW_008341888.1:166272-172635 GCF_000622305.1 Nannospalax galili | reverse complement strand
CACAAAAACAAAGAAAACAAAGAACAGAAGGAAGATAGGGATAAACTTCTGAATGAATTCAGAAAAGAGTTAGAAATATTGAGCAATACTCAGGCTGAAATGAAGAAGGAAGTGAAACACTCAGTAAGCCAATTAGAAATGACAGGAGAAAGCCTCACCAATAGGGTGAATGAAATGGAAAACAGAACATCAAGACTAGAAGATAAAGTCCTTTTTAATTTTGGGAAATCTTCTTCTACAATGCTGTTGAAGATATGTTCCATACTATTATCTTGAGATTCTTCTCCTTCCTGTATGATAAATAGACAGGGCCAGAAAACAAACTCTCCATGGCACATTATAGTAAAAACACTAAACATTCAAAACAAAGAGGCAATACTGAAAGCTGCAAAAGAAAACCACAAAGTCACATATAAAAGAAAACCAATCAGAATTACAGCTGACTATTCAGTGTAAACTATGAAAGCCTGAAGAGCCTGGACCAAAGTATTCCCAGGTCTAAATGACCACAGATGCCAACCCATGTTACTTTACCCAACCAAAATGTCTATCATAGTTGAAGGGGAAAGAAAACTCTTCCATGACATAAATAGTGGAAAGAATTCATGCCTACAAAACCAGCCCTTCAGAGAGTTCTGAAAGCAGTACAAAGAGCTGAAGAAAGGGATCACTATACACAAGAGGTGACGGAAAGAAATTCAATGAAGGTATAACTGTGGAAATACACAGCTATATCAAGAATGTAAACAGAAATAAAAGTGACAGGATTCAATACACATCTTTCATTAATAACTTTAAATACCAATGTACTGAACTCCCCAGTCAAATGATACAAACCAGTTGATTGGATTAAGAATCAAAACCTATCTTTTTGTTGTCTGCAAGAAACTCATCTCACTTTCAAGGCAGGCACTACCTTAAGGTGAAAAGATGGAAAAAAAGTATACCAAGCAAATGGTACTAAGAAAAAAGCAGGTGTTGCAATTCTAATATCTGACAAAATAGACTTTAATCTAAAACAAATCAGAAGAGACAAAGATGGCCACTTCGTTCTAATGAAAGGAACAATAAACCAAGAAGATATTACAATCATGAACATATATTCACCAAACTGGGGTGCACCCAACTTCATAAAACCAGTACCACAGGACTTTAAGACCCAGATTAATCCCAACTCATTAATAGTACGGGACTTCAATACCCCATTGTCACCATTAGATAAGTCAACAGGACAGAGAATTAACAGAGAGACATATGAGTAAAACAACACTGTATATCATATGGACCTAACATTCATCTACCAAGTATTCCACCCAAGCAGCAGAGAATATACTTTCTATTCAGAGCCCCATAGAACCTTCTCCAACATTGACCATGTACTGGGGCACAAAACAAATCTCAACAAATACAAAAAGACTGAAATAATTCCATGCATTCTATCAGACCACAATGCAATAAAGCTTAAAATCAACTCTGGAAGAAACCCCAGTAACCACATGAACACATGGAGATTAAACAACATTCTCCTGAATGATGAATGGGTCAAAGGAGACATTAAGAAAGAAATAAGAGTTTTCCTGGAACTAAACAAAAAGGACAATACAACACAATGAAACCTCTGGGACACATTGAAAGAGTCCTTAGAGGGAAGTTTATAGCTCTAAGTGCCTACATTAAAAAATTGGAAAGAACACAAATAAATGACTTAACATTGCAAGTCAAGACACTTGAAAAACAACAACAAATGAAACCCAAACCCAGAAGACAAGAAGGAACAAAAATCAGGGCAGAAATTAATGAAATCAAAGAAAACAATACAAAGAATCAATGAATCCAAGAGCTGGTTCTTTGAAAAGATAAAAAAGATTGATAGACTACTAGTTCAGTTAACCAAAAGAAAGAACAGCTCCAAATCAACAAAATCAGAGATGAAAAGAGAGAAACCACACAACAGACACCAAGGAGATCCAGATCATTATAAGTGAATATTTAAAAACCTATACGCTACTAAATTTGAAAACCTAAAGAAATGAATGGGTGCAAAAGCATGGGAACCACCAAAGCTAAACCAAGAAGAAATTAACAGCTCAAACAGACCCATAACACATAAGGAAATTCAAACAGTGATACAAAACCTCCCCACTACTAAAAGCCCAGGACAAGATCAGGACCAGATGAATTTGCAGCAGAATTTTACCAGACATATAAAGAGGTTCTACATCCAATACTACTTAAGTTATTCAAAAAAGATAGAAATGGAGGGAGAAATTCCAAACTCCTTCCATGGAGTCAGCATCACTCTAATAGCAAAGCCAGGTAAAGATACACCCATATCCTTAATGAATAGATGCAAAAATTCTCAACAAAATATTTGGAAACCACATACAGACACACATCAAAAAGATCATCCACCATGATCAAGTCAGATTTATTCCAAACATGTAGCGATGGTTCAATATACATAAGTTAATAAACATCATAAATCATATAAACAGTTCAAAGACAAGAACCACATGGTCATCTCAATAGACGCAGAGAAGGTCTTTGACAAAATTCAACATGCATTTATGTTCAAAGTCCTAGAGGGGATTGGACTGGAGGGAACATACCTCAACATAAATAAAGCCATATCTTAACAAACGCACAGCCAACATCATTCTAAATGGAGAAAAACTGGAAGCATTCCCATTGAAATCAGGAACCAGACAAGGCTGTCCACTATCTCCACTCCTCTTTAACATAGTTCTGGAAATTCTTGCAAGAGCAATAACACACGAGAAAGAAATTAAAGGAGGAAAATGACATGATATTTTATCTAAGAGATGCCAAAACTTCCACAAGAAATCTAGAAAATGTTAACACTTTCAGTAAAGTCTCAGTTTACAAAATTAGTCTTCAAAAGTCTGGAGCCTTTCTGTATACCAATAATAAGCAATCTGGGAAAGAATACATGGAAACACTCCCTTTCACAATAGATGAAAAAAAATCTCAGAATAAACCTGACCAAAGACATTAAAGAGCTCTACAATGAAAATTTTAAATCCTTAAAGAAAGAGATTGAGGAAGATATCAAAAGATGGAAGGACCTCCCACACTCATGGATTGGAAAAATTAATAGTGTGAAAATGACCATCCTACCAAAAGCTATTTATAGAGTCAATGCAATGCCAATCAAAATCCCCATGACATTTTTCACAGAATTGGAAACAACCATCTTAAGAGTCATATGGGAGCACAAAAAGACCTCAGATAGCCAAAGCAACCCTGAACACTAAGAGCAATGCTGGGTAGATTACTACACCAGATTTTAAATGGTATTACAGAGCTATAGTCATAAAAACAACATGGCACTAGCACAAAAATAGACCCATAAATCAATGGAACAAAATTGAAGACCCAATTATGAGCACATGCCATTTCAGCCACCTGATATTGACAAAGGGGCCAGGAATATTCACTAGAGGAAAAACAGCATGTTCAGCAAATGGTGCTGGCAAAACCAGATCTCTACTTGTAGAAGAATGAAAACCCCTATCTTTCACCCTGCACAACAGTCAGCTCCAATGGATCAAAGACCTCAATATGAAGCCTGAAACTCTGAAAGTGTTAGAAGAAAACATTGGCAATAACCTACAAGATATAGGTGTATGTTTCCTTGCCCAGGAAACATGGTCAAGAACCAATAAATGGGACCTCATCAAACTAAAATGCTTCTGTACATCAAAAGAAGTAACAAAGAAAGTGAAAACTCACAGAATGGGAGAAAATTTTCACCAGTGAAACATCTGACAGAGGTTTAACATCCAGTATATATAACGAACTCAAAAAACAAAGAATCAAGAAAGGAAGTAACCCAATTAAAAGATGGGCTAAGGAGCTGAACAGAGAGTTCTCAAAAGAAGAAATAAAGGCAATACATGCATACACATAAAATAAAAAATAGTAAATAAATTTAAAAAAAAGAAGAAATAAAGATGGCTAAGAAGCATATTAAAAGGTTGTTCAACATCACTAGTAATTAGGGAAATGAAAATTAAAAACAGTTTAATATTTCATTTTACACCACTCAGACTAGGTAAGATTAAGAGAACAAATGATACCAAATATTGGGGAGGATGTGGGGAAAGGAGAACGCTCATCCACTGCTGGTGGGACTGAAAGATTTTTCAATGCCTATTAAAAACAGTATGGAGAACTCTTAAAAAACTACAGATGAACCTACCGCTTGACCCACTTATACCACTCCTTGGCATATACCCAGAGACACTTATAAATCCATGTTTGTTGCTGCTCTTTTCACAATAGCTAAGACATGGAAGCAACCTAAGTGTCCCTCAGCTGATGAGTGGATAATGAAAATGTGGTTCATTTATACAATGGAGCTTTACTCAGCAGTAAAGCAGTAAAGAAAGATGAAATCATGAAATTTGCAGGTAAATGGATGGAATTACAAACTCATATTAAGTGAAGTAACAGACTCAGAAAAAAACGATGTATGTTCTCCCTCATATGTGGCTCCTAGCACCTAAACCTTATAAGTGAGTATGTATCCAGACATAACTACAGGAACCAGGATAATGAAGAGGAACCAGGGAGGTAAAGGAACAGAAAGAATCTGAAAGAAGAGAACAGTAGAAAACTGGTGTTAACAAGGGAGATATGTTAAAAATTCAGTTATTTTAAGGGGAGGGGGTAAGGAAGTTTATACAAGGAACCTAGGTGATAAAGGGAAAGAAGGAGCTCAAGAGAGGTGGGACCATAGGAAAGGGGTATTATTAAGGCAGAAATGGGAAAACTGGGGGCACCTTAAATGGGGAAACCATGGTGGAAGGTTTAGAGAATGTGAGAGATAAATAACAGCTAGTTTTAGAAAACCAGAGGGAACCATATTAGGCCAACAACCTACTGACAAATTATACATACAATGAGATTAAAAAATGTAATATATGTCTAGGCAAGGTTTATCTGAGAGCATTTGGTCTTTGCCCTAGTTCTATCTACATGGCACATGGTAATTAAAAGTATCAGACTGGTGGAACTAAACTTTTGGATGTTTAAGAGCCATACTTTGAGGTCTAAACTAATTTGGTCAGAGGGACATAAAGTACAGTTTTTGCTCCTTTCCCTCCTAGGTTGACTAAGTTCCAGGGGACTATGAGTAGCTCTCAAAATGTCCTATAATGGTGGTGGGTCACCTGTCTTCTTGATCAAGGAGGCCATGGACACCCCACAAGATGGACTTGAACCAGTGCCCAGTCTACAAAGAGAAGGGTCAACACAGAGGAAACATTTCCTCCATGCTCCCAAGTGAAGCCAGTCATGCTAGAGCAGGACCTTTGACTTATCATCACATAGAGAGAACTGTTAAAAGAAAGGAGCCAGGGGCTCCTCCCAAGCCCATGTGACCCCTGAGGAACAGATCCTCAAACGACCTTAAGAGTAAAAATAAATTGGTTTATCTGGGCCAACTGTAGGGTCTTAAACACCCAAAATGAAAGTGTAACCAAAGATTAATGGGGTCAGTATAATTCTTTAAGAGTCTGTATGTATAGCTAAAGGCTACGCGACAAGAAACAATGCCAGACAGAGATACCTTCCTTTGAGTTATTGGCCAGGGTGGCCTCAAAGACTCCCAGACAGTAACCCAGCATAGAACTGGGAAAATGAACAGGAGACCCTAATCTTATCTAAGGGAATGTTGACAACTGTTTGCTGCTAGATGAGAAACAGCTGATCTTCCTAAAACAAGGATCTCTAGATAGGCTGACTAGATTCAGCAGACAGACAAGCACTGGAGAATGGCTGCGGGTGTCAACAAAACAGAGGACAGCAACAGGGATGACAGAGCATTTAGGCTTCAGTATGTGGGAGGGTGGGAGGCTTTGGGAGGGTGCCATTTGGGAAGTGGGTATATAGATGAATAATATTCTGTGGGATGTTCTGTGCGATATACACACAGAAAAATCAACATTAAAAAAAGACATATTTTGGAGGATGAAGCATAAAAACTTACTTCCTGTTAAAAATAGAGGTGATAAACATTACCAGTGAAATCAACCTGATGAATTTATATCTATACTCGCTACTAAGGATCCGAGTGCAACCAATTCTGACTAATAATCATCAGATTCATAGAGATTAAAGATGTGCAAACATCTAAGCATTAGTAGCATTAAAAATGTAGGAACAGAATATTTTAAAATGAAATGGAGACCTTCTTTAAAGGGTAAAAACCCATCCAATTTTGTATCTTACAGGGTTTATACTGAATTCAATAATGTATAACTGTATTAATTCAACTGTGAACCTAGAAACTTGCACCCACTTGTGAAAAAGATGTACTCTTGCTCTGGAGTGTCTGAT
>NW_008341888.1:165411-166189 GCF_000622305.1 Nannospalax galili | reverse complement strand
GTATAAAATTTGCTCCTTAATAACTAGTAGATGTGAAAATCATTACCACTGAAATCTACCTGATGACTTTATATCCATGCTCAGATGCGAAGGAGCTCAGTAGTTAACTGAATGTGACTAGTAATAATCAGATATATGGAGATTAGAAAAGCATGTGCAAACATCTTAGTATTAATTGCATTAAAAATGAATTTTTCCATATGAAACTATGTATTTTAATAGTGAAATGGAGATCTTTTTTAAAGTTTAAAACTTCATTTAATTTTATGTCTTATAGGGTTTATACTGAGTACAATATTTTATAACTGCATTAATTTAAATGTAAACCTAAAAATTACAGCCAATTTTGAAAGAGATGCACCTTAACTCTGGAAATTTTTATTGAATATGTCAATGTTGTTGTAATGAAATGCTTCTTATAAGTATGTAGTTATTAAATAATTTTTAAAAAAATATTGTAAATTACCTTCAGTCGAGTTGTTGGCTAGGATAGATAAAGGCTCATCCAGACAGTAACCCAACATACTACTGGAAAAATGAACAGCAGACCCCAATTCTATCCAAAGGAATACTGACAATGGATTGCCGTAGATGAGGAACAGCTGACCCTCCTGGAACAGGGACCTCTGGCTGACTAGATTTACCAGAAGGGCAGACAGGGGAAATGGATGAGGGTGCTGACAACACAATGGACAGTGACAGGGATGGCAGAGTATGGAGCCTCTAGTGGGAGAGGAAGGCTGTCTATCTGACGAGTTAGTATTCATGCTCAGATGCC
>NW_008341888.1:162482-163937 GCF_000622305.1 Nannospalax galili | reverse complement strand
GTGTATGTGTGGGGGGCATGTGTGCATGTGCCTTGGCACACATGTGGAGGTCATAGGCCAACTTTTATGAATAAGTCCTCTCTTACTACGTGAATTCCACAGATTGATTTCAGGTCATCAGACTTGGTGGCAAGTGCTTTCGCCTGCAGAGCCGGCTTTCCAGCCCTTGTGATATTTTTAATTGGGGGAATATTTTCTACAAATATTGAGGGACTAACTGATGTTGAGACAGCTCAGAGCCAATGAAGGATGTTTAGTACCAACTTCCTGCCTTTAAAATGTGAAATCTATCAACTCAAACGTTTTGCCAGGCCCTATTTTTTCGCTTAATTTCAGAGAGCCTTTCTTTAACAAACAGCTTTTAAACTAATTTTTGTTAACGTACAAAACAATGGGTTTCATGACGATGTTTTCACACATTTAGCACTGTTGTCAGCTCACATTTGCCCTCATTACCCTCCACCCTTCTCCACTCACGCTGGTCCTCTCCCCACTTCCTTTTGCCTTCTTGCCATATGTCTATTCATGGTTATGTCTAGATCCCAAACATGAGAAAAACACACAACATTTGTCCTTCTGAGTTTGGTTGATTTCATTTAATGTGATAATTTTCAGTTCCATCTACTTTCCTGAAAATGACATCCTTTCTTCCCCCCCTCCTCTCTTCCTCCTCCTCTTCCTCCTCCTCCCCATTCCTCCTCCTCTTCCTCTTCCTCCTCTTCTTCCTCCTCCTCCTCCCCATTCTTCCTTCTCTTCCTCCTCCTCCCCATTCCTCCTCCTCCTCTTCTTTTTCATTCAATGCATATTTTTATTGAATTTTTGTGCATTTTATACAATCCATCTTAATTATATTTAGACACCTCTCCCCTATCTGTACCCCCCCCACCATAGCCCACCCACAGGATTTCATGCATTCTGCCATATATGTTAAGGCCTACTGAGTCAAATTTGTGTCTCCAGATGCCCCTCAGTGTTAGTTCATCCACTGGAGCCTGTCCAGCCTATCAGCATTACTCTCAAAGAAGATCAACTCACAGCCAGGAGAGGTGGTGCATGCCTTTAATCCTAGCACCTGGGAGGCAGAGACAGGCAAGATCTCTGTGACTTTTGGACAGTCTGGTCTACCTAGTGAGTTCCAGGACAGCTGGGGCTACAAGGAGACCCTGTTTCAAAAAAAATGCTTCTTTTAATTAAAATAAATTTTAAAAATATTATAAATTTTGCTGTGTTTTAATAGCTGTCAATGTAAAACATGCCTGTCGCAACTAATTTTCTTCATTTGCTTATTTGCCTATTCTTGATTACTTGTACCTTCAAATAATTTTGACAAGTTCCAAAATCCATAGGAATTTTTTATTTTGATAGGATTAAACAAATTAATTTAATTGAGAATTTATTTTTAATGGTCTGCCTTCTCTTTTTAATTATGCAGATTTCATTTATGTTTTATGTAAG
>NW_008341888.1:133214-162186 GCF_000622305.1 Nannospalax galili | reverse complement strand
ATATATATTAAAAGAATGGTTGTTGACTTTTGTCAAGTGTAAATATTCTCCTTTGTATAAAACCAGTTGTTTTCGTTTCTATTTCTCTTTTGCTTTCCTTTTGAAACATTCTCCATATGTTATCTAGGCTAGTCTTAAATTCATAGGCTCAAACTCTCCTTCTGCCTCAGCCTCATTAGCACCTGGAACTGCAGATGTGTGTCTCCGTGTCCAGCTGAGAACCATTTCTTGAATATATCAGTTATTGTCCTTATCTAAACATTAAATTTTTATTTTCTTTCAATGTCTTTCAAAGTATGTGAATATTATTTCTGAATTTTTCAAGTTAAATGTTTAGTGTATTTATAGATAATACTGATATTCAAGGTCATGGACTTAAGTGGGTAGTTTTGACTACATAAATTAAGCAGGTCTCTACCAGACGGTAGGAAAGAAAATATATTACATTACTGGTTCACTTGGTGCGGAGCTGATATTTTCAGACAAATAAGTAATGATCACAGCATGTAAAGTTGTTGAAAGTCATCCATGATGGACCAACAAAATGGCTCAGTGTGTAAAAGCATGGGCCTTGAAAGCATGACAATCTCATATCCCCCTCCACTAGTAAAGGTGGAAAGGAAGAACCGAGTCTACAAAGGTGTCTTTTGACCTCCAAACATGCACTGTGACAGGCTCATCCAAACTCACATTATAATAATACTTAAACAATTAAATTTTAAAAAGTTACCAATTCCTTATTCAAGGTTAGTCTTTAACGATTTGCTGTAGCTGTATATGATAGCTTATGTTCTTCTTGACAAAGGTAAAAGTTTCAAACATTTTAAATTGCTGTGAGGTGAAGGTTCTCAGTAATTAGTTGAATTTGTATGACAAAAGATTACAGGACACTTATAAAAGTAATTTATATGAGATAAAAAACAAAATATGAGATTATGAAATATAAATATGTAGAGGTGGGAATGGAGGCATTATATTAATAATTTTATATTTGATTCATGTGAACAAAAGATAAATAAATAATTTTCACACTAAGTTTCCTTCAAGTGATGATAACAAAAGTGGTTGGATATGGTAAACTTTATTATAGGGTTGTAGAATTCATACAACCAAACTTCCTTACAGCATTCAGCACCTGTACAGTTTTGTGGATTTCATAATACAGATATCAGTGAGAAAGAATCATTACATGAGTAAAATTCACTTTCTCATGAAATTTGTTCACATATAAGTCAGATTTGTTACACAGCACCTGATAGAAATGCAGAAATGTAATTTCTGTAATCAGAAAAGTTAAACAAAATGAAAAAGAAAACAAAAGAATGTTAAGAGGTTCGACATGCTTTACACAAAAACATCAAAAAATATTAAAGCATGCTCTATCAATACAATTTAGTCGAGAGCTTGCTTTAAATAAAAATGGAGGATGGAACTTATTGTCAGGATGTTAGCTGACATATTCATGCTGCTTTCAGAACTCTAAACCCTATAAATTCAAAAGAAAAAAGATAATCGTTTAATTCGTTGCAAACAGCAAGCAACGTCAATTAAACTCAAACTTGACAATAGCTTGCAGTGGTTAGTAGTTTTCTCCCCCCTTTCCTTTTCAGTATAAGCAATAGAGTAAATGTATGAGTATGTATCTTGAGTATCCCATAAACTTTAATGTCAAAGTCATATTACAAATCTGACTTCTGATTACCCAGGATACCCTTTATCCACCATCTTTCACTCCTGACAGATCTTGGTCTCAACAATAAATTCATTGGGGAAATGTCTAATCTTCCAGCACTTATCAATGGCACGCTTGTTGAAACCTATGAGGGAGGGCAAAAAAAAATGGCTTTTGAGATTTCTGTGTTCATTAAAAGCTCTTTACACATGCTTCTTTCCCTGCCCATCACCCTTACTCTCTTCAATTGACCCGATAATAATAAAGCACCTACCCAGCAAGAGGTCTCTACGTCGAAGGCGGAAGGATTTTCTGTTGTTGCAAAGTTGATAAATAAAGATGCCAAGGTTACTAACATCACGAATTTCCTCCACAGCAACCAGGTCTTCACGAACCACGTAAGTGTGAGGCAAGTATTTGCCACTCTAAAAATAAAAATAAAGACTGAAATGAGAAATTCTAAAGACATTATTTAAATTTCTACATATAACATATAATTTGTAAAAATAGACATTATTAAAAATAAACATTTTAGAACATTTTTATACACTTATTTTTATCATATATATGGATTTCAAGTACAATGTGCTTTTTGAACATGTGAACACAGCTACCTTTGAGCAGATCCAATATCCCTTTATTTACCCTCCCCCCCACTCACCCTTCTCAAGTTCCATTAATCGGTGTTCTATGTTCAGATCAACATTTCTACATATGACAAGGAGCATCATAAGGTACTTGTCTGTCTGAATGGCTTATTGGCTTAATATAAAATGCTCCAGTTATATCTATTTTGTCACAACATACAGTTTTTAATCAAAAAATATTTCTATGAAATGGAATGTTTGGCCCAACTCATTAACATTTTTAGAAAAAGGAAGAAAATTATTTGGAAATGCTTAGAGGAAAATTTAGTATTTAAAATACGTACTGCCAGTTTGCCAAAAAGCTCCACCAGATTCTTGGGAGTCATAACAATGGAGGTATTGAGGGGCATCAAGTAACAGTTTCCCAAAAGCAAGTCCAGGTAAGCAGTCATTCCCTGTTGGGGAGGTGAACAAACAGGTATTAATAGTTGATATTTTCTGAGACCATTAGACAAAGCAGGTACAACCATTTGAAGTTAGCTAATGTCTGCTCAATAAAAAAAGGCTGAAAATGTTTTGCTTCAAAAAGATGTTCAATTCAGAATGGATTTGCCACCTTTCAGTGAACCAGGAAAAAGAGAAAATTCTGGAACAGCTGTAAGAATGCGACAGTCACCTTCTCAAAGTCATGAATAATTGCTGCAGGATCACTATCGGAGAAACTGGGAACAGGCACATCAATGATGGCAATATTGTCATCCTCACGAATATCAGCCTCTTCAGTCACAGGCAGGAAGTATGGCTCTCCTCCATGAAGGGAATTCACAGGATCATCAGAATCAAAGAAGCACATCTCTCCATGGTAAATAGTGCTCTAAAAGACAAAAAAGTGATTAAAACTTTTGACTATTTAGTATTATGACACTTGAATTGTTTCTTGCACACATATCCATTCAGTCTGCTGTGCTAATCTCTGTCTTGTTTATCATAGTTATCATCACGAAACCTAATCAGTCTTAGGAACTGAAAAGTCATTTGAACTCTTTCCTCAAGTCTTTATTTCTTTCTGTAGTGGCCACAATATAATTATTTACGTTGTTATAAAATGTATAGCAATTAATAACGCTAAGTATTAGGAGTTATAATTATTACCTTGGGCATGAAGTACTTGTAAATGCATGCTCCGCCAACAATCAGTCCCGCCAAGATGAACGAAAGGCCTAAGAGAGTAAGCATACATCTCCCAGAGGAGTTGTCTTTTTCCTGTGTGGCAACTCTGAGCTCCTATTTATTAAAAAGCACAATGAAAAGCAAAGCCAGATGCATTCTTAGACAGTCATTTTTGTTTAAAATTTATTTCCCTTAAATCCCAAGATATTAAAAAAATACACTAATACTTTCTGGTATAAGACCATTTTAAGACAATTTCTGACATCTAATAGACATAAAATATCTCCACCTAAATTAGCCTTCCTTCTGGCATTTTCACGCTTAAATATAGATGTTATTTCTAAATAACTCAGTTCTGGAATAAAATAATCATTAATCATTTTTTATTTAAAACACCTACTTTTAACAAATGTTTAATTCATGCAACAGTGTTGTTAACTATAGGTATGATATAGCACAGCTGATCTCTAGAAATTATGCTCTTTAAATAAACGTAACTAGTCACTTTATGGCAATATTAAATACTAACATGATAGAATGTAGTTAAGCTTTTTGGCTATTTGCTTGTAAATCAATTTGTCAAATTAAGGAAGTTTAGTATCCTTCAATTTGTTGGCTAATTTTCTAAAAGCTACTTTATCAAGTTAAGAAAGAGATCTATAAAGTAGGCCAGTGATATATTTTTTAATGTTCCTAATTTTATGAAGAAATATGGAACTTCATAGGATTACACATTATTCTGTAGATTACATTAATAATATTTTCCAAGTACTTGTTAAACACTAGAACTGAACTTGGAGAACTTGATACACATAGATGTTGTCTGTGAAACAGTGATTTAAACATTCTGTTAACTCAATAATTTGCTTAGCAATTGTGATAACAAAGTTCCAAAGCAAAACATAACTGATTAACTGTACTCTTCATAAGGAGTGAAACTAGAGGGCCTACTATCTATAATTTACACATCCCTGATATACCCATAAGCTGCATTATTACTCAACGGTAGAATACATGAAGTCAGCAAATCTCAGCCCTGATAATCAGAGGGCAAATAAATCAGACTGGCATTAAAAGAACTATTATTTTAGTATGTCTGTAGTTAGGCTTTTTCATGAAACTGCTATAATATTTGTGACATTTAACTGATATTAAAATAATTTGAACAAAAATGCGTGAACTTGCATTTAATGTAGAAAAAGGAAGGTGTGAAATCATTTGATAATTTTGTTTTCAAAACAAAGAGCTTTATCTTCATAGATCAAATGTTGAGATTCACATTTTCTTAATAAATTTTCTTTTTGCATCAATTAATACTCAAAAAATGTTGAAATGTTTCTTCTGTCCTAATAATTTTCAGAAGCTTTTCGTAATTTTTACTAAAAATCTAAAATATTATTTTGCACTACAAAGAATGTACTTTAAATTTTGATTGGGAATCACTGTAACTTTGTGTTGGGGTCTTAGAAGTCATATTCTAGAAAATTAAATTTAGAGCAGAAAGGTGAAATGGTTTGCTAAAAGGCACGGAATAGCTTAAAGTTCTCTGAGGAATGAATTTTTTTTTTTTCTTGGTACCGAGACATGAGAAGAACAATTTGTACTGTAATTTCATTTCTCTTTCCAATAATTCATGAAGTTTATTATTAAGCATGGTTAAAGTATGAGGGTCTCCATTTCATAAGTAATCGCTACTTAGTAGGGATAATGGTTTTGTTTTTTATTTAACTTTGTTGGATTTCAATGTGATCGAGGGATTCAATTATGACAGCTAATTTCTCTCTCCTGTATTTTAGTTATTGGACATCACTTCTTAATATTACTCCCACCATATTCAATCTCTATTGATGGGGTGATCGATGTATCACAATGGAGTATGTCAAAGTCCTAATGTGGTCAGGTTAGGATTCTATTGCTTCTCTAAAACATAACAAAGAAATATAATCAAAGTGCAAATACTCATTTGTGTTTATTTTTCATCACACCACAGGCCTGGCAGAAGTATTACTTACATATTAACTGAAGCTTTCCACAAGTCAAGAAGTTTTTGGTGGTGAGGAGAAAAAAGGATTACTGTTTGGCTATATTTAACTACTGGCATCTAATTAGACACCCCCCTCCACCCCCCACCTCCCCACCACCCCACCCTTCAACCCCCGCCAAACTGGCCATGTTTCATTTACAAGTTAGTAGGAAGAAAACCACATATTTGACCTTCTGTCATTTCATTAAAACCTCAACAATGCAAGGGGGTGTTGCTTTTGAGTTACAAAATGTGTGATACACAAAAGCTAGTTTGATTGCCGAGTCAAATATTGAAAGTTTCCGTGATGAAAGTTCTGCAGAAGCACATTAGCATTTCAAATTGTGTGCATAATCAAGTTTTACTGCAAGGATTCAGATCTCACTCAAAGCACTTTTCAAATATCCACTCTGAACAGAAAAGTTAAAACTTTGTAAAGACAACAAGACAAGTTAGGACAGATTAAGCTCCAATGCTGCAGATGCCACAGAAGCAGAAGAGAATACGATCACCTTTTAAAATTGAGATATTACTGAGGAAAATGAGTAGTTTACCAGTGCTACAAAATGTGCTTGTTGATTAAAAGACATATACATTGGACTAATTAAACAACCGCGGGAGTTGGGGGGTGGGAAGTACTCCAGTTCCTGGAAAAGTAAGTTGTTTAAATTGCACCACTGAACATGTTTCATATGTGTATGTGGGAGAAGTGGGATATCGCTCAAAAACAAAATACCCAAAAGGAAAATCACAAAAGAGTATCCTAAAACTTATTTTTACAAGTGTTTTGTCAAAGAAATACCAGTCCAAAAGCATAGTGATCACTCAAAATGTGAATTAAAACCAGTATAGGCTTTGACAGCTCCTTTATCTAATGCTTAGCATTGCCTATAACCAGGGAGAAACTAAAAATAAACGCAAGAGTGTGTGCGGTGCAGAACCATGCTTGCCGATCACTACAGCTTGGATTTAAAGCTGAACTTTGCCTCCGTCGTACTTCCAGAAACAGCAATCCTAGAAAGACTTAGATTCATATAATTTCACTCAGGTGAAAAGGAAAGAACAATTTAAGTCTCTTGCCCTTGTTCACCCCCATGTGGCTTCTCAGTCCCTGTGGAGCTGGGATTGAGCTGCATGCCCCTCGTTAATTCCATAGCCCATTTCCCAGGACATAATACCAGGAAATCTCAAACTCCAACTACCTCCTGGGTTAATGGATGGAATTACAAGGATGCAGAGAGGAATGGGGTGAAGCACGGTAAAAGGTGGCCAAAGCAACTCTGCAAAACCGACGTACAGTGTGCAGCGAGGCCTGCCAGGGTCCCGGGGACTGCAGGGTTTTGTCCTCTGCGTCTGCGTTTTTCCCTTTTTCGCTCCCCTTCCAAACTCTAGTAGGCGGACAGAGGCCGAGTGGAAACTACCTTGCCAGTCAGGATCTGAGCTCGGACAGTGCGGCTCACAAGTGCCTCCACATCTTGCCGTGCCTCCTCCTTTTGCACCGCAGTCGGGGTGTTGAAGGCGATCTTCACCATGGTGAATCTTCGGGCTGCGCGGTAAGGCGCGGCTCGAATCAGCGTCCTGGGCTGCAGGTTGGAAGACTAGGGGATTGTGCTTGCCGAAGCAGCACCTACTTTCTCCCTGCTTGCCTGAAGCTGCTGCAAGCCCAGGTCTGGGGATACTTATGACGCAGTCCCAAGTCCAGTAGGAGACCGTGGGCGGGGCCGGGGAGGTGCCTAGGGAGGAGCGGCAGGGGGCCCAGAACGCTGGAGTGGAGGGGGTTGAGGGGGGGGGGGGGCTGCCAGTCGGGAAGAGGTGGAACTGGAGCCGGTGGGCAACTCAGGCTGGACGTGCCTCACCTGCACCCCAGGCATGGTCCTGCTGCCTTCTGCGCCCTCAGATAAGAGCAAGGCAGGAAGGAAGCCTGTCTGTCGTGTCTTTCTGCTTCTATCCAGACCACAATAGCCCCTGAAATTGACTTTGTTTTCCCAAACTTGGGCCTGGCCCCCTGCTGGGCCCAAGACTGTAACTTGGCACCAGCCCAAGTTTTCTGAGCTCTGCAACCCACCCAGCCCAGTAAGCACAGTTATCTGACTGTTCTGCACCTTTATAATATCTTCCATTATAAAAAAACACATAGAAGTTAGTTTATAGGTTCTTGCTTTGTCCTCTCAAGATTTTTCTTCCAAGCCTTTTGTTTTCTTTTATAATTTTAATTTTCCAACCTAAAATAATGTTAGATGAGGAAGACAGGACTTTTGTCTCCCTAATTCCCCATTTTGCAGACAGGACATGATGAGATAGAGAGGAGGGAAGTTGGAAAGCTCATTCCTAATAAATCAGTGAAATAATCCAGATCTTTTTATTCTGTGTGATAGGGAAAACCAGAGTAAAGCCTCAGTCCAGTCCAAGACCCGTTTCTATTCAGCCACCAACTGTGCAACCAGCAGGGAAAAAGCAGGGGTGTGTGTACCTATGTGTATAGGGAGGTAGGGAAAACACAAAATTTAGCCAGATGTTCACTACAACTCTATTGGAAAGAAAGAAATAAACTCAGAGGGGCTGAGCTAAAAAATCATTATCACAACATTTACATGGACAGCTATTATAATTGCTTCAGTCACCTCTCTTAGACTAGTGACAATGACAGAGAACTTCAGTGAAATTCAAGTTGCAGTTTGGTTAATGAAAGTTAGTGGTACAGAGTTTATAAATAGTCTGCTACAGAAGACAGAATAGGGGTCTGTTTTCTGAAGGAAGTAATGTAAAACAAAGCCTCAACAAAACAACAAAACAAAGTTTTTACTAGCCAATTCCCCATTTGCTCATCTAATTAAACTGAACAGACTTGAATATGCTGAGTTGCTACCCTTCTGTCCAAGAAATTCTAACTTGGAATTTTTCCCATGGAGATTGTTCTGCCTCTGAAGCCCTTTCCTGTCTTGACTGTGGGGACTTTGCAAAAACAGCTTTCCTATCCTCTGATAGGTCACAGATGGGAAGGTGGATGGAGGGGAACAGTGAGGAGACTGTGCCTTACATAAGGTCCAGACCTTACAAAGCAGGATGTTTGAGTTTACTTAGAAACACTGGCATCTTATGCTCTTTTACTTCTTAAGTCTAGCTATTATAATTCAACATTTGTCAGTCAGCCCTCAGTTTAGGCAAAGGAAATCTCGATTTTCCCTGTATGTTTCTCTTTACAGTCACTTTCTGTTTATAATCACCCTTATGACACTTTAGTTAGGATCTGTGCTACCCTGGCCCTGTGAACCACATCACATGCATAACTGAACAAATACTTGTTCTTAAACATTTATCTATCAAGTCCAAACTACTGGATCAGATAGCAATGTGCTATTTTGGTATTATCTTGCCTGAAATGTGGTAAGACAGGAGGAGCAAGAATTCTTTTCATCTTTTTCAGGAGAATATAGTCAAACTCTGATAGCTACCAAGGGGAGTCTATGATTACTTGCCGGGTATGTACCATTGAGCAATCCACCTCATCTCCTCAAGCTTCATTTTCCTCCCTTGTATTGTACTGAAGTGGATATCATGTATGAGAATGCAGGAGAAAATATCTTTTGCTTATTTAGAAACTTTTTTTCTTTTGTCTTTTTGAGACAGGGTCTCCTTGTAGCCCCAGCTGACCTGGAACTCACAGAGACCTGCCTGCCTCTGCCTCTTGAGTGCTGGGATTAAAAGCATAAGGCCCCATGCCTGGCTTAAAACTTTTACCAATCAGTCAGCTTCTAGGACTCTTAAGATGCTTCAGTATCTGGATATAGGTCTTCCTGGACAAGATTAAACCTCTAAGAATGGTCACATTCATTGGCATCTAACTTCTTTTGAATTATATGGCCACCATCTCTTATTTGGTGCTACTGCTACCACGTTTCCTTTTCAGAATGCCACCCACACCTTCCTAATATCTTTGCTGCTGTTGGACATGTATGATACTGACATGGTATCAATTTGTAACATACCAAAAGTACCTCCTTCCTCCCTCTCATTTATCTGTCTCTCTCTCTCTCTCTCTCTCTATATATATATGTACATAATATACACACATATTTGTGCATGTGTTTCGGGGGGGGCTTGTATGTGTGTACATTTTAGAATCATATATTAACAATAACATTCAATGCTAATACCCATTTATCCATTTCAGGGAATAGTTCCTGTATGTTATTTTTTATTTCACAATATGTGCTGCTATTAACTCATCTAGTTGAAACACCAGTGCACGCATTTCCATCCACAAAAGCAGTTCACATTTAATTGTGTCCTTCGCAGAAGCAACTTCTTGTTTCTTAGCATCAATTTCTCTAAATTCCTTGTCTTTGGAAACCATAAACGGTATGAATATCATGCTGATTCCAGCTCACATTGTTAATCATGTCTGAATGCACATTATTCAAGTGTATAAATGACCTCCTTGTTCTCACATGCCAGATGATGACTAAATTGACACAACTTGAGCTGAATGAAACATGGCATGCAATTGGATGTCAAGTAACAATGTCACCTCTCTTTGAACCGTCTTCTGAAATCACTACGAATTCAGCCCACGATGCTGAAATGATCAAACACATCTGTGAGATTATTTTCCTTATTAGCTCGTTTCTTAACTTATCAAATATTAACTGAGGATGTAGTACAAACCTTATTTTCTGATAACCATGGGAATACAATAATGAGCAAAATAACCATATGTTTCTCTTGTAAAGTACATTATCACTACATGGATGGCAGAGCAAGGCAAAGAAACTTTATAATCCATAAAGGAATATATAGCAAGTGACAAACCAGCAGAGTAATTCTTCCTACAGCCAATGCTACTATGAATGTATTCATCCTTACCTTACTTACAACGGCTTTAAATCCAGGAGTTTTGGAAAATTAATTTAACAGAGCTTGTACTAGGAAATCACGTATCATATATTCTGGGTGAGAGTTGATGAACTAGAGTGATGACTGATATACCGAAAATAAGGCACACAACATATAAAAAAATTTGCAAGCCATACTTTAAAAGGCATAGTGCAGGGGCTGGAGAGATGGCTCAGCGGTTAAGAACACTCACTGACTGTTCTTGCAGAAGACCTGGCTGCAAATCTCAGAACCCACATGGCAGCTAACAACTGTCCATAACTCCAGTCCCAAGGGATCCAACAGCCTCTTCTGTCCTCCGCGGGTATTGCATGACACGGGTGCACTTACCTACATGCAGGCAATACATGCATATACATAAAATAAAAATAATAAATAAAATTTTAAGAAAAGACGTAGTGTAAGAACAAGTCATATGAAGGTGAAAATGTAAGAAAAATTATTTTGCTTTTGAATGATTGGGGTTCACAGTGTGGACCAACGGTGACACCCTTGATAATAATAGTAAACATTTATTGACCACACTAAAAATTGAGATTTCTCTGCTAAGGTCTTTATTCTTGTTACGTACTCTTTTTTTGTGGAAGAAACATTTATTTTAGTTCATATTTTCAGAAGTTTTCATCTGTGGTTGGCGAGCTGTGATGGAACAGAGGTGCTTGCTTGCCTCATGATGGCTTGAAAGCAGAGTGAAAGATGCGCCTAGGGCCAGATATAGAACCAAGGACATGTGTCTACTGCCCTACTTCATTTATCTAGGGCCCACCTTCCAAAGTGTCCAACACCTCTCCCAAAGGCCATCAATTTATGAATTTATGCATGGATCAACGCTTTGATTAGGTCAGAGGCCTTATGATCTAATTACCTCTCAACGATTAGATTCACTAGCTGGAGACCCAGTTGGCAACTTGTGAGCTGTTTGAGGGGGAACATGAAATCCTATCTCATTGATAAAGAAACTGAAAATTTTGAGCGGTAGAAAACTTGCTTAAGGTAAATTCTAACTCAGGTGATCTGATTCCAATTTTTATACTACTAATAACTATATTTGTTGTTGCCAGTAAAAGAAATGGAAATATCAAGAAAAGAGGTAGTTTGAAAGTGAAGAAAGCAGTCAGTATATGTGTTAGTGTACCAAAGGACAAATTCCCTGATCATATTGCAAGCATGGATTCCTGCTTAAGATTTTCCTCAGGGCTAACTACATTTGGAGATCAATAAAAAATATGCTGGCCTACACATGACTATAGGCTACTCATGTTAAAGCGAGTTGATTCTACATTCTGCAGTTGCTCCTGTCAACAGAGAAGCAGCTAAAGGCAAAGCTGGCTAGCCATCTATTTCTGGGTATAATTCCAGGAGCTCAGTTTAGCTCTTTGAGGAGCCAAGCTATTTTCTAGATCCACTCTTTCCTTTCATGTGTAGCTAAATCTTATGAACAGAGCTGGGACCTCCTTACTCAGATAATAGAGGAAACTTGTTTTCATAAATAGATTCTTATTTTTCCACTCCATTTATGGTTTTCTCTTAGGGGGTAGAATCAAGAGGATCTAGAGTTCAAGGTCAGTTTCTGCTACATAGCAAGTTGAGGGCAGCCTGGGATACTTCAGACCCTGTTTCAAACAAAAGAGGGAGAGATCACCACATTTCCATAAATAAGAGAATTGGTTCCATCACCCTTTCAGATTGGAGTGATCTTTGAATTTAAGAGGGAATTTGAGCCCTAATTAATTCATAAAAATTACATTTCATTTTTCTAAATTTGTGAGAATGAAAACCCAAGTGAAAATGTTTGCCCAATGCCCCTTGGCTAAGTTGTGTAAGAATTCTTAACTCATTACAGACCCTTTGGCAAACTTTTGAAACACCGTTTTGAATGCACATCTGTGTCTTATCTGATCAAACTTTCAGAAGTTCTGGTCCTGTGTAATACAACTGAGAAATTCAAATCTTACCTTGGGAATGTTTTGGAGAATGTCCAGTTGTTTCAGTTGCTCCACTATAGCAAGAAAGAGTCTGATGCATTTGTGACTTGAAGAACATTTTGATATCAGTCAAAGAAAGCATCAACACTTACAATTAGTTGACCCAAATTTTATTTTTGCTTTCATGTTCAGTTTTGCTCATAACTCAACATACTATATTACTATCTTCTATTTTAATCTTAAAGAGCATGAAGATCCAAATTGTTTTAGGTCATATTATATTCTTTGATTATTCTTCAAGTACAGCTTTCACCTTCACTTCTGTTTTACTAAATTTTAACTGAAATTAACTCAATATGTTCATATACTATTGTCATCAAATATTCCCAAGTGCAATACTGTCTTGATAATTTGGAAGGCAGAATAACACCTGGAACGTAGAATAACACCTCAACACAGGAATAATGTTTTCCTTCAAGTGGGCAACACATACTTCATTTCTTGTCAGTCTGAACATACCAAGTAAACTCATGATTAGAATATCCCGTTTGAGGTTTCTTTCTCTAACTCAAATTCAAGGCTCACGCATCACTGTGGTTGCCACGTTTCTATCCTAGTGTAAAAGAGATGTTTTGCATAAAAGAACACAGTAAGATGCTAACACATATTATCTGCTGTTTGTCAACAAGACAGCAACTGTATTTTTTGACTTTCAAGTTAAGGCAATTATCCTCTCCAAGTTTTCATTTTTGTTTTAGTATCTGAGATTTGAATCCAAGCACCACAGTGAGAAAAATTCTATGGGACTATATTGTGCATATAGCTTGGAAAATAATAAATTTATTTTATAGTCTTTCGATTTTGAAGTGAACACAAAACAAGCACCAAATTATGAATGTTGAAATAATGAATTGTATAAATGGAAATAGCTAATTACACAAGTGTCAGTGCTCATTCTAAATAAGGATGATTGTTATCCCAGTGTTATGCTATCCCTTGACTTTTAAGCTTCTAGGACACCTTTCTATTTACTTGGGCTGTGAAATTCTTGCTTCTCAAGCTCCTGTAAACCTTACAAAGCAGCTCAGGGATAGCTCATTCTAGAATAGCCTCAAGCAGTCTCTCTTTCAGCATTCTTTTTGAGTTGAAACTTTTAATGTAGTTGCATTGGTATATTATTTGTGATTTATGTAATATTATGAGAATAAATCAACTGGAAAGTGATGCCAAGAACTGCTACTGAACCACAATGAAACCACATAGGTAAGAAAAATTCATGTCTGCATGCAAATGTCCCAGATAATCAATTCACTTAAGAAACAAATTTATTCTATGGAATTGTAATCTGATATGATATTGTGAAATGGTATAAAAATGACTGACTCACAAAAATATGCAATAAATAATATGATACATGCTGATATTTTAACAGTATGATTCTGCCATCCACAAGGCAATTTCTTCAAAAGACAGTTGCAAGAATTCCAAATCTGAATCCAAAATACGATTAGTAATCTTCCCAGTGATTCAAAGCAAAGATAACTACAATTGTTTACACACTTGTATGGGAAATTTAATAAAGCCAAGAAGTTCTCCCACTATGCTTTTCAGGTTTATATCATATGACAAAATATTTGAGACAACCAACTTAGAAAGACATAAGGTTTTTCCAGAAACGGGACTTCACAGCTTTCAGTCCATCATAACTTGACTCTATTTGTTGTACCTGTTCTGGAGCTGTCATGACTGGAAGTGGGCTATTGCAGAGGATGGCTGAAGAAAGGCAGAGAGATAAAGACAGAAAGACAGAGATAATGAGAGTCTAATAATGTCTCCAAGGATGTGACTCAGTGATCTAAACACCTTCTAATATTCTTCACCTCCTAAAGGCTCCTTTGCATCCAAATAGTGTAGCAGGTTGGGAACCAAACCTTAACAGCACTTTGTCTTGGGAATACATTTAAGATACAGTAGTATCCATGGAATCAACTAAGAACAGAACTTGTTTTCACTGTCTCTGTCTTACTCTGTCTCTGTGTTCTGCTGCTGCCCGTGTGTGTGTGTGTGTGTGTGTGTGTGTGTGTGTGTGTGGCAGTGGGCATAGTCTTTCGAGGCTAGTTCTTCTAAGTTACACTGCTATCATGAGCCTCCAAATTGGTTTTGATTGGAAATTTCCAAAGCATATCCCTTAGGCTTTGCATATTAATGGCACATAACACATGACATATTAAAGTGCTTTCTATCACATAATTCAGCTTAGAGTAGAGCAATGCTGACATTGATGTTAGTATTATCTTAACATTTGTGCTATGTGTAGGAGTAGCTGTGGTGTTTGTAGCTTTGGTTTGCCTACTAGAAGACAGAAAATAAAATGAAAGAGTTGAGATCACTTGCTTCTGCAGTGAGTACAGATTCTGGAATTCACTTTTGTCAAGAAAAATGACATAAGTTTGTGTGATATGATTTTAAGCACTGTCTGTGTTATAGTCGATTCATTTATCTCTTTTACCTCTCTCATTCTGTCTAACTCATCTTTGAATTGTGGCAGCATTCAGATCATTGCCTGTTACAAAGAAGTCAATACAAATGCTGGATTGAATTCAAATAGTTATTGATGCTTTTTTTTCTTTGTAAAGAAAAAAGAACATAAGTGTAAATTCAATAGAAATGATGCTGTGTATATTGTGTCTTCATTCCACTGAGTAACTCATACTTCTTTCCTTGTATGTGCTATGTAGAAAATATAGAAATATGAAACATAGCATCCACCCGAAAAACAATTAATGTTTTGTTCAATAGTCAAACTACACTCCATCTGTATAAAACGGCATTAGCTTTGGAACCCTCATCAAATTTTATCCTGTAAGATATCTACATTCATTTGGGCCAAATTCATCAGTTTCTTTTGACAGATGAAGTACGTAAGGTTTCTAGGAGTTTAGATTTGTCCCCAGTCAAACAATTAGGGTGTGCCAGAGCTTGGGCTATAACACAGAACTCTTAACTCCAAATTCAGTATTCCATCCAGCACACCATGCTGTCTCAGGGTGTAACAGGTGTTCCTTGCCTTTCACCATGAGTATCATATATCATCAGTAGCAGTATGAAAATATGACCTCTAGTGCTTGCCTCTAGGCTGTCATCTCATCAAGGGATTTTATGTAAACCAATATGAAGACCATAAACCTTGCTAAACCAGACCATGAGAAAGTTCCTAAGAGAACTCTCACATATGCTCATGAGGACATTTTATTTTCATAACAGCATAGCTACTCATAAGCCAGTGGTCAAGCACTGTTCTTTGGCTTACATGAAGAGAGATAATGTCAGTCTTGCTGAATTTATCAATAACAAAGCAGTTATATAAGGAAAATTCAGTCATTGCTCCTTATCTCAGTAATGATCTTGGACTAGAGCACTGGTTACAAATACCAATTTTCCGACTTTCTTTAGCAGAATATTTCTATTTTCTTACTGATCGAAAAAAAAAAAAAAGTCATATGTTCATTCCTAAATCACTCATTGACAGAGGGAATGGAATTCCCAGGAATAACAAGTCTTATTATCTCACATTTGAGTCTGAGGAAAAAGCAGATTTTTGTGGGATAAACAAAATTTGGTTTCCTGTAATGGAAAGAAAAAGAAGAAAAGAAATGGGCCCTAAAAATTCCTCTGTAGTTCTTGCTAGTAAGAAAGACAAATAGAAAAGGAGGGAAGGAAGGAGAAAAAGAAGGAAAAAAGAAAGGAGAAAAAGATTGTGTAAACATTATCTCTAAAGAAATTCCATAAGCCCTCTCTTTATCAGTAAATCTCTGCAACTCTGGGACCTTTAAAGCACAAATCCTTCTCTTAGAGTTCTGTTTTAGATCTCTCCATTTTGTATACAAACCACTCTCATTGTAATGACAGTGACTGTCTTAATTAAGGTAAAATAATTTTGGCTCTTCAATTTATAGACTTTTACTACTTCCTTGCTTACAAATACCACTGTAAGAAATGTAGGTTCACATAGAGGAATGAGGAAGTACAATTGTATTTGGCCTCAAGGAAAAAAATGTTCAGGCAAGTGTTCAAATTGAAAATTAAGAAGTTACATACTACAAGTATTTTGCTCTAAGTTCTCAGTAATGTTAGTTATAATAAATCTGCATGTTAGGTTTTACTATACAACATTTTAAGTGCTGTTTTTTAAATTGTTGTGTAAAAGTCTTTACAATACAAAAATTGGACAGTTTAACTGTTTAGTTTTCCAGGAAAGAAGAGAAAGTATTAGGATATACTAATCCCAACCTGAATTGTAAACATAAAGTACTCAATTGAGATTTATACTTAGAAATTCTTGGGATTGCTGTTGCTTGTTGATTGCTGTTGCTTTCAAGGGCCTATAGATAATGTTTGTAGCTGATTCTGCTTGTGTTTAGTACTGTAGCCCAGGAAAGAAAGTTTTGTTCTTTCTAGTGACTCACATTAATGAGGCAACTATGGAATCCTTTTGCTTCTAAGAAAAGTGTGAAATGAGTTTGAGTGATGAGGAATAGGATAGGGACCAAGGCTCTAAGACTCAGAACAGTTTCTCTAAGACCAGACAGAGATCATCTAGCCTAGCACAAAAGAATTTCTAGTCCAAATATGTGGTGTCAAATCTGTGACAATTTTTGGCATAGAAATGAATTATATGAACAATGAAATAAGATCATTTTGCAAATTGATAATTTGGAAGCACATAGCTGTGTTCTGCTGATAGTAGCTAAAAGCCTGGCTTTGAGGAGTTTTTCTGAAACCACATGCTCTCATTTAATATGAATACCTTGTCTTTCCACATTAGTTCTTTAGATAAGACAAAGTATTCAACTAATAAGTAGAGTAAGAGCTAATATTATAAAATCAGTGATAAATTTCTATTGCAATATATCATTTCTTATTGAAAGAAATTGTATTTGGGGGCTGAAGATATGGTTCAGTTGGTAGAGTGCTTGTCTAGCATGCATGAAGCCCAGGGTTTGATCCCCAGCATCACATGAAACCAGCATGGTAGCACTTGCCTGTAATTCCAGCACTTAAGAAATGGAGGCAAGAGGATCAGAAGTTCAAGGTCATCCTCTGCTACATAGGAAGCTTGTGGCTAGACTGGGCTACAATGAATCTCCCTTTCTCTCAAAAATAGCACCTTGTAATATTTGCATAATTTTCACTTTTAATGAACAAATTTGCTATGTAAGAACTGTTAACTTAGGGATAGTCCGTTAAACATGGTACTGTCGTTTTCCTTTTGACTCTGAAGTCTCTCTGCAAAATACAAAAATAAATCTAACTCCTTTGCTTTGTGACTCATTTAGGAAAAATACTATTTTTTTTCAGAAAGTTGGTAGTTTTCCCCCATTTTATGTGCTTACCAATAGACAGACCACTGTGTATACATAACCTAGTAAATCTTGATTAGTCACTAAAATTCATTATAAAATTAGAAGTGTCTCTCTAGGGTGTGGCGTGAAGAAAAAAGTTGCCTTCAAGGCATAATCAGATTCCATTTCTCCTTTTTTCCTCTTTATTTCTAGACAAAACCTAAGAAAACCATCATGTGCCCTCCATTCAAGCTTGTGTGTGTGCCTGTCCCTGATAGCCAGCCTGCCTAATGATTACATAGGATATTTTTCTTGTAGTTACATAAGCCTCAGTAAAATAACCCAGGGCCCCAATAGGACTACAGGTCTCACAACTTGTGGTCTATTTGCATTTTATAAAGCTTTGACAGTTATGATGACCAGAGCGCCATGAGAACTGCAGACCTCTGTGTGTCCTTCCTGCTCATTATGTAACTTATGCTTGGTGCTTCTTCTCTAGGCACCAAGGCAGGATGTTAAAAGATGGGACTGCCCTTCCCTACCTTTATATGCTAGTCCTTACATTACAGTAACAGCAGAGCCAAGCCTTATCAAAATTGACTTTCTCACATGTAAAATGGATTGTTGAATTGCAATGAGGAATGTTCACCTTCCAGCATGTGCTTTCTGTTTGAAAATAAGATGGAGTCAGTGTAACTCAGCAGTATAGCACTTTCTTACATCTGCAGGGCCTTGGGTCCAATCTCATGCACTGTAGTAAAAAAAAAAAAAAGCAAACTAACAAATAACCTGAAAGTAGTTCTGCTGCTTTATCAACTTCCTATTCATTGCTGTCTGATATCCATCAAGATAATTATGTAATCTCTGACAAACTGGTGTATATTTTGGTGGTTGAGGGAAGAGCTTTTAGTTTTATGTGTGTGTGTGTGTGTGTGTGTGTGTGTGTGTGTGTGTGTGTATCTCACAGGTACTATTGGCTCCCATTGCCCAAATTGAAGGGTCTGAAATCACACAAAGACAAGATTATTGTTATAAATGTACTTGTGCCTCCTCAGGAAAAGCACTACTAAAATAGCTATGTTTGAAGGATTTTCTCTTTTTGAAAACAAACATAAAAAGAATGGGACCTCATGGAATCAAAAATCACAGAGCTGGCAGAAAACTTTAGGCTTGGTTCAATCCCTTTCTGGCTGTTCAGCAAAGGGATGTCTTGACCGAATTTCCCAATCAGCTATCCTGGAAGTGAAGGGGCCTGGAAACCTTTTTTTCCTCAGCCTCAGCACAGGGCTTTTTCTAACTTGTGTTGCCAGTCCAGGGCTTAGCATCTGCCTCTGGCCCAGCTGTCACAGATAATTAAGCTTAAGCTCTTCCTTCACAAATGTTTTTCATAGAAAATCAAAGAAAAATAATAGTTGACTATTTCAGTGCTGTACAATTTTTATAATTATATTTCATTTCACAAACTTTCAGTACAGAGTTTGTTATTGATTTTTAAAAATGTTGTATATTCTCTAGAAGTTCAGTAATAGTGGAGTCTGTAGTCTGAATTAAACCCTTTTTGCATTTCATTTTTTAATAGCATTGGCTTCCACAAAACTAATGTCCATAACTGTGCAAACATATAAATAAATAATAAATAAATAAATAAATAGTTGCCCAGAGGCTGGCTGGACAAAAAAAAAATGAACAGGTGCTTGGGAGCCATTGGAATGTGCAGCCTGGCATTCAGGCTGATCCAGTGTCACGTTGGGATAATTTTCTCTGGTCCACAGTAAGCACAGAGGCTGCCATCATCATGGAACTGCCCCAAATATTGTCTTGTCTAGAGTTATCACCAGAAGATATCTGGGCTTTCCCCTTTTGTATCTGCTGGATGCCCTTCATTTGCCATTCACGCCCAGAGAAGCTGCTGCCTCCTCTGTCTAGGTTAAGAGATCTTGACTGTATGGTACTCACGTGAAAGTAACTTAGTTCATTCATGTCTACGTTGTATGGGTATGTTCCAAAGCTTTATTAACATGTGACACTAACTGACCATATAAGTTAAGGATATTAATTCACAGTTTTTTTTCTGTGCTCACACATTATCTGCACATCTACAAACTGATTTACAACAGCAATTTTACTAAAAATAAGCAACTTGCTTTACATGTTTCAGCTTTCATGCATGATCCATGAAGGAAATTTTATAAATCATCATGTCACCCTCTTTAAATGCTCTCTGGTCATATTTTTAAAAACTCCTGAGACAAGAGGCCCCAGCACCTTGACAGGAAAGACTATAAAGGCTTCAGAACATCTGACATAAAACTGATATATGATGTGATAGTTTCTTGTAAAAATAGGGACCTCATTCATTATAAAAGACACTCCTTGACTAAGTTCCATGCTGTTTACTGAGGAAACTGTCACCCTCTAGTCACATTGCAGAATGTTACTCGCCATCAGAGTTGGAGAAAACTCAAAGAAAATGATATGAATGAATGAATTTTGCCAAACAAACAATACTGGGGAAACTCAAGCAGTGAACCCTCCAAACAGGCGCTGTTAGGATCTTGGTTTTAACCACTACAAAATAAGGAGAAGAACTTGTGAATCTCTGCTCTTATGATATAATTTACTTTTCTCTTTCGTGGTGCTAAACTTTCTGTAACTTACAGTTGACATACAGTAACTTGGAAGTTAGAAAGAATAATCTTTGGATTAGCATGTTGACGGGTTTTTCCTACACGAATGGGATTCAAATTATCTCAGAAGCCATTATGAAATTCTTAGGAGGAAAAAATGGTGCAAAATACAATCTGAAGCCATCTGAACTGATATAGGAGCCAAAAGCATTCAGCATTTGAGTGGAGTTGAAGGAAAAGTATTAAAATAATCAAACAATGCCTTTCCTTTTCCTCACCCCCATGTCTAATTGGTCTCTGTGTTCTGCCAAATCTTCTCAGACAGTATTTGTTGCATCTGTTCCTTTCCATTTGCTGCAGTGTCACAGTTACTGTAGCCTCCTCTCAGCTCACCCTTGGTTTAATTTGAAAACCTCGTCAGTCTTCTCTTTGCATGCTCTTGTCCATCTTTGGCTATCATATTATTCTTCTGGAAATGCAGCTTGCTTTAAATAAGAAGAAACAGAAGAGGAAAACATCTTCATTAGCTTTCCAGTGCTTCTGGAAATAAAATATAACTCTTTTGTTTATAACTAAGATTAACTTCTTGGGCCTCCAATTTCTCTTCTCAGGCTTTTACTTTCACAAATCCCTCCTTCCAGACAGATTTCTTCACTATTTCCTACACACAGTTTGTAGTCTGGATTATAACTATCAAGTTTCTGTTTCAGTTTTTGTAATGACACAAGCACACTCTTAACTATTGCCTTTACTTTGGTCCATTCCAGCTGTGTTTCCTGATTCTCTTCCAATTTTGTCTTTTTTTAAAAAGTGTTTCACCTAATACTTTTGTTTTTTGTGTATAACAGTATTGCCTGCATATATGTAAGTACACCCATGTTGTACAACGCCCACAGAGGACAGAAGAGGTCGTCAGATTCCCTGGAACTAGAGCTGCAGACTGTTGTTAGCCACCATGTCAGTGCTGGGAACCGAACCATGTCCTTTGCAGGAGCAATCAGTGCTCACCCAGCTCTCCAGTCCCCCTTTTTAATCTTTTAAAAAAAGCTCTTGACTCCAATAAGCCTAAAGTAATGACTTTCCCTTTGAATTCCTGGCCATAAATCTTCTACTGCCTTATTGTTTATGTGTTTCTAGGTTTTCATTACAGATAATTCAAACATGAAAGAAACTCTTGAGAAATAGGGATGGTGGTAGGATAGGGGAGACTGAACTGGAATGTGATGAAAGCTTGCTGTTTTTGAAAACATAGGTTTTGTTTGTCTGGACTATCACAATTTATATCATTTACACACTTGAACTAGTACTTAGCATCTTAAAATCTCTCTTTTTCTCATCTAAAAATGAAGTAAAATAATTTTACCTCCATGATGGTTCTGATTATTAAATGACATAAATGTAAAACTTACATATAAATCACACAACCATAAAAAAGTGTTAGTAATTTAATGTGTATGCTTGTGTATCATGCAAAATAGTGTGGGTGTACACTCCACAGTGTGTGTGTGGAGGTCAGAGGACAACATCAAGTGTTGGACCTCACCTTCCACCCTGTTTGAGACAGGATTTCTTTGTTGTTTTCAGGAAGGCTAAACTATAAACTTCTGAAATTTTTGCCTCTCATCTCACTTTATGAACACTGGGATTGCTTCCGGCATTCAATGAAGCTGTGAGCTCAGGTCCTGATGCTTTTGTACCAAGTGTTTACCCAACCTCCCAACTCCAGACTTCTCCCCAGTCTGTTAAGGGGATAGGTACATTTTTAAATATTGTTATATGTGCCATAGCAGATACATGATTTCAGAGTGGATAGAATTTCTTTTTTCATTTTACAATATAAGCATTTCTTTTCTTCGTGCTTTCATCTTCAGACAGATATTTTAATAGGTTTTGTTTGTTTTTAGAGTCTTGTTCTTTTGTCCATGTTTGCCTGTAACTGCCTCAATGCCTTAGGTGTTGGGATTATTAAGTGTGTACCAACACACCCAAGTATTTGTAACAGTTTTGTAACAATCTGTGGTTTACATACATTAACTTTACTTACGTATTCACCTATCGTTAGGTAAATGAGTTGCTTCCCCTATTCCGTTACTATTCACAAGGTTTTAATTCAGTTTTCTTCATAAAACTTTTTCTTCCATTCCATTCTGAATGATATCAGAATATATTTTCAGAAGTGATTTTTTTTGGTCTTTTTTGAGACAGGGTCTCCCTGTAGCTCCAGCTGGTCTAGAACTCAGTTTGTAGATCAGGCTGGCCTTGAACTCACAGAGGTCTGCCTGCCTCTGCCTCTTGAGTGCTGGGATTAAAGGCGTGCAACATATATTTTTTTTTAGAAAAAGACTGTGCATATTTTGGAGGCTCTTATGCTGCCAAGTTATAGTCACATATCAATTCTGTGTATCACATTCTAATTTTAGAGCTTTTATAGTCTTCTAAATAGTATCTGTCAGTATTTTTGTCTGTCTTCAAACACGGCCCGATCGCAAACATTGCTTCCCATGCAATTTATACTTTATCCTCTTCTATAAATTATCTCATCACATTTTTGCCCACTTGCCCATTAGGAAGGTTGTGTCATTATTTCATTTGCCATGGGCTCCTTATGTAGATTAAAAGCAGAGTCTTTTATTTTTCATACCATATTCTCTTGGTCCTTTATTCAATTTTGTTTTAATATTTTATGTATTATTTTTATTTTATGTGTCTGAGTGTATTGCCTTCCATGTATGTAAGTGCACCCATGTCATGCAGTGCCTACAGAGGTCAGAAGAGGGCATCGGACTCCCCTGGAACTGGAGTTAGGAACAGTTGTTAGCTGCCATGTGGGTACTGGGCATCAAACCTGGTCCTCTGAAAGAGCAGGCAGAACTCTTGACCACTGAGCCATCTCTCCAGTCCCAACCTTTATTCAGTTTTAACATTTTAATATTATTTTAATGAAAGGATTTATATGTGTGTATAGAGTTTATTTAATATGTAAGCATTTTAAAACAGGATTGCTTTCATAAATTCCCAAGCCTTAAAGTTATTTGCAATCTGCTCTTTGACAGTTACTCTGCTGTTACATTGCAATGTTCTTTTAGTGAATTTTTATTTAACTCTTGTCATTTTAGATTACAAATTGCCTACATTCAGGCATTCTGTCTTATACTAAAAGCAGAGCAGATTGAAAACTGGATTACAATGTTCAAAATCTGTACTTGATCCCATGTAATTGTGATATAGCCTTAGATATGTCCATTTATTTCCACCTTTATGAATATAGACCCCCATCTTGCTGCTTTAAAAGGCATTAGGATTTGGTGCTTGCCTTGAATGAAAGAAGCAAAGCCCTAGCCTGTTTCCTTGCACTGAAAACACATACCCCCCCCATATATGTGTAAAAACATATTGCAAAATTGTATGTACAAAAAATGATATTAGGAGAAACAGGTGTAGTAATGTGTATATGAAAGTTTTGAGAGAAAAAAATAAACAATTAAACAGATAAGCTTTAGTTGTTTTTTTTTTATTCCCACCAGTGCCAAGTACAGTGTTGCCTTGGTAGTAAAACAAAATTCACTTTTTTATAATCAAACAATTTTAAGTAGGATTGTTTAATTGAATACAATGTATGTGATTTTATATTAAGAAAAAAGGAGAGAAAAGTTACTGTATTCGATATTCATATTAGTAATTATTATTGCATACATATCCTAAATTTTCTAGTACAAAAAAGATTTCAAATGCTCTACCACTTTCTCAAATCTGTGTCTTAACTAATTTAGAAATTGAGGTATCACCTTGGCTAAGACTTCATTAATGCCTTTTAGACAGGTACTTTTGAAGTTAGATGTTTGACTTTTAGATGTGAACAAAATAGGAAATTCACATTAAAGAAATTTTAAAACTGTATTTTTGCTTAAAAAGTAAAGATCAGATATTCTTAAAAACACATTCTAACCTAAGAAAAATATACCATGAAGAAAAATCAAGATTTTAATTAGTGTTTAAGAACTCAAGAGGGGAGTGAGCTAGAGAAAGGTTTCAGTTGTTAAGAAAGCTAACTACTGCTTCAGAGAAGCCAGGTTCATTTCCTAGCACCCACATGGACGTTCACAACCTTTTGTAACTCCAGTTTCAGGAGATTCACAAACTCTTCTGGCACCTGTACACATGTGTTCACATATAGTCACACACAAATAAGGAAAATAATAAAAAAAAAATTAACAAATGAAACAAAGAAGCTGTTTTAAGTTATTTGGTATAAACCTGCTCTGAAAACCTAGAAATACTACAGTAAACTAGTGAAAGGAACTGAAATGCTCTAGTTATGTGACTTATGTGGCAATAAATGAGGGCATGCGAAAGCTGTGGCCTGACTAACAGTGAATCTCCTAGAGATCAAGAATGTGAACTCTCAGATAAGGTGTCTACCATCATACATGCATAAAGTAAAAACCATCAAGTACAAAACCAAAATAAATAAAACTTATTCAAACATATAAATTATGTATCTAAGTTGGACACGGTAGAGAAAATAATTATAATAATTTTGGTCAGATTGCTCAACTTATTATGGTCAGAACTTGAAGTTTTGAGTTCAGATTTTTAAAATATTTAATGTATTCAATTAAAAATGTGGTAGCAAGATTAGGGAAAGATTTGTTAAAATAAAGGATAATATTTCTACAGCTAATTATTTAACAGCAACTGCCATTCTTTGTAGTATCTATAGATACCAAATTAAATGGACAGCAGTTAAATTCATGTGACCAGAACACATGCTAGAATATTTGACTTAATTTCTGAAAAAGTGGAGTTTCTAAGCATAATTTGAAGTGGGAATTATTGGAGAGGTAGATATAAATAGCAAACCCTGTCAATGGCCCCTAAAGGATAGATAGTGAGAAAGATAGGGAGTGAAATGAGCGGAAGCATTACTGGACATGTAAAGACCTTTAAAGATGGTGCAGAGCTGAGGCAGTGCAGACTCAGTGAGGTACACAGGAAGGAAAAGTAAGTAAAATCCAGAGAAGGAAGAGTGTTAAATATCTTGTGAAAAATTCCAAAATTCTAAGAGCATAACTTTTTGTGGAACAAAGTGGCGAGACTACATGGCATTTGTTCGCCAATCTTTTTTTTTCAATGTATATTTTTATTGATTTTTAGTGCATTTCATACAACAGATCTTAATCACATTTAGATAGACCCTTCCCCTTTATGCACCACCCCATAGCCTGCCCACAGGATTGCATCTATTCCTTCATGTATGTGAAGGCCTATCGTGGCAAGTTTGTGTCCCCAGAAGTTCCTTGATGTGAGATCATCTATTGGAGCCTGGTCAACCTATCTAGTGTCATTCCCTTAAAGAAGACCAACTCTCCCTCATCCAGCAGTGATCAGCTGCCAATAGTTCTTTGACTAAGGATGTGGCCTCCTGCGCATTTCCCCAGCTCTATGCTGGTTTTTTGTCTGCTTGAGTTTACATGGGTCTTATTCATGCTGGCACCCATTGCTGTAAGTTCGTATGAGTAATTTCCCAGGAGCCTGGAAGATTCAGCTTCCTTATAGTCATGTACAACCCTGGGCTCTTAAAATATTTCAACTCCAGAGCCCTGGGTGGGTGAGTTTTAATACGAGTCCTATTCAGAGACACCACATTTTACAGTCTCTTATTCTCTATGCTTTGGTCACCTGTGGCTTTCTGTGGTCATTACCCTCTATTGCATGAGGAAGCTTCATTGGTGAGAGTTGAGAGATGCATTAGTATTCTCTCTCCCTTCTGCTCCACTATGTTCCACGAGCCTTAATTGTAGAGGGGCCATTGTAGATGTGTCCCTTAGGGCTGGGCATCTTAAATTGTTCCCCAATCTTTGATTGTCACAATATGGTTTATAATTTTTAAGCTTTAAATTAGAATGAAGATTTATTTTTTCCATAACCCTGTGTAGTTCTGTTTATATTCTCCAGGGCACAGTTTAGCTACAAGTGTCTTTGTCTTTTGGACTGTTTGAACTTCTAGACTCCTTAAAATTGGAGTTACCCATTTCAAGGCCTAACACAAGAATTTGTGCATTTAGGGTAGACACAATAAGAGTTACACTTAGCTATCTTCTGGATTAAATTCTAAATTTTGTTTGAATAATAATATGTTTCCTTAGTGATTCCATGTCTTTGAGAAATATTTTTCATGAATGTTTGAGTTTTCATATTCTTTGTTCAGTTGAGAGATATTTAAACAATGCATCTTCTGTCTAGTATTTAGCATGTAATTGGATTTTAGAATGTGAATAGAATGAAATATATAATTACACCAACTGGGCAACAAACAGTGCTGTGTAATTAATAGAAATACAGGCCAAAAGACTCAGAAGGAAGTGTAAGTAGGACGAGAGAATGGAATTTGATTTTGACATATTCTCACATTTATTATTAATGCAGGATTAATTATGAGATACAATTTTAGCTTCCTTACAAGCAAGACAGAAGACTTTCCTGGCTCCAAACTTTTGATGTTTGTGCCATTTCTAACTCAAAAATGCCCCAATTTCCATCCCATCTTTTCTCCTTAGTAAATATATCTCTAAAGGTCGAAAAACAAATTGCACATTCCCCATAACTTTCCTGGATCTCTGTCCTTGGGATTAGTATTAGTTTCTCCTCACTATACTGTTCTTCTATGTCAAAATTTAGAATCAGTGAATTCAAAATTTAAAGTTAAAAGTGGACCTTAGAGTTGGAAAGGTGGCTCAGCAGTTGCATGCATGCTACACTTGCAGAGAGAAGCTGAATTTGAATCTCAGCACCCACATCCAGCAATTTACAACTTCTGGTAATTCTAGATCCAGGGGCATCAGATACCTTTAGCTTCAGGAGGCATCTTCATTCACATGTACATAATCACACATAGATGTATACACATAATGTAAAAATAAAGGGCCCGGAGAGAAGGCTCAGAAGTTAAGAGCACTGACTGCTCTTGCAGAAGACCTAGGTTTTATTCCCAGTACCCACATGATAACAATCACCCATAACTCAAGTTCCAGTGCATCCAACACCCTCTTCTGACGTCTGTGGGCACTGCATGACACGAGTGCACTTATACATATGCAGGCAATACATTCATACACATAAAATTAAAAAATATTAAAAAAAATTAAAATAATAAAATTTTCAATACATCTTTGAAATGGTTCAATTTAGCCTTTTTAACTTAATATGTGAATAATATAATTCGTTATCATTTCCCTATGGTAGTAGAATCAATTGTGGATATGTACTTCTTCCCCAAGGATCTTGTTATATAGATCTTTAATGGGTGTTGTCTCCATGTTTGGTATGTCAAGATTTAGAGGGTATTCTTTCCATCATTTTTCAACAGAAAAGCTTTACCAGTTGCTGCACAGAGAAGTGACCCAGCAGAATCATTTGATATTTTGTGTAGAGCATGTGAGGTGGGGCTGAATTTCCTGGTCCCTGCTGTGCAGCATGACTATGTTGATGAACCATAACAAATCAGACAAACTACACATTTTTGTCTTGTCTAACTTGGCTGCACTCAGATTAGGTTTCCCCTTCTACCCTCCTCTTTTTCCCAAACAAAGAATTTTCTTCCATGTAACTATTGTTAATACTTGAAGTAACAGTAAATTATTTAACATCTATTCCTGTTCCCTGTGGTCACTTATTCCTCATAAGATCCTCAAAGAACTGGTAGTTTTCCAGAAAATACTCAAAATCTTGGAAACAAATGATCATCAGTGATAGTCTGACATAGGCATATTGATAGAGAAGTTTGTAAGTATCATTTAGAATAACTAAACTGAACCTTTTGGGACATAATGTCTTAGTAAGGAAGAATACTATGTCATTGATTTCAAAATCATGATCATTTTACCAAATAAACATAAGACAAATTATAAAATGCAATCATTTCTGTCACATATTAACTACCACAGACTCTCTCTCCATACATCAACTATGAACCTATATTGACTTACATGACTGAAATTGGAGACTATTTTTATGTTAAAGCACTGAATGCAAAGAAAGAAAATTATCATTCAAATGTCATCCTAATGCATGAATTATATTTCTCTTTAAAGTCATCCTGTACCATGCTCGCTTAGGAAGCACATATACTAAAACTAGAATGATACAGAGAAGATTAGGATGGGCCCTGAGCAAGGATGACATGCAAATTCATGAAGCATTGCATATTTTTCATGGAACATAACAAAATAAGGGGTAGAGAGACAGCTAATGCACCTCTCAACTCTCACCATTGAGGCTTCCATGTACATTAGAGTGTGATACACACAGAAGGCCACAATTGGCCAAGTTTTGGAGAATAAGATACTGTAGAGTGTAGGATGGGACTCCTATATGGAACCTCACCCACCCATAGCTCAGGGACCAATTGCAAAGGAGGTGGAAAGATTGTAAGAGCCAGGGCTGGTTCATCAACATAAGGAGGTAGAGGCTTCCAAGCTATTGGAGGCTTGCTCATGTGAGCCTGTGGCAGCAGTAGCATTGAATGTGGAACCCATTGTCAGCTCAATCAAACAAGGGCCCAAAGGGGAGGTGAGAAATTTGTGGTGGGACAGCACTAGGTTGAGAAATATTTGAGACTGATTGCTGCTGGGTGAGGAAGAGTATGACTTACATACGAACAGTGGATGAGCTGACTAGACTCCAGTGGATGCATTTACACTGAAGGACATTTGGGCACGAACACCTGAATGAATA
>NW_008341888.1:115080-133054 GCF_000622305.1 Nannospalax galili | reverse complement strand
TTACATCTTATTCAAAAGTGTCTACACAATTTTTAGGTTCACAGTTGCATTAATGCAGTTATACAATATTGAACTCAGTATAAACCCAGTAAGAAACAGAATTGAATGAGTTTTTAAAATTTAAAAAAGATCTCCATTTCATTTTAAAATATACTGTTTCTTACAGAAAGAGAAATTGTTTTTGCCAATAACACTGTGATGGTGGCACAAGCATCTCTAATCTGTATGTATCCGATATTACTAGTTATAATTGGTTGCACTCGGATTCTTGGCACATGGATGTCTATAAAGTCATCAGGTAGATTTCAGTGGTAATGTTTATCACCTCTACTAATAAACATGAGGTAACTTTTTATGCTTCCACCTCAAATATAATTCACTTTTTTAAACTTGTTGATTTGTTGTGTGTGTGTGTATCACACAGAATATCCCAAACTATTTTATCCATTTATACACCCACTTCCCAGATGGCACCCTCCCATAGCCTCCTCCCCACTAGAGCCCTTATACTCTGTCATCCCTGCTACTGTCCACTGTGTTGTCGGCCCCCCTAGCTGTTCCCCACTACTTGTCCATCCCGTGAATTCAGTCAGCCTATCTAGAGGATTTTGGTTTAGGAAAGTCAGCTGTTCCTCATCTAGGAGGAATCAGTTGTCAATATTCCTTTAGATAAGAGTGGGGTCTGCTGTTCATTTTCCCAGTTCTACGCTGGGTTACTATCTGGGAGTCCCTTGGGCCACCCTGGCCAACAACTCAAAAGAAGGTATCTCTTATCTGGCAGTATTGCTTGTTATGTAGCCTTTAGCTATACATACAGACTATAAAAAAATTATATTGGCCCTTTTAGTCTTTGGTTATACTTTTCCTTTTGGGTGTTAAAGGCCATGAAGTTGGTTCAGATAAACCAATTTATTTTTCCTCTTCAGGCCATTTGAGGACCTGTTCCTCGGGGGTCACATGGGCTTGGGAGGAGCCCCTTGCTCCTTTCTTTTACCAGTTCCATCTATGTAAAGATAAGTCAAAGGTCCAACTCGACCATGGCTGGCTTTGCTTGGAAGCATGGAGGAAATGTTTCCTCTCTGTTGACCCTCCTCTTTGTAGACTGGACACAGGTTCAAGCCCAAATCGTTGGGTCTCCACTGCCTCCTTGATCAAGAGGATAGGTGACCCACCACAGTTACAGGACATTTTGAGAGATGCTCATAGTCCCCTGGAACTAGTCTACCTAGGAGGACAAGGAGCAATAACTGCCCTATATGTCCCTCTGACCAAATTAGAATACAACTCAAAGTATGTCTCTTAAACATCCAAGAAGGTTAGTTCCACCAGCCTGGTACTTTTAATTACTGTGTGACATGTAGATAAATCTTGGGTAAAGACCAATTGTTCTCAGATAAACCTTGCCTAGACATATATTTCTTCATCTGGTATGTATAATTTGCCAGTAGGTTGTTTGACTAAAATGGTTCCCTTTGTTTTTTAAAACTAGATAGGCATTATTTATCTCTCACATTATCTAACCCCTCCATCATGGTTTCCCCAATCAAGGTGCTCCATTTTTCCCCTTTTTCCCTTAATAATACCCTTCTCCTATGGTCCTACCTCTCTTGAGCTCCTTCTTTCAATTTATTCCCCAAGTTCCTTGTATATCCTTTCCTTACCCCTCAAACTAGCCCAATATTTATCCATATTTCATATGTTAATGTGTTTCCTATTGTTCATCTCTTTTAGGTTCTTTCTTTTCCTTTACCTTCCTGTTTCCTTTCCATTATCCTGGTTCCTGTAGCCATGTCTGGATACATACTCACTTATCAGGATTTGATTCTAGGATCTACATATGAGGGAGAAACTATGTCGATTTTTCTTCTGAGTGTGTGTTACTTCACTTAGTATAACAGTTTCTATTTCCATCCATTTACCTGCAAATTTCATAATTTCATCTTTCTTTACTGCTGAGTAAAACTCCATCATATAAATGAACCACCTATTCATTACCCACTTGTCTGTTGAGGGATACTTAGGTTGCTTCCATCTCTTAGCTATTGTGAAAAGAGCAGCAACAAACATGGATGTACAAGTGTCTCTGCAATAGGATGTGTTCTTTGGGTATATGCCAAGGAGTGGTATAACTGGGTCAAATGGTAGGCTCATTTGTAGTTTTTAGACAGTTCTCCACACTGCTTTCCATAGGGGTTGAACAAGGTTAAAGCCCCACCAGCAGTGGATGAGTGTTCCCCTTTCTCCACATCCTCTCCAGCATTTGGAATCATTTGTTTTCCCGATCTTAGCCAGTATGACTGGGGTAATATGAAATCTTAAATTTGTTTTAATTTGCATTTCAATTTCAAGTAAATTCAATTACTAGTGATATTGAATATCATCTAAGATGCTTCTTAGCCATCTTTACTTCTTTTGAGAACTCTCTGTTCAGCTCCTTAGCCCATCTTTTAATTGGGTTACTTCTATCTTGATTCTTTTTTTTTTTTGAGTTTGTTTTATATTCTGGATGTTAAACCTCTGTCAGATATGATGCTAGTGAAGTTTCTCTTCCATTCTGTGGTTATTTTCTTCACTTCCTTGTTTCCCTCCTCTGAAGTACAGAAGCTTTTTAGTTTAATGAGGTCCCAGTTGATCCCAATTGGTCCCAATTGATTTTTGACCTTATTTCCTGGAAATTGATGTCCGGTTTAGAAAATCCTTTCCTATGCCTACATCTGGTAGGTTTTTGCTGAAATTTTCTTCTAACAGTGTCAGAGTTTGAGGCTTTACATTGAGGTCTTTGACCCATTTGGAAGTGACTTTTGTCCAAGGTGAAAGATGGGGATGTAGTTTTATTCTTCTACAGGTGGAGATCCAGTTTTGCCAGCACAATTTGCTGAACATGATGTCTTTCCTCCAGTTAATGTTCTTGGGCCCTTTGTCAAATATCAGGTGGCTGAAATTTCATGTACTCATATTTGGGTCTTCGATTTTGTTCCATTGATCTATGGGTCTATTTTTGTGCTAGTGCCATTTTGTTTTTATGACTATATCTCTGTAATACAGTTTAAAATCTGGTGTAGTAATCTTCCCAGCATTGCTCTTAGTGTTCAGGGTTTCTTTGGTATCTGAGGTCTTTTGTGCTCCCATATGACTCTTAGGATGGATGTTTCCAATTCTGTGAAAAATGTCATGGGGATTTTGATTGGCATTGCATTGACTCTATAAATGGATATTGGTAGGATGGTCATTTTCACAATATTGATTCTTCTAATCCATGAGCATGGGAGGTCTTTCCATCTTCTGATGTCTTCCTCAATTTCTTTCTTTAAGGATTTACAACTTTCATTGAAGAGGTCTTTAATGTCTTTGGTCATGTTTATTCCAAGATATTTTATTTCTTTGGAGCTATTGTGAAAGGGAGTGTTTCCATGTATTCTTTCTCTGGTTGCTTGTTATTGGTATACAGAAATGCTACAGACTTTTGTAGATTAATTTTGTAAACTGACACTTTACTGAATGTGTTAATCATTTCTAGGAGTTTTATGGTGGAATTTTTGGCATCTCTTATTTATAATATCATCTGCAAAAGGGGATAATTCGATCTTTTCTTTTCCAATTATTACTCCTTTAATTTCCTGATCTTGTCTTATTGCTCTTGCAGAATCTTCAAGCACTGTGTTAAAGAGGCATGGAAATAGTGGACAGCCTTGTCTGGTTCCTGACTTCAATTGCAATGCTTCCAGTTTTCCTCCATTTAGAATGATGTTGACTGTGGGTTTTTTATATATGGCTTTAATTATGCTGAGGTATGTTCCCCCCAGTCCAATTACCTCTAGGACTTTGAACATAAATGTGTGTTGAATTTTGTCAAAGGCCTTCTCTGCATCTATTCAGATGACCGTGGGGTTCTTGTCTTTGAGCCATTTATATGATTTATGATGTTTATTGACTGACGTATGTTGAACCATCCCTGCATCTCTGTAATAAAGACAACTTAATCATGGTGTATGATCTTTTTATGTGTGTCTATATGAAGCTTGCAAGCATCTTGTTGAGAATTTTTGCATCTATGTTCATTAAAGATAAGGATCTATAGTTTTCTTTTGTGGTTGATTCATTACCTGGCTTTAGTATTAGTATTAGAGACCACTCAAGCAAAGATTATGAAAAATTTAAGAAATCACAAGAATGGAATATGCAGGAATTTTGTGACACCATAAAAAGACAAAACTTATGAATCATAGGCATACAGGAAGGAGAAGAATCCCAAGATAATTTCATGGACCAGATCTTCGACAGAATTGTGGAAGAAAGCTTCCCCAAATTAAAGAAATACATGCTCATACAAATAAAAGGAGCATATAGAATACCAAACAGACAGGACCAGAAAAGAAACTCTCCGCAGCACATTATAGTAAAAACACTAAATGTACAAAGCAAAGAGACAATACTGAAAGCTGCAAAAGAGAAACAACAAGTCGCATATAAAGGAAAACCCATTAGGATTACAGTGGACTTTTCAGGGCAAACGATGAAAGCAAGAAGAGCCTGGACCAAAGTATTCCCAGTTTTAAATGACCACAGATGCCAACCCAGACTTCTATACCCAGCCAAAATGTCTATTATAGTGGAAGGGGAAAGAAAAATCTTCCATGACATAAATAGCCAAAGGAATTCATGTCCACAAAACCAGTCCTTCAGAGAGTTTTGGAAGGAATACAAAGAGCTTAAGAAAGGAATGACTATACCCAAGGGGTTGTGGTGTAGGAGGGGGGTCCATGGGTATCTGCCAGGCACCGGACCTGGAGACCTTTGCACAGGGACACCATTCTTCCGCAGCCAACTTCCTCAAACTGGTAACCTGATGTCTGCCACCCTAGCTAGAGACAGATGATGCAGCAGTTACACCAATGGACAATAAACAGCTGAGCCTTCAGGGCCAATAGGGGAGGTTGGGGGGTTATAAATAAAAGCCCTTTGCATGCAATAAACAAGCTTGCTTGCTTACTGTACAGTGCGTCTCCCAGAGTCTGTGTCGTTGACTTTGTGCCTACTTTCCCCCTGCCCCCAACAGGTAATCCCGAGACACTCAAAGGGCTAGCCAACCCCCGAGCTGCACAGCAACATCTGGCGCTCAATGTGGCCTTCAACACCCATGCTGGCATGGGCCCCTGGCTTCCTTGAGTTCTAGCCGCTGTCTGGATTACTCTGTCTCCTCATTGACCAGTTCTGGTCCCCTTCAGCTGTTTTTTGGTGAGTAGGCCCCTTCCAGGTTTCTGTTTGTTTGTTCATCTCTCTGTCCTCAGTAGGGAGGTACGTAGTTTCATTTTCGGTCTGCCTGGCGTTTCCACGTAAGGACTGATCACCCAGAAAATGGGACTGACAGGCGATCTCACAAAAGATTTCTTTCGACCTGAGACTGTGTGGGCATACAGCCAAGGCCCAATGAACCATGGAAGTCCCCACTAAGCACAAGACAGTTGAATCCTAAACACTGCACTATGTCTAACCACTTCTATTCTGAGTGGCTAACTGTTCTTCTGTGCCTTTTCCTTGCATTACTTGTTGTCTTCTTAGCCTTCTACTCTTGCTGAGAGCCTCTTTCTATCTCAATTTCTCAGCAAATTTCACTGCGAGACCCCCTCACTAGGCTTAGGACACATTCCTTTCTCATTTCCCATCATGGGCATGTCCCCTTCCCACTGTAAGGACCCTAAGATTATGGCCCTTAAATCCCTCTTAGTTACGTGCAGTCTTAAAGTCAAGCACAGTCAATTAGAATAGTTCTGGGATGAGGCCTCTGTAATCGCTCCTTGGATTTCTCCTGAAAATATGTGGGATCCGGAGATGTGGATGCCGGTCCTATTCCTGACCCATAAACATGAGGTTCAGGAGGGCAGGGTCCTGCCTGCTCCCTTTGTTCCCATCCTTCTCGGCATTTTGGGGAGCCTTAAGTTGTGTTCCACTGAGGAAGTCTTAGCTTCCTTCAATGAACATTGTCACAGACAAAAAATGACTGACCTCTCCATTGAGTCACCCCCCTCCCGAGGTCACACAGGATGATAATCCAGACAGCATTTCTCCCCCACCTAAGCCCCCACATTGTCCTCTGCAATGTGAGCCACCTCGTAATGCCACCCTTCCACCTATCTTCCCCTGGAGTGAGCTCACTGCTCCCGCTCCTTACCCCCCCCACCGAACCCCTTCACATCCCTCCCATTCCCCCTCTACTTCTGGCCCCCCCAGTCCAGCTCCATGCCCTTCTGCCTTCCCTGTGAACATTGGTGCTAATGCTGCTAATCAACCCTGGATACCTACCCCCCGCCTTTACTGACCTTTCGCTTATCCACAAGGCTGCCAATGAATCAGGACCAGACTTCCCCTATTTTGAACAGGTCCTTCGTTACTAACCTATTAATAGTAGGAGGCATGCTCCTCCTCATGTTGTTCATCCTCAGATGCCTACTGTCACATATCCATCATGAGCAGACCATCAACAAAACAACCTTTCAGGTCCTCTCAGCCCTACAACGTCCAGACCAGGGCTCTCCTCAGGAGGTCATGCAGGCCTGTCTAGCTCAAATACGAAAGGCCTCCTCCTAAACCAGCCTTCCACCCTGGCAGAAGTCCCAAGACTACACCTCCCTCAGGGTTGGTAGACAATGACAGGTAAGATTCTACCGGGACAAGTCAACATAAGACAGGACATGCATGGGCTAGATGCATGCTCCCATGACGGGTAAGGTTTATGTCCCAAGTAAGAACAACCTAAGACAGACACAACCCATAATATCAAGGTCATCTCGAGGTGGGCACAATTATGTGAGGCAGCATCCTGACTCCTGCTGGACTGCCTTTAAAAACAAAACGGTGGAAATGTAGGAGGGGGTTCATGGGAATCTGCCAGGCACCAGACCTGGAGACCTTTGTGAAGGTGCGCCATTCTTCTGCAGCCAACTTCCTCAAACTGCTAACCTGACATCTGCCACCCTGGCTAGAGACAGATGGCGTGTCAGTTACACCAATGGACAATAAATAGCTCAGCCTTCAGGGCCAACAGGGGAGGTTAGGGGGTTTAAAGAAAAGCCCTTTTTATACAATAAACGAGCTTGCTTGGTTACTGCACAGTGAGTCTCCCACAGTCTGTGTCATTGACTTTGTGCCTACTTTCCCCCTGCCCCCAATGGGTAATCCCAAGATACCCAAAAGGCTAGCCAACCCCTGAGCCACACAGCCACATTGCAGAAAGAAATTCAATGAAGATATAATTGCAGAAAAGTACAGCTGTATCAAGTATGTAAACAGAAATAAAAATGACAGGATTCAATATTCACCTTTTATTAATAATTTTAAATATTAACAGACTGAACTTTCCAGTCAAAAGACAAAGACTAGCTGAATGGAATAAGAAACAAAACCCATCTTTTTGTTGTCTGCAAGAAACTCATCTCACTTTCAAGGACAGACACTATCAAAGTGGAAGGATGGAAAAAATATTCCAAGCAAATGGTACTAAGACAAAAGCAGGTGTTGCAATTCTAATATCTGACAAAATAAACTTTAAACTAAAACTAATCAGAAGAGATAACGAGGGCCACTTCATTCTGATCAAAGAAACAACAAATCCAAAAGATATTACAATCATGAACATATATTCACCAAACTCTGGTGCACACAATTTCATAAAAACAATACTACAGGACTTTAAGACCCAGATTAATCCCAACTCATTAATACTAGGGGACCTCAATACCTCACTGTCTCCAAAGATAGGTCAACAATGCATAGAGTTAATGCAGAGATATCTGAATTAAGCAATACCATATATCAAATGGACTTAACAGACATCTACCGAGTGTTCCACCAAAGCACCAAAGGACATACTTTCTACTCAGCACCCAATGGAACCATCTCCAAAATAGACCATATCCTGGGGCAGCACAAAAGAAACCTCAACAAATACAAAAAGATTGAAATAATTCCATGCATTCTATCAGACCACAATGCAATAAAGCTTACAATCAACACCAGAAGAAGCCCTAATCAGCGCATGAACACATGGAGATTAAACAACACACTCCTGAATGATGAATAGGTCAAAAGAGAAATTAAGAAAAAAATAAAAGTATTCCTGGAACTAAATGAAAAGGAAAATACAATACAACTAAACATCTTGGACATGCTGTAAGCGGTACTTAGAGGGAAGTTTATAGTTGTAAGTGCCTACATATAAAAATTGGAAAGAACACAAATAAATAATACTGCAACTCAAGACACTTGAAAAGCAACAGCAAATGAAACCCAAACCCTGCAGACAAGAAATAACAAAAATCAGGGCAGAAATTAATGAAATTGAAACAAAGAAAACAATACAAAGAATCAACAAATCCAAGAGCTGGTTCTCTGAAAAGATAAACAAGATTGACAGGTTGCTAGCCCAGTTAACCAAAAGAAAGAAAGAGCACCTCCAAATCAACAAAATCAGAGATGAAAGGGGAAACATCACAACAGACACCAGAATGACACAGAACATTATAAGGCAATACGTTAAAAACCTATATGCTACTAAATTTGAAAACCTAAACTAAATGGATGCATATCTAAAGGCATGGGAACCACCAATACTAAACCAAGAAGAGATTAACAGCTTAAACAGACCCATAACACAAAAGAAATTGAAACAGTAACACAAAACCTTCCAACTAAAAAAAGCCCAGGACCAGATGGATTTACTCAGAATTCTATCAGACATTTAAAGACGATCTACATCCAATACTACTTAATTTATTCTAAAAATAGAAATGGAGGGAAAATTTCCAAATTCCTTCTATGAAGCCAGCATCACTCTCATACCAAAGCCAGGTAAGGATACAACTAAAAAAGGAAACTATAGACCCACATCCTTAATGAACATAGATGCAAAAATTCTCAACTACATATTTGCAAACTGCATACAGACACACATCGGAAAGATCATACACCATGATTAAGTCGGCTTTATCCAAGAGATGCAGGGATGGTTCAATATACATAAGAAAATTAATGTCATAAATCATATAAATGGACTCAAAGACAAGAACCATATGTTCATCTCAATAGATGCAGAGAAGGCCTTTGACAAAATTCATCACACATTTATGTTCAAAGTCACAGAATTTGAAAAACATCCTAAGATTCATATGGAAGCACAAAAGACATCGAATAGCAAAACAACCCTGAGCACTAAGATTTTAAGCTGTATTACAGAGCTATAGTCATAAAAGCAACATGGTACTGGCACAAAAATAGACCTATATATCAAGGAACAAAATTGAACACCCAACTATGAGTAAAATGCAATTTCAGCCATCTGATTTTTGACAAAGGGGCCAAGAATATTCACTGGAGTAAAGACAGCATGTTCAAGAAATGGTGCTGGCAAAACTGGATCTACACCTGTATAAGAATGAAACTAAACCCCTATCTTTCACCCTGCACAAAAGTCAATTTCAAGTGGATCAAAGAACTCAATGTAAAGCCTGAAACTCTGAAACTGTTAGAAAAAAACAATTGGTAAAACCCTACAAGATATAGGTATAGGCAAGGATTGTCTAAACCGGACATCTGTTGCTCAGGAAACAAGGGCAAGAATTAACAAATGTGACCTTATTAAATTTAAAAGCTTCTTTACATCAAAAGAGGCAACCAGGAAAGCAAAAAGAAAACCCACAGAATGGGAGAAAATCTTCACCATCGACACATCCAACAGAGGCTTTAATATCCAGAAGACAAGAAGCAACCCAATTAAAAGATAGGCTAAGGAGTTGAACAGAGAGTTCTCGAAGAAGTAAAGATGGCTATGAAACATCTTAAAAGATGTTCAACATCACTAATAATTAGGGAAATGCAAATTAAAACCACTTTAAAATTTCATCTTACCCCAGTCAGACTGGCTAAGATCAAGATAACAAATGATACCAAATGTTGGAGAGGATGTGGGGAAAGGGGAACACTCATCCACTGCTGGTGGGGCTGCAAACTTGTTCAACTCCTATGGAAAGCAGTGTGGAGAACTCTAAAAACTACAAATGAACCTAGCATTTAACCCATTTATACCACTCCTTGGCATAAACCCTAAAAACTCATCCTATTGCAGAGACACTTGTACATCCATGTTTGTTGCTGCTTTTTTCACAATAGCCAAGAGATGGAAGCAACCTAATTGTCCCTCAATTGATGAGTATTTAATGAAAGTGTGGTTCATTTTGATGGAGTTTTACTTAGCAGTAAAGAAAGATGAAATCATGAAATTTGCAGGTAATGGATGGAACTAGAAACTGTTATACTAAGTGAAGTAACACACACTCAGAAAAAAAAATCGACATATTTTCTCCTTTGTGTGTGGATCCTAGAACCAAACCCTGATAAGTGGGTATGTATCCAGACATAAGTATAGGAACCACGATAATGTAAAGGAAACAGGGAGGTAAAGGAAAAGAAGGAACCTGAAAGAGAAGAACAGTAGGAAAGAGGCCTTAATGAGAGAGATATGGATAAAAATTGGGTTAGTTTCATGGAGGGGGGAGGTAAGGGTATACAAGGAACCTAGGAAATAAAGGGAAAGAAGGAGATTCAGAAAGGTAGGACCATAGGAGAAGAGTATTATTAAGGGAGAAAGTGGGGAAATGAGGGAACCTTAAGTGGAAAAACCATGATGGAGAGGTGAGACAATGTGAGAGATAAATAATGCCTAGCTAGTTTTGAAAACCAGAGGGAACCATATTACTCCTACAACCTACTGTCAAATTATACTTAGCAGATCAGGAATATATGTCTAGGTAAGGCTTATCTGAGAACAATTGGTATTTGCCCAAGATTTATCTACATGACACACAGTAATTAAAAGTACCAGACTGGTGGAATTAACCTTCTTGGATGTTTAACAGACATACTTTGAGGCCATTAATAATTTGGTCAGAGGGACATAAAGGACAGTTTTTGCTCCTTGCCCTCCTAGGTCAACCAGTTCCAGGGGGCTATGAGCATCTCTCACAATGTCTTGTAATTGTGGTGGGTCACCTGTCCTCTTGATCAAGGAGGCAGTGGAGACCCCACCAGATGGACTTGAACCAGTGTCCAGTCTACAAAGAAGAGGGTCAATACAGAGGAATCATTTCCTTTATGCTTCCAAGCGATGCCAACCATGGTCGAGCAAGACCTTTGACTTATCTTCATATAGGCGGAACTGGTAAAAGAAAGGAGCCAGGGCCTCCTCCCAAGCCCATGTGACCCCTGAGGGACAGATCATCAGATGACCTTAAGAGTAAAAATAAATTTGTTTATCTGGGCCTGTATGGCTTTAAACACCCAAAAGGAAAGTATAACCAAAGATTAAATGGGCCAATATAATTTTTTAAGAGTTCATATGTATGGCTAAAGGATACATAACAAGCAACAATGCCAGACAGGCAATACCTTCTTTTGAATTGTTGGCCAGGGTGGCCAAAGGAACTCCCAAATAGTAACCCAGCATAGAACAAGGAAAATGAATAGCAGACCATAATGCCTATGCATAACTAAAGGCTACATAACAAGCAACAATTCCAGATAGGAGCTAACTTTTTTTTTTTTTTTGGTCTTTTCTTAGGCAGTGTCCCCTGTAGCTCCTGCTGTCCTGGATCTCACCATGTAGACCAGGCTGGCCTCGAAGTCATAAAGATCTGCTTGACTCTGCCTCCCAAGTGCTGGGATTTAAGGTGTGTACCACCATGCCCAGCAGGAGATACTGTCTTTTGAGTTGTTGGCCAAGGTGGCCAAAGGGACTCCCAGATAGTAACCCAGCACAGAACTGGGAAAATGAACATCAGACCCCAATCTTATCTAAAGGAATATTCACAACTGATTGCTACTAGATGAGGAACAACTGACCTTCCTAAACAAAGACCTCTATATAGGCTGACTATATTCACCAGATGGACAAGTAGTGGGGAATGGCTGGGGTGCTGACAACACAGCAGAGAGTAGCGGGGATATCAGAATATAAGGGCTTTAGTGGGGGGATGGAGGCTATGGGAGGGTGCCATCTGGGAAGTGGATATATAGTCGAATGAGATGGTTTGGGATGTTCTGTGTGATATACACACACACAAAAACAAAATCAAAATTTAAAACAATGTATTATATTTGAGGAGGAAGCATAAAAATTTATGTCATGTTAATTAGTAGAGGTGATAAACATTACCATTGAAATCTACCCGATGACTTTATAGACATATGTAGGCCCCACGGATCCAAGTGCAACCGATTATGAGTAGTAATAATCAGATACATACAGATTAGAGAGGCATGTGCCAACATCTCGGTGTTAGTATCAAAAACAATGAGTTTTTCTGCAATGAACAATATATTCTAAAATGAAATGGAGATCTTTTTTAAAGGTTAAAACTCAATTAATTTTATGTCTTATAGGGCTTATACTGAGTTCAATATTATATAATTGTATTAATTCAACCATGAACTTAGAAACTTGCACCCACTTGTGAAAGAGATGTACTCTTGCTCTGGAGTGTGCTACTGAATATGTGAAAGCTGTAGTGAAATGCTTCTCCTCATTTAGTTATCAAAAATTTAAAAAAGATAGAAAAATAATTCTTCAAAGCATAAAAATTTGCTCCTTAATATTTAGTAGATGTGAAAAACATTACCATTGAAATCTACCTGATGACTTTATATCCATGCTCAGATGCCAAGGAGCTGAAATGGGAATTCCTTTTTAAGGTTAAAACCTCATTCAATTTTATGTCTTATAGGGTTTATACTGAGTACAATATTGTATAACTGTAATAATTCAACTGTAAACCTAAAAATTTACAGCCAGTTTTGAAAGTGATGCATCTTATCTCAATATGTCAAGGCTTTTGTAATGAAATGCTTCTTCTAAGTATGTAGTTATTAAATAAGTAATTAAAAAAGAAATACAAAAAAATTTTCCAGAAGAAAACCTCAGAAACATCATCCTGTGCCTAATCATCTTATTTCACATAAATGGACTATAAAACTATTTCAAAACAACCCAACTTTGCTTTTAAATGTTTCCAGATCCAATGGCTTAAATAGGCCCAGCTTTCAGAGGTTCACAGCTCTCATGACCATTGGTAAGGAATGGAAAGTTTAAAGTGGACAAGAACTTACATAGTACTTGTGATTGATTGAATGATGCTGAGAATAAGCAGAAAAATTAATTAGGAGTCATAATTTTAGCTCTCTGTGCTTCAGAATGTCATCAAACTTTTGCCCTGCATGCTAGCAGCATTGCTTTCAATGTCAAATGATGCTACCATGTATTTAATTTTTTAATATTTTATTATTAATAAGCTAACAAAATATCATTGGAATATAACAGCTTAAACACAAATATTCATAGCGTGTTATTCATTAAAGCCAAAGATTAGAACAACCCTAGATGTCTATCAATTGATGAATGACTAAACAAAAGTACTACGATTTATTTGGACATGCAAAGAAAAGCATATTATTTAGCCACAAAAAGGAACTGAACATTGCTCCCGGCTTTAAAGTCGATTAAAATTTTGTTAGGTGAAAGTAGTTACCTACAAATGATCACATATTATATATGACATCATTCATGTAAAATATAAATATAAAGCATAAGGTAGATAGATAGAACCAAAAAAGTAGGATAGCAGATACCAAAAGCAAAAGTGAAGAAATGGTAGAGATTGGCTGCTGAATAATGTGGAGTTTCTCTTGGTGAAGATGCTACAGTTCTTGGATTAGTTAGTGATAGTAGTTGCATAATTTCTTGAATAGACTAAAGCTCAGCAAATTATAGCCTTTATAGAGCTTAATTTATTGTTTGTGAATGATACCTAAACCTATATTTCCAAAACATGCTATGTTTGCTTTTGAGCAGAGACACTCTGCAGCATATCCTATGATTCAAAAGGCATTGTGGTTGCAATAGACTCTATTCAAAGAAACATCCTTTCCTGTACTATGTGTGGAAACAACTATGGTTATGCATTATTTCATTATTATTATTATTGTCATTATTCATGTCTTAAATTTGTTTTTACTCATATTTGTGTGTTTCATACAGAACATCTCAAACAATCTTAATCATCTTTATACCTCTGTCCCCACCGGCACCATCCCATAGCCCCCCCACTGGAGCTCATATACTCTATACTCCCTGTTAAGGCCCACTGTGTCAAGTCAGTGTTCCCAGACCTTCCTCAGTGCAAGTCCATCCATTGAGGTCTAGTCAGCCTATCTAGAGTCCCTAGTTTTAGGAAGATCAGCTCTTCTTCACCTAGCAGCAATCAATTGCAAATAAACTATCACGGAAGAGGGGATGGAAAGATTGTAAGAGCCAGAGAGGAAGTGCATCACCATATGGAAACAGTCCTACAAGCTCTTGGGAACCCGCTTATATGATTCGATTATTTTTATTTTTATGTGTATGAATGTATTGCTTGCATGTGTGTAAGTGCACTCATGTCATGCAGTGCCTGGGGATGTCAGAAGAGGGCTTCAAATCCTCCTGGAACTGGAGTTAGGACTCTTGTTAGTTGCCATGTAGTGCTGGGAATCGAACCCAGGTCTTACTGAGCCATCTCTCTAGCCATGGTTCTGCATCATTTCTTTCATTCACACAATCATCCACACTGGTAGATAAGAAGAGGTAAGATTTTAGAATTGGATCAAAAGGAATATGAAGTATAAATATTTGCCTTCCCATTCCCTTCTCCTATCCACATAATCCCCAGTCACTACGATGCCATGCATTCTCTGGTATTACTGTTGGGGCCATATCCCTAGATTCTAGTTAAACGCCATATGAAGTAATGAATTCATTTGTTTATAATAGCAATTGCCTTTTATTATGATCAGCAAGTTTGACCATCCATCATATTCACTCATAACCCTGAATAACTTCTGCTTTTTGCTAGAACTCAATACCATGTTTGACCACTGGACCCATTGATTACAACTGAAATGTTTCATATAGGCACTGAGGAAAATTCCAAAAGAATGTAGATAGACTGAAGACACATAATATTGTCTCCCAGAATAACTGTGTAGAAAAATTAAGACTCATTTGGGTATACATACTATATAGACTCTGCAATAAGTACAGAGAAATTGTGTTCAGAAAAGTCAAGTAAACATCTTTTTTTCCTTTATTATAATATGGTAAGATTAACTTCTAAATCATTTTAGAATTAATATACTAAAAGTTGCAAAAGAAAGATACTTCCAACAGTCCCTTGTTACAGAGATAATTTGGACATAACTACATCGTAAACATTCATGGGAACAACTACCAGTCTGAGTACTCAAGTCACTTATTTGTAATTTCATGTGATAAGGGCAAAAAATTAGTCATATAATAATGAAAAAGTTTGTATGACCTTTTAGTAACAAGGCTGGTTCTAATTATCAAGAGACTTTTCAGTTTTCTTCATTCTTTTGGGTTGACTTAGCCACAGGAACATTGGAATACAAATATTATTCCTTGAATTGTTTCCAAGAGTAGCAATTGAATCTCAGACTGGAAAAGACAAGAGACTATGAAGTGTTTGACCTTCTTTCTCCAGGACATATTCAACTTGTTCAGATAGTACATCTCTACTTCTGTGAAACCTATGATTTTTTTTTCATAAGAAGAATGAGACTTCTTGAAATCATCACTCAAATTCAAAAACTGTTAGTGACTTGCCAAATTGGTTTCCTTCATTTTCTAGTCATAAAAAGTTAAAAATTGGTTAGTTCAGTGGTAGAGTGCTTGCCTTGCAAGCTCAAGGCCCTGGGTTTAGTCCTCAGCTCTAGAAAAGAAAAAAAGGAAAAAAAAGAAGAGAAAAAAGAAAAAAAAATTGGAGAGGGTAGTTAGAGAGGAGGTGCAATTGGTAAAGCATTTGACTTACAAACATGAAGATCTGAGTTTGGACCCACAAAGTTCATGTAAAAGTCACACATGGGCCAGCTCATGGGCTCTGAAGCCTGGCTATGTTGTGATGTTCCAATCCATGAGAAATTCTGTCTCAAACAAAAAGATAGAAGGCAACTGAGGCCCAACACCAAAGTTGTCCTGTCCTTTCATGATTGAATCCACACACAGTTAAAATTTGATCATTTTTATTCTTGCTTATCTTTCCCATTTCTATATGAAATTCAATATATATAAACATTTTGGTGAAAAATCTGTATTTTTATTTAAAATTTTTATTAGCATTGGTTAAAAAAATAATGATTACATTGAAAAACTTTGTATAGGTTGGAGAGTTTGGAAAAGGAGAAAATGCCAAACTCGCATTACAGCAATAGTGATAAATTTCACAGTATTGTTAAAGTTTGGTAGTACAGTTTGTCTGTAAAAAATATTCAAAAATTGTAACTGACATATTGCATATATTCAGTTTGAGAATTACATCAGTTTGGTCATTAGTTTTTTTAACTTCCCAGACCGTGATTTTTATCTTTGGGAGTTCAATTAGGTCTTTTACATTTTTCTGTAAGGAACAGGCTGAAAGTACACTGGGGCTGTAGAAGAATAATAGAAAAATGATAAAAAACCACTTGTTGGTAGGGAATGGGAGGGAACCAACATAAAGCTCTGGGTGTCCAGGACTACTTTTGGACTCAAGACCATAGCTAGCCCTCAGGGGAGGTGGGAATCCGATTCTAGATCATCTGTCCTCCCAAGACTAGAATTTGCAAATGACAGAGACCTTCCCTGCCCCAGCATAAGCTGAACACAGAGACATAAATCACTACCGTGCACAACATGGAACCTCAGAGGAGGAGGTTGTGCTGAATGCAGTCACTTGGAAAAGGCTGAAAGGGCAGCCCAACGTCAGGAATTCCTCCGTCCTCCAACCTGCTCCACCATCAGCCTGCCATCAGTGGAATGTACAACCATGGCTCATGTTTGGGGAACCAGAGCTCCAGGTTCACAAGAGTGGACCACATGATTTGTAAATAATGCTCTTCTTTACAGAAATACTTGTTTGTATGTCAGAAAAGACAGACAAGGACATAAAAAGCTACCATTATTCTACTTAAAATGCAATAATGCATCAATCATTTAATATACAATACTTACTCAAATTTCTCTGTCGAGAATGTCTTCTAATTAGTTTCCATCAGAACCCAAACAAATTCTAACTCCATTTAGAAATTGTGCTGTCTTTTACATAGAACACTTTTAGTCTTACTCTCACTCACCTATTTTTACTTGTTTTTATGTCACTATTTCAGTCACACATCTTTTACTTTGAGAATATAAAGGGAAATTTTAAACATTTTCTGAACTTACTCTTGTTTTTCATTAGGTTGAGACAACCATACATGCATTTATTAATTCAAAATGTATTTCTTGAGTGCTTAATATGCAGGAGGTATATATTAGAATGCTAGAAATTCAGTAATGATCCTGACAGATATAGTACAGGCCTATGCTATAGTGTTACAGGGCTTACTGACAAGAAAACAAACAATGAAATAATACTAGATCAGATAATATGATCAAAATAAAAAGCATGTTTGGAAGATAAAGTGGGAAAGTGAGGAGGCTACTTACAGCAGGGTGATCAGAGGTCTTCCTGAAGGGGCTTCATATCTAGGATGGATATAATAGCAAATGTGAGGCTTGCTTAATTGAAAGTCACCTTACAGTTCACATAGTCTAATTTCTGGAATGATCAATGACTTACTATCTTCTAGATGATTGGAAAAATAAGTAGACTTCAGTGATTTTACTACTCAAGTACTTCTAATGGGTTTTGTGTGTGTGTTGTAAGATGATTAGCAAATGTAAATGAAAGCACGTGAATATACACAGATTTACCTATTCTGAGCATATATTTGGCCTAAAATTTTGGATGACCAAAGATATATAACATGTAAGTTCACATAAACTGATGTTACTTTCTGAAAACATTTTGCTGAAGTGAGGATATGAGTTTTACAACTTAAGTTATCTTTAGAACTT
>NW_008341888.1:86855-114864 GCF_000622305.1 Nannospalax galili | reverse complement strand
TATATATATACATATACATATATATTTTCTTTTTTCTGTTGTGAGGTTCAGTACAGGAAGTAGGTGAGAGCATTCGACGAAGGTCTTGACAGGAAGTGACTCACATTCTTACATGGCTAAGGCACCTAGAAACTTCAGAAAACTTGATGCTAATTTTGTATGAAGTAAGTATATTTGAAATGTATCTTAAATCTGTCATCTGGTTTTGCAATCTTCTATACCCAGATAGTGGTAGATAGCAAAATGAAAACAAATGCACTATGTATAGTCAAAGGAAAGCAGGCATCTGGGAAAGAGCTGTGATGCTGTGACTAACTTCAAACTCTATTTGTCAAAAATGTTACATATAAATTCAAAGACTAGTACTGTGTTTGGTGAACTCCTGGGCAAGCTTTTTATTTCCAATAAATTTACTGTTATTTAACTTTATATTTTATCTACCACATAGAAAAGTTTGAATCACTGAGTAAGCTAGATGCCACAGAGCAATAATTATATCATATAGCTTATTAATAAGATTGAAGCAAAAAGAATGGAGACATCATTAGGAGATTGTAGCTTCATGTATACTGTACTGGTGAATTTTCATACACTAATGGAATAAGAAGTACGAAAAGGGATGTTTGCCTAGTGACTATTTCAAATAGACAAAGTATATAAAAGTAATGCATGCAAAACAAACTGAATTTTCTTGTCCTATCCATTCTCTCTTGGCAGTGGAATAAAATATTTTAGTGGTACCTAACAGAATTCCTTTCTATTGTTTTTGAAATTTTTGTGTTAAATTGACATACAATAATTTACTCACAGTTCTCTCACATAGTTTCACTCAAAGGTCCATATAAGTCAAGGAATTGGCATCTTTTTGCTTTCTTTATACTCACCCTTCAATACATTTTAGGAAGCTAAAAATTGCTACTCACAGCCAATTCCATAGTTTCTCCAAGTCTGAACTTGGCAATCACCCTTACAATGTTAATGATCCTTAGATAAAAATGTTTCTTGAATGTGGGGTATGTGGTGATATCAATATATCATAAAATTATTAATAAACCTTGGCGAACACATTTACAAAAACAAGAATCATCCAGAAAGTAATGAGTTAATCTTTTTGAATCCATGTTCTCCTTAAGATAATTATACATAAATATTTGTGTTTCTTATATCTTTGGTAATAAATGGAATAAGTTTACCCATCATTTACACTGTGCCTTGCACATATTTTGTGAACTTGAACAAGTCATTAGACTCCATGTTTTATCAATCCCTTTGAATTTAGCATGAATTTTTAGGGGTGAATATTTAGGATCTCCACTCCAAAAACATCTCATGTCTTTTAAAATGTATATGACAATGATTCTAACAAAGAAATTTTGAAATAAATTACAGTGAATTCTCTAGAATTAATGCTAAAATTAAAGTAGTACTACAAACTAAAGTGTAATCATGCACTACAATTAAATCACAGGACTCTTGCTGTAAATGAAATCATAAAAATAAATTAAGCATGAAGCAACTGATTATGTGAATGTCTTTTCCTTGTGTCCATCCTAAATCTTTTAAAAAATCTGAGGTCAGAACTGGAGAGATGGCTCAGCGGTTAAGAGCACTGACTGCTCTTGCAGAGGACCTGAGTTCGATTCCCAGCACCCAAATGGCAGCTATGAACTGTACTTAACTCCAGTTCCAGGGGACTCTGAAACCTCTTCTGACCTCTGTGGCATTGTACAACATGGGTGTGCTCACATACATGTGGGCAGTTCACTCATACACATAAAAATAAAAATAATAAATAAACTATTTAAAAACAAAACAAAACACAAAACAAAAATCTAAGGTCAACTAGACAAAAAGCATGTGAGAGAGGTCAATAAAGTGGGATGTGTAATATATGTAGAAGGAATTACTTGTGGTAGGGAACTAGAAGCAATTTAACCTAAGACTAAATGTTGTTGTGGTGTGAATATGAAGTGTTTCCTATAGGCTCTGTTATTGAATCCTTGTCCTGAGTTCCTGTTAGGAAGTTATGGAAACTTTAGGAGGAGGAGAATAGCTGGAGGAAGTAGTTTGTGTGGACATGTATTTGGGGGTGAGTTGTTGACCGGGCCCCTTCCTGTGTCTCTTCTTTCAGGAGACCATGAAGTGAACAAACTGTGGCAAGTTCCTGCTTCCATAATGTATCACTTCACTCCACACCCAGAAACATGGAGACAAGTATCCATGGGCTGAACTATCTAAAACCACAAGATAAACTATGCATCCTCCTTTAAGTTGCTTTTCCCAAGTACTTTGGCACAATGATGTAAAGCTAACAGAATGATATAGTGTCTAACGACAAAGATGTTCAAGAAAGTCTTTTAGTAAACAGGTTTTGATGGACTGTCACATACTGACATGTTAGATTTATAGAAACTGTGTACAAATGTACATACTAAAGAATGATTTACTAAAATGGCATGTGATTTTTATCAACGAAAATCATCTATTAGATGTGACTAAAGATAATAATTTCTAAAGTACCAAATTTAACATTAGTTTTCAGATTAACTTTATCCAAAATGCTTTTTATTTAATTATAGGTTTTTAAATATGAACCAATTATATCTCTACATACTTCTCTGCACAAAAGAAACCCAATTTGAATGTGGAACATATACCAAGTGTTAATTACAATACAACTGTTTAAATTTTCCAAATAATTTTCACATCATGAATCTTCTCTTCTTTTCCAAGCTACATTTCCTCACATGAACCCCAGTGCATTTCTCTCGCTGTTAGGTGATTATAGATGTTAATCCCTGCTTTTTAAACTAAATGTAACTTTTCACTCTCCTTCCTCCATTAGCACAATGAAAGAACTTCATTTTAATTGCTTAGACTAGCTATTATATTTAAGTTGAAACTTATTTAAAGTCTTACTGGAGTTGGGGCATGAAGAAGTATAGTGAGAATTGAGAGCAATTGCTTATCACTGCAATTGAACACAAAAGCCTGAGGAAACGTTTTCAACACATTATCAATAATGTACTTCTCTCTTTTGAATGGAACAAGGTGTAAAATGGCTAGGATTGTCTGAAGGTTTTGTTTTTGTTGTTGTAGTTGGCTGCCCTTGAATGACACTTGGGATTCGTAACTCACAATGGAATGGATCTGGCTTTCTACTTGAATACATGATCCAAGAGAAAATTTGGGATGGATACTTAACTAGAATAGGAAAATGACTGATTGACCAACTGACTTACTCACTGAATTGATAAATGAATCAATGATTAAGTATTTAAATAAATATAGAATACAGAATGATTGAGCGAGAATTAAAAGCCTGGAGATGGAGGCAAAGAGAAAGGATGACAGTTCCATAATAATTTTAAGAGAGCATTTAAATGCAAAAATCTCTATACTTATGTAATTTTTCATTCCTTCTCCATTTTGATTATCAGATTACTTTTTAGAATGAAGAAAATGAATTATTTCTAAACACATCCCCAGCTATATAGCATAGATGATTCAGTTTTAGGGTTTGAACAAAAATATTTTAATTTCAGAGCATCAGTTCTAAATCACAGGTTCTTTGGGAGATCTTTGTCATGTGAAAAGACATTAATGGTCTTAACAACTAGGAGGATGATTGTTATTGGCATCCAGTGGGTTGAGGGCAGAGATGATGCTAAGTATTCTGCAATACACAGGGCAGTCTCTAACAACCAAGAATGGCTCAAACTCAAATATCAACAATGCCAAAGTGGAAACTGTGGTTCTTGAGTATTGAAAACTTAATACCATCGACCTCCACTTTCCCTCAGTGTAGTATTTCCAGACTACTAAGATGATTTTTCATATACTTAAGTACCTCCAAAGATAAATTCATACTCCAAAGTCTTAAAGTTCTTCCTTATTGTTTTAGTGTTGTTCATCAAATCAGATGTATTATCTCTTTAATAGTTGGTTCTTGGTAAAACAGTTATAGCAGTTAATGTCTTCAATTAAAATATATGTGAATGCATACATTACCATTACAGAAATATCCTGGACTTATTTAAGGCTTTGTGATACTAAGATCTTTTCTATAAGCAAGTTTAAACAGTGCTGAAGAATGTCAGCAAATATTTTATGAAGAGAAGCACCTTTTCTTACCATTTATTATTACTTTCATTCTTGCTTGAATCTGTTTGTCCTTCTTTGCTTAGTTGTCTTAAAATGCTGCATTTTCCTATCTTCTGTTCCTCTCACTCTGCCAGGAGAAGGTAGCATTTTCTCTCTTGTGTTTGTTTTATCCAAAAATGAGTAAAAGAACATGGAGGTGAAAAACCAGACTGCCCCAGGCAATTTTGAATATCTGCTTAATTCATTATGTGTTAATTTACTCCAACCTTTCTAGTATCCTTTTTTGTAGTCTAGAATAATATTTTATGTAAGTATTTTATTTTTTGAGAATTTTATACAAGAGTATTGCATTTGCATTTTTTCTACCCATACTCCCTCCTCCAACTCCTTCCATCCCCCATTCCATCTCCTGTCTTGTCCTCTTCTTTGATCAATATTACTACATATGTATACATACACCTATAAATATATACATATATACACGTGTGTGTGTGTGTGTGTGTGTGTGTGTGTGTGTGTGTACTGGTGTTCTTATGTACATATGTTTAGGCCTGCCCAGTTTGGATTAGATAACCTCTCAGGAGCTAGTCCCTGGAGAAAACTGATTCTCCCTCCCTCAGCATCCATTGATGCCTGTAGCTCTTCATCTTGAGGTGGGACCCAGTGCCCCGTGAAATTTGCCCCATCTGTATTGGCATGTCAGCTGGTTTTGTTATTATTCAGATCTTCTTAGGCTACCATACTGAGGAGGTTTTATGCATGAGGCTTCCGTATCATGTTTAGAAGCAGACATCTTGTTTATTGTGTTCATATCATCTTCCTGACCTTTATTTTGTGATGTTCCCTGATCATACGGTATAAGGGTTACACTGCAGATGTATCAGTGCTAGGCACCATAAGGTCATTTGTTCTCTCTTTTTAACCAGTTTTGGAACTTAATAATAGTCTCCATCTGTTGCAAAAAGAAGGTTTTCTGATGAGTGCTGAGAGCTAAACTTATCTGTGAATATGAGGATCCATATTTTAAATATAGTAATAAATTGCTATTATCTAGGAAAATGACAGTAGCAGGTTTTGCTCTAGGGTCTATGGCTATGTTCATAGTACCCTTCATGGATTCCCTCTTATTGGGTGGGCCTTAAGTCCAATTGGACAGTTGTTATTTACCCTCAAGATAAAACTGTCACTCTTGCATCAACAGAGATAATTTTCTGGGCTGGCCATTGCTGCATTCCACAGGCTTTACACCTGGGTAGAACCATTAATTGACTTGTTTTTCTCCCTTGGTAGCTTGCAGAGTACCTTCTGATACTATGAGAGCTTGTCTTCGAGGAAGAAGTTCACAGGTCAGGTTCCAGCTTAGTTACTCTAAGTCCTGTGTCCAAAGCATGTGGTGTCTTTAGCAATAGGATCTTACCTTTAAGTTCTGGAAAGCAATGGAAGTTTCTAGAAATAGGCTACACTGTTTTGAAAATCTCTTAGACTATAGTGACAAATAACTTGAACTGGGGTTTCCTTTGCTTGGTACTGTGATTTTTGTTATATAGCCTTCCAGTGTACACACCCACTCACATTATATTATATGTGTATTTTGCAGCAGAATTATTAAATTCTGCCTTTCCCTTTGACTTTTCATCTCACTTAAGCATTATTTATCTCTCTTTCCTCTCTCTCTCTCTCTCATCCTGTATAGTCCTGCCTCCTCCCTCCCTAATTAAAGTACCCCCCAAGTCTTCCCATTTCCACCTTAATAAAGCCTATGTTCTAATATTCCTTTCTCTTGAGCTCCTTTCTCCCTTTCCCTCCATGATTCCTTTCTTCTTTGCTGGCTCCTGCGGTTATTTCAGAATGTATACTCACATGTAAAGATGTGGAGCTAAACTGCACAAAAGAGAGAACATGTGTAGGAAAACAACTTTCATGGGCTTCTTTGGAATGCAAGCACTGCTTCTGCTGCATAAATCACTAGTTACACCCCTGGCTCAATGATGTTGAAGAAAGGGGGCTCTTCGAATGATCCTACTCATCCTTGAGTCCCATGTAGCACTTAGTAAAATATTTTGCCTGTAAAAGGCATAAAGATTAAATGAGTACAATTTACTTGCTTGAGACTCTTAAGACACACCTGTAAAGATTTCTCAATTTACTTAGAGAATAAACTGGCAAATTAAATGTCAATAGCAAGATTAGTGGTAGTTATAATGGAATTCCAGGGGCAGAAATAGAGTAAGAATTGGAGAGATTGCCAGGAGAAATATATCACATAATTTTAATCAATACACATGTACTTGGATATGACTTATCAGAAAATTTAGAATGTTAGAGATTAAAGGTATTTTACTCCAGTATTTTATTTTACACCTTTGGAAATTGAGGCTGGTCATCAAAATGGTTTTTTAAAAGTCTCTCAGAGACTTGTACTTTAAAACTGCCTCACATACACTACCTCTCACATTGAGAAACAAAATGCTTGTCATATAGTCAATCAAGGATATTCTTTCTAGAAACAAAGTCTATGTGTGAAAGCTTGTCCCATTGAGGGATGCATGGCAAATCTGCAGTTATCTCCCCATGTGCTCACTTCAGGTGCTAAGAGAGAAAACAAAGATTTTGGAGACTTAAGGGTTTCTAGCAGAATATCATAGGCTTACCCAATCAGGCATATATTGAGATAACAATGAATGAATGGATTTCTCAATATTTATATTTGGATACAGACAAATGTTGCACCCCTTTAGCGTAAATTATCTTCTTCCCCTCATTGGCATTTGTTACCAATTTATTTCCAGGGCATAGTATATTTTATTAACCTAGAGGGTTTTTTTAATTAATATTTTTATTGATTTCTGTGCCTTTCCTAGAGTCCTTAATACATCTAGTATTATGTTATAAAAGCTTGAAAAGTTGTTATGTTCACCCCACTCCAAAAGCTCTCACTCGCCTAGTGCTAGAGTGTTGTCTACTGTTTTTGCTAGAAGCAAGACAATATATTATGGTATTCTATTGTTAAAAATGCCTGTTGTGGTCATAGCTATTTCAGGCTCCACCACATATGAATGCAGGACTCAGAAAAGGTCAGATTGTTGAGAATAGTCACATTAACATGTCCTCACTTTATTTTATGTATTTTGAACAATTTGGCCATGTTTCATTTTTTTTAATGTCAACTCCTAGAGTGTAAACATATGCACCTGTGCAGGTCTTAGATCCTAAGCTAAAGTAAAAGTGTTTTAATATTTATGAGTCATTCAAAGTCTGAAATTAGCAGATATCACTCTTACCCTTTACAAATAAGTAAATAAAAATAACATTAAGATTATAAAATAAGGGCTGGATGGATGGCTCCCTGGTTAAGGGCACCAGCTGCTCTTACAGAAGACGTGGGTTTGATTCCCAGCACCCACATGGCAGCTAACAACCATCCATAACCCAGTTCCAGGGGATCTGACACCTTCTTCTGTCCTCCACAGGCATTGCATGACACCATTGCACTTACATACGTGGAAGCAATACACTCCTTCATATAAAATAAATAAATAAAAATTATTAAAATGACTATAAAATAGCAGAAGAAATTGAGAGGTAATGATCATTTTTGGGGGAGAACATAAGAGCCTTTGGAGGATGAGCTAAACCCAATCCTTCACATTTTAACAAAGCACTTAAAGAGTATAATTATTTTTGAAATATTGAGTATTTCAAGACACCTAATGATTCGGAATCAAATGGAAATTTGTTAAAATCATAATAACCTGAAGACTAGTCATATTCATATAATGATATTAAATAAAACCAACAAACCTGTCAGCAGTATTTCTATTAGACATAGAGCCCTAGAAAAGCACCTCTTGTTCAAAGTAACTTTTAGTTGAATAAAATACTATCATTCATGAAAGATCATCCTATACATATTTTAAAATTGAATTATATTCAAAGGCTTCTAATTTTAAGTAAAACTTCACACTTTTAACTGTAAAGTTATATTAATTTGAATTTTAATCCTTGGTTTATTGTCTATGAACTAACCTGTATTATGGCGTCTACATATAATAATATATTTTAGTAATTGGGGGAAAGCCCAAAATAATATGGCCCAGCTTCTGCATTTCAGTAGGTAGGAGTAATGAAAAAATAATCAATTTTCTTTTGTCCTGAGGTTTTATCTCAAGATTACCAACAATGATTAGTGAACTACCTCATAAGGATATCAACTGCACATTCAGGTATTCTAGATATGGTTTGGTAATGTAGGTGTTTGCTTTTCCTTACTTGATCTTAAAATATGAGTACAATTATGTACTTATAAGAGGGAAATAATCATTGCACAGGTTAAGAACTGAATAATAAACCTCATGTCTTCAGAATTAGGACTCAAACTTAGAGCTGCCTAGAGAGCTAATTTCACTCCTCTAGTTCTTTGTTTTGCTTTCTTGTCGTTAATAGGCAAATAACTTTTCATTCAGAGTTCTAGTGCAGAAGTAGGTGTGGTTAAACATCTGATCCAATTTTTCTAGTATTCCATTCAGCCAGTTCAGCAAAAAGCCATTAATGAGAATTGGTCTCCTAGCCTATTTGTTCTGTAAGAATTCTGTAGTTCTAATTCGAGTCTAATAGTTTTGCTGGAGTAGGTTTACAAGATTCTTCTAAATTAGTAGCAGAAATGTATATTTAATTGGATCTCAAAATGTAAGTTCCATTTTTATCTTTGTAAGTCATATTTTTATCACCATAAAAACTTTGCATAATTAATTTCTGAAGATAAGAAGTTGATTTTGGCCAACAGCTGAAGAGGTTTCAGTCCATTATCAATTGGTCCAATTACTCTTAGGCTTATGTCAAGACACCTACTTATGGCAGGAGCATGTGGCAGAACAAAATTACCCATGTCAGGCTCATGAGTGAGAGAGATTTAAGAAAGAAGTATCAAAATTCAACAAACACCATCAAGTGCATATTCCCAGTGATATAAAGACCTAAAACTAGTTACTACCCTTTAAAGTTTCCACAACATCCCAATAGCACTGTCCTGGTCACCATGCCTCCAAAATATGGGCCTTTGGAGGATATTTCAAATCTGAATTATAGAATGTCGTTATTGTTCAGTTCCATATTTTCTTACCTATAGGCTAATGCAATAACCTTCAATTCTCTCTTCTTGCTTGCTTTGTAAAATACAGCTAGCTTCATCATCTTTTTTATTTCAGTTATTTGACACGAGTTCTTTAATGTATCCCAGTTTACTTATTTGTTTATTTATTCTGCTAGTTTAAATCAATGTCTCTCACAGGCTCAAAGTGTTTGAACACTTTGTCTCCTCTTGGTGGCACTGTTTGCAGAAGTTTAGGAGATGCAGCCTTGCTAGAGGAAGCACTTTTCTGGGGGTGGGCTTTGCTTGATATAGCTTTCCCACTTCCTTCCTATCTCTGTCTGCTTCTTATGCCTGCCTGAAGATGTGAGCACTCTGTTTTCTGCATTGACTGCCACCTCCAGCCATGCCTGCCTCACAATAATAGACCCTTATCCTTCCAGAATTGTAGCCAAACAAACTCTTCCTTCTATAAGCTGCCTTGGTTTTAGTGTTTTATTGTGACAACAGAAAGAGTAACTAATACTTTTATTTGTTTTATTATTATTATTTTATGTATTTATTTATTTGTTTATTTATTTGCTGATTGAGTGATTGTTATGGGAGGGGTAGATGTGTGTGATATAGACACTGCTGTGCACACAGGTGATGAAGCCAGAGGAAGGTGCACTGCTTAATCACTCTCTGCAATATTACCTTGTCACATTATCTCTGACTGAGGCTGGAGCTAGACTCCCAGTCAGCAAGCTCCAGTCAGTCTCAAGTCTAAGTGCCCCAATGAACTGGCCACAGCTGTGGCCAGTATTGTACCTTCATACTATGGATTCAAACTCATGTTCTCATGCTTTATGTCTTAACATTGAGTCATTTTCCAAACCCACTATTTATTTATTTTATAAAGTGAAACTTAATTTTTTCCTATTTTATTTATTATATTTATTTTATGTATATGTGTGTATTGTCTGTGTGTAGGTAAGTGCACCTGTGTCACGCAATGCCCGCAGAGGACAGAAGAGGCTGTTGAATCCCCTGGAACTGGAGTTATGGCTCTTGTTAGCTGCCATGTGGGTGCTGGGATTCGAACCCAGGCCTTCTGCAAGAACAACCAGTGTTCTTAATTGGTGAGCCATCACTCCAGTCCTAAAGTGAAACTTTTAAATTAAAAAATTAATTGTGTATATTAATACATAATATAGTTACATAAAGATATTTTCATGCAAGTATATAATGTACATGAAGTATATATATTTTTCCATACCATCTTAACTTCCAGTTTCTCCCTGCCCCCACCCCCATTAGTCCTCTTTCTTCCTAGACAGTTTCACACCTCTAGGAAAAAATTTTAATTAAAAATATTTTATTACCATTGCATTTTAAAGAAGTAACATGACTTCATTGTATATGGTCATAATCTGGGGTAAATACCTTTAACTAACCTTGCAACAAAAGTTACTGTGTGTAATGGAAGCAAGCTCACTGAGCCATGAGCTCTTCTTGGGACCTGAGCATGTGACCTTAATCCTTCAGTACCCCTGCCTTCCCTCAACCCAAGATAGTATATGTAATATATGTAATTATAGTATATTAATGCATGCTCTTCTCATTGCAAATGAAGAGATCATTTATGAAATGTCTGTTTGTAGTTGTGCATGTGAGAGAAAGAAAGAGAGAGAGAGAAAGAGAAAGAGACAGAGATTGAGATTCTATGTCTAAGGTTCAAAGGACAAGATTCTCTGATAAGACAAGGCTGGATCCTAAGTTTTACTTCCCCATTTCATGCTGGATATACTCGTTCATTAAAAAAATGAGTGAAGCCCTTGCTCTGGAGCGCAATTCCAAAACACATCTGAAGGAAGTTTTCGGTAGTTCGAATCTGTTCTTGGGCTTAAAATGAATGGTAGGATTCAGACTGTTTTTTTTTTTTAATTCAGGCATAATTTTAATGTGGCCTAGAAATGATGCACATAATGACTAAAATATGTCATTTAGTGCTCACAACTATTTGGCTCTCATTTATTCTAGTTTTATTTTCCACTCTTCCTGAATATTAGATACTCAGTTTATGGAGACTGATATATTCCTTCACACTATAGCATCATATAAATGTTTATTTTTACTAATTTTTTCATGACCCTCTGGATAACTGAACTACTCTGTGTTTTCCTGTCTGTCAGTCCTCATTTTGTGTTCTTAGTTCCCTGCCTCCATCTCAGACCTGAAATCCCAAAACATTTACTGTTTGGTATAGTCCATAATATGTTCTGTGTCCATGGTAACATTTGGAACCCTCCAGCTAGTCAAAAACTTCCCCCATACAGAGATCATGATGTATTTCTTTCCAAAGTTGCTTTTCATATAGTTCACACTCTATAAACATTTACTGAATAAGCACATGGCAAACTTACTAAAGAGACAATTTTGAACATAAAAGACCTAATTTTCCAAATATTTTAAATCGGAGGAGATAATAAAACTGACCAATGCACTTAAGAAGAGCATAGAACACAGTTATGCATTTTATTAAGTACAAGAGATAAGACTGGAAAGTCACTATTTGCAATGGATTCCTGTACACAATATTCACTGCATATATCATGATAGTTTCAATTTTAATTTGTTATAAAATAATTCAAAGAATAAATACAGTATTAATATGTCAGCTTATCAGTTTTCTTTCATATCCTTCATAGGAATAAGATAAAAATTCCAAGTACTATTTTCTTTATCACATCTTCGAATACAATTCCCCAAATCTTTGACTCTTGTTCCCTACAACTCTTACAAAAAGAAGCACTGTAGCCTTCCATAGTGGGTTGGCTGAAATGTAAAATAAATGTTCAAATTTGTTTCCAACTTCTTTTACCTAAAGTTAAAAACCATTTGCTTGAATTTTGGCTTGTATAATATTTCAAATGGAACATATTTCACTTGGGAAATATCTGCTTTTTAAGGTTGTTGAAACATTTTTCCATTTTGAATTTCTGTTTTGCTTGGTTGTCACCCCCTTTTCTATTAATACTCTCTCTTTTTCAGAAATTGTAGCAAATAGTTTACAGGCCTAAAGGCAATTCTCCTTGAATATATAAAAATAGGTTTTCTTTATATTTATCATGAATTTTCTTTGATTTCTTAGGAAATATGTTAATTTTGTGTTATTTTTGTGAACCTGTGTGATAGAGAGATGATCATATGTAACAGAGTATGAATTCGTTATTTTTTGCATTGAAAGTTAATTTTCAGAAAACATTCCAAAAAGAAATTTCATAAAGTAATAAAACTTCAGACTGCATGAAAATGTGAAAAAATGTGAAAAGGAAAATCATCTCATTAATTTCCTTAATACACCTAGTTTAAAAAAGGTGTTCCTGTCCACTGTTGAGTACCTGTTCGTTAAAGTGACTGTTGCAGGCGTGGTATTATTAACGTTTTTCTTTATCCAGAAAATTGAGAGGACTAAACTGTTACAGGAAACAACGAAAGTATTTTCTTCGCCCCAAATTCAGGAAAGAATATGGAATAACTTAATATTTAGCCAACTCTAATGTTCAGTGAAACTGTGTTTTAGAAAATAAATACACCAGTGGTGAAATAAATCACCTTTTCAAACAGTGTAAAAACAACTGTTAAATTTTTTAATCAAAGCCCTTTTATATATTTTTCCTGTATTTGGTCTCCACGCGACCCCTTGTGGTGAAATATAGTACAAACACAAAATTCTCTTGAAAATTAAAATGGCTTTTTAGTGGATTTTAAGCTAAATTTTTTTTAAAATTTCTTTAAGTACTTTTGTAAATGTACAATCATATTAGAGATAAAGGCATTATAATTAAGAAATACGAAGTCTTTTTACATGCAAAAATTTAAAACGTACATTTTCTCTCTATTGAAAGAAAACTAATCAGAGCAGTAGCAAATCCATAATAAATTATGGTTTGAAAAATCAGGAAAATCAGAAAAACAAGGTGATATATTCCTCTTTGACTCTTGAGAAATTATACTAAAATTTAAGTTATTACAGCATGTGTAAGAAGATCTTGGTACACAATGTATAAGTTGAAAAAGAAAATAGTTACATTTCCCAAAATGAGATACCAAACCCCAAACTGCTCTAAGAGTAAGACTTGTCAGGTAAAATCTATTTGCATGCATTAGTGGAGCAGAATCTGAGGCCAACAAGAATGGCTGGATTCATGAAAACAACAAAATTACAGTACAAGTTTAGTTTTGCAAATTGAGGGTTCCCTTTATCCTGAGAATAAAAATTCTTTCAATATCATTCATTGTACAGAGTCCTGTGGCAAGCCACGTACACAAAAAGAAACAGAGATTTGTTTTCTGCCAAACCACAGCCCAGTATGTGGAATATACAGTATGCTAACAGCTAAAAATTTAGGACTGCTTAGTCAGTGAATCCCTGCATTAGAGTTACCAGACTTGGAAAATAATCCTATTAGTAAACAATAGCAATTCCTGTGAAATTGAAATTTTGGGAAACAGTGCATGAGTTTTTTTGATGAACTGTCTTTTATGAGATTTTCAACAATTTGCCAGAAAATCCCCACTCTTTCTCTCAATAACAGAAGGCGTTTGTATAGATATTTATTCCACATTTTGCTTGAAAAGTTATACTTACCTCACATTTTTTAATTTTTACAAAAATGCATCATTTCTTTTATAAATTAGTGGAGAGATTTGATAGTGTGTTTTGTTGTCTAATAATTCTCAAAATTAAATGTAAAATAATGACCAAATTAAATGTGTTTTTATCTTAAATATATACCTATCTCTGTGTGCATGTGTTACATATGAATATCATCTAGCATTAACTATATATTATGCAATTTTTATGTACAAATGCCCCCTGAATTATGATGGCTTAACTTATAATTTTGTGATTCTGTATTAGTGATGTGTGCTTCAGAAAAACTGCATTTCAAATATTGATCTCTTCTCGTTATATATAACACATAAAATGCTCCAATTTCTATAAAGATATGGAAGCATATACTCATATGTAAACTGATATTTTGTGTTCCATCTTTTTCTCTAGTTGACAAGTTGCTTTTCTTTCTTTATAATATTAAAATTGCTAGTATCAACATCTTTGTATATGTGTCTTTATAGACAGCACATTTTATATAAAATATATACCTGAAATATAGCTGCAGTATTATAGATTCTGTTCATTTTTATTTGCTTAGTGTTATCAAATTGCCTTCCAAATTTGCTATATAAATTTTTACCAGTAATGAATAAGAGTGCTATTTTCCCATATGTTTACAAAAATTTCTGATTTTGGGGGGGTCTTTTTAAGTACAGTTAATCTGATACCTCTCCTTTTCTACTACTTGGTCTCCATTAGTATCATTCATGGTCTTTTTGTTTCCTGAAAATCAAGCTTTATCTTCCTAGTTTGGCTAATATCTAGGGCTCCAGGCTTTCTTTCTTGCTTTTACTAATTAAAACGTAAATTTTTTATTAGTTCTTTGAGACTTTTACACAATGTACTTTGATCATCTTCATTCCCTCCCTCGACTCCTCCCAGATCCATCCCTCACCCTGCTGCCACCAACTTCACGTTCTTTTTTGGTTTTTAAACACATGAAGTTCAACTTGTGCTGCCCATGTACTCTTAAGTGTGTGTCCATCAGCTAGAACATGGTCAACTTACCAGAGGTCATAGCCGTTAGGAAGACTGATTATTCCTCTCCCTCTAGCTATCAATTACCAAAAGATCCTCAGCTAAGGGTGGGTTATAATGCCCACCCCTCCTGTCCATGCTGAAATATTTTTTGCTTGACTTGAGCTTGTGCAGGCCTTATGCATAACATCACAACTACTGTGAGTTCAGATGTACAACTACCCTGCTATATCCAGAAAACATTGTTTTTTTGTAGTCATCCATATCCTCTTGCTCTTATATTCTGTCCCTCTTCCAAGATGATCCCTGAGCCTTAGGATGAGAGGGTGTGACATAGATGTACTATTTAGGGCCAAGGATTTTGCAGTCTTTTATTCTCTGCACCTTGACCAGTTAATTGCCACCTACTGTCAAAAGCAACTTCTCTAATGAGGGTTGAAAGATGCACTAATCTATAGGTATAAGCATATGTCATTAGGAGTCAGTTTAATTCTATGTCCGTTTAGCAAAATAATAGTAGTAGCTTCTCCTCTAGGACTTATGACCTATATAAACAAAACGTTCTTGTCACCAACACAAATTCCAGGTTTGGGTATTATCTTGTGGAACGGGCCTTAAATCTCATCAGAAATTGGTTGGTTACTCCCATGGCATCCATGCCACTATTACAACCAGTGGACCTATCTTGCCAGAATTGCTATTGTATTTTGCAGGGCTCTCATGTGTGTATGGCTGATGATTGCTTTTCTGACAGTGTGCATAGTACCTCCCAGCACCATGAAAGCTAGCCCATAGGGATGAAACTTTGAGGTAACCCTTACCAGCTTGATTTCTCCATGATGTTTTATGAACCAAGTATGTGGTGTCTTCAGCAATAGGGTCTTACCATCAAGTTGTGGAGGGATCTAAGTTTTCTTAGTCAGCAAGAGATATTTTAGTCCTGTAATGCTATATTCCCGTAGTCTTATAAGGATTTGGCAACAATTAACAGGTTATTTAATACTCACTAAATAATTTTTGAATCATTAATGATTTAATAAATTATACCTCCACTTACTTTTTTATTTTAGTAGCATTTGTGAAGGCCTCAACCACAAAGAGTTACTAATGGTACATGCAGAGGAAAATTTTCAGGGGTGACTATTAGACAAGACACTTTCAGAAAGACACCAATTGCACCAATAATACCCATCCTTAGTCATCATACTTAGTGAATAGTACAGTTTTGATAAAATTAATTTGTTTTGGCCATCTGAAAGTTAACTAAAATGACTTGTTATGTAAAATTTAAGAACTGTGTAAGAAAACATTTTTAGCTTTTGCACAGTATCTGGGTAGCCATGGTTGAATCTTTAAAAAAAATTTTATTGAGCTTTTGTAATTTCATACAACAGTTTGTAATCAAATCTAGACTCCCTCCCCCATCCATGAGCCTCATACCTCCACTGGACCTCATGTATTCCACTGTATATGTTAATACCCATCCAGTCAACCATTTGTACCCAGATGTCCTTTAGGGTAAATTCGTTCACCGGAGTCTAATCAGTTCATCTAGAGAATGTATGTAGGGCATACTTTCCCTTATCCAGCATCAGTCAGTCTCCAATAGTTCTCAGTAGGGCTCGTCTGCCACACATTTCTCTCTTACCCTCTGGGCCCTTGTTTAATTGAGTTGACATGGGTCCTGTGCTTGATGCCACCATTGAATTTTTGTGTATTTCATATAGAATATTTCAGTCAGTCTTAATAATGTTTGTACCCCCTTCCTTACTAGCATCCTCCCATATTCTTTCATTTGTGTTAAGGTCTATAATGTCCAGTTAGTGTCCCCAGTGCAAGCCCATCCACTGAGGTCTAGTCAACCTATCTAGAGTCTCTTGTTTGAGGAACATCAGCTCTTCCTCACCCAGCAGTAATCAGTTGCCAATATTTCTTTGGCTAAGATTAGGGTCTGCTGTCCATTTCCCCAGTTCTATGGTTGAATTTTTATTGTCTGTCTGAAAAATTTTCAGGATCTTGAACTTATCTTTCTGACAATCAGCCTTTTAAAAAACAGAACTGAAGTTGGCAACAGAAGTGGAAGGAAGCTTGACAACTTTGCTGCACACAGCCGAAGATATAATTTGAAAAGTCCCCTTTCCTTTTATTATAAGAAAATCTTTTTAAGTCACCTATGTTGCTTTTATGATTTTTTAAAATTATGATTTCAGTATGCCTGTCATTTTGTAGTTTTGTATTATTATAAACTTCTTTTTCATGTCTAATGTTATGATACTTTATCCTACTTTGATTTTCTGGCTGTACATATTTGACTTAAGAGCTTTACACTGAGGAGACACTTGTCTCTTAAATAATAGTGACAAATTCATCTCCAAGTACTGGACATTGACTACAAAAAGGCAGCTTCGAATTTGATATACGATATCATTTTCATATATGGCTAAAGTGGTACTTTTTGTACATAATAGTTGCTGAATAAATGTGACTGAAAATTCAAATTAATAGGCTCACTTTGAATCTGAAAGTTATTATCTCCCTTTGGAAAACTATCAAATCATTACTTTTATTTTTAAAAAGACCAGAATGACTCTATGACCAGTTGTTGATGGAGGAGCAGTCTGAACAGTATTATGCTAAAGCTCCTAATTAGATAGTGAATTCCATGGGTAATCAAAAATATATTCCTCCAAAAGTAGTACACATTTATCAGATGAAACAACATGGAGAGCCAGAAGGCTTGGTTTCTCTTCTGAGCAATTATGGAGTGTGTTTGGAAGAAATTAGTATAAATTTAGCTGAATGGGGCTTATTCTCCCAAAGCCAAAGACTGAATCATTGAGTAAATGAGAAAGGAACAGCTTTTAAAGCATAGTGGCTGCATTAATGTGGTCTGTACAATTATCTGTCACCTGGGGCCAATTTAGTCAGAAAAAATTTCCTTATATTACTAAAGTTGTTATCCCTACTTATATTTCACCCAAACAGCATACAGAGGTTGATAAGTTTCTGTTGATTTCTTCTCCCTGGAACTAGAAGCGAAGAGACTATATATTAGCTTTACTCCTCTGTGGTCTTTGGAAGAGAACTGAAGAGAAATTTACAAGTCTGAGAAGTAATAGAAGCTTAGTTTAGTTATCATGTGAAAAAAAAAATGACAATTTGGGAGGTTTGGAGTCATAGTAACTTGAAAATGATGAAAATGTTAAAATGCTGCTTTTTCTCCCATCTTGCTCTGTGTAACTGTCCCTTGCCAGCTGCATTCTTTAGTCGCTAATTCATGCAGTATGGTTTGCAAGGAACTTTAAAGCAATATTTTCCCTACTGCTATTCCTTACATTTTCATTTGTGGCCTCAATGATCTATGTAGGAAATATTTACTTTGAGGCTTTGGTTTGGCTCAAAAAATGCCAAGAGATCAAACCCAGGCAATGTGTTCATTGATCTCAGCAATGGAATCTTTGAGTGTAGAATAACGTACAGTTAAGCTGGTCCAAAAATGTTTCTAAAGTATATTTGCAGATTTAATGACTCTAATGTTCTCCTGTATCTTAAAGACAGGTAGAAAGTTCAATACTTTTTGAATTTCAGTTTTTATTCTATCCAGAACTTAATGACAGTGACTGAACTTATTAGTATTCACAAAGTGTTCCTGAAGCAAAATAAACATGATAGATGATAACAAATATGCCCTCGGTATCCTCTTCTTCATGTTGCTGTCTGTGTATTCCTTGATTTGTTTCTATTCTTGACTCAATTTGACTTTCAGTGAATATTCATGAATACAGACCTTATGTTTGTTTTCTAGGTATCTAGTCTCTCACAGTAGTAATGGAGTTTTAAGACTCATAAATACCTGCAAGAAATTGAGGTGAATGAGCCAGGAAATTTTAAATACGTAAGGGTAATTTTTAGTTTAGTAATCTATAATTTTAAAACTATAAAAGCATCACACTAAGGCCTCACCCAATATAAGTGATATATTACATATATGATAAATTTTTCTACTTCATGCTAAAATAAACTTCCACCTCTTCACAGATCATTTACAAAAATTACATAAATATTTTCAAGCAATTGGAGCATATCGTATGAAAAATGAGCAACATACAAAGTAAAGTAAAACATCCTCTAAGAGTCTATTTTTATGAAGTAGTAGTAGGCTGCAAACATGTAGCACAAGGGGAGACTATGATGGGAAAAAGAAAGGGGCATAAAGGGAAAGAGTAGAAATAATGCAGGGCAATGGGAGTAAAAAGGCAGAAGTATCATGTTTTCTCTCATATGTGAAATCTAGATTTAAATATGTATTTAAATAAATAAAAGTACATATTAAAAAAACAGAGAGCTATTTAGGGGGTAAAAGGCAAGAGAGGAAAGGAGAGGAGAGCAGGAAGGAGGGATGGCAGAGGATAGCGGATGGGCAAATGTGAGCAAGTTACAATTATAGATATGAAAATATCATAATTAAGCTAAATATTTTGTATGCTAATTCAAATAAATAAAAAAAATAGGCTCAAAAGATAAATTTTGAGATTGGAGGTACAAAATTAAAATGGTTGAACCATATTTCAAATAAACCTGATTTGTTTACTGAGTTTTGCATTGCAAAATCTAAACTTTCACCATAAAGGATTTATAACTACAGATGGTAAACACTGAATGAAAAGTTGGTAAGTTATGCACAATGGACTTTCTTTTACCTGTAACACCTGGATTCATTACACCCTTGTGAGGTTGTTAGGTTATACTCCATTAAGATACTGATTTTATAGAGAGAAACTACACAAAATAACATTCTTTGAAGAAAACTAATTTGCTAATAATGTAAGTGAAAATCACAATGAGACTCATTTTTATGTCAGATCAGTGAAGTACTTCATTGATGATCCACCATAATGTAGGGTGTAGTATGAATTGTGTGCTGTCACTATGGATTGGGTATTTAATTTCTCAGTTTTACTAAAAAGTGGAGTAGAATCGTTAAGGAAATGGCACCTAAAGGGAAGTCCTTTGATCTCAGTGAGGGCATTACCCTGGAAGACTTTCAGATGGCTCTAATGAGGCCCTTTGGTAGTTCTCCAAAGAAAGTTGTCAGAAAAGCCTGATCCTTGGGGATATGGTGATAGCTTAGTTGATAAGGTATTGGATGTGTAAACATGAATTCCTGAGTTTGATCTTCAGTAAACATGTGAACAATGCAAAGTTGGTGGTGTGTGTATGTGGTCTCAGCACTGGGAAAGTAGAGATAAGTGAGTCCTTGAGCCTGACTGGCCAGACAGCCTAATAGGCGAGTTCCTGAGCATGAGAGACCTAACTCAAAGAAGAAAATGAATAACTCCTGAGGCACAACACCCATGGCTGTCATCTGGCTTCCATGTGTATACACACACACACACACACACACACACACACACACACACACACTTAAACCTAAGCTCATCCCATCTAGCTCTAATTTCTCCTTCAGGAATTTGAGATATGAGGCCTTGCTCCTTCATATACCCCAGCCATGATGTGCTGGTACCCATTTCCCTGACTAGACACTAAAGCAACAGTGCTTCCCTATTTTGTACCACAAACCAGTGAGCTAAATAAGCCTTTTTCCTCTTTAAGTTGCTTACCTTAGGTATTTCATTCTGCTAACAAAAGCCAACTAGTTTGTGAAAAGCAAATGATTTTTTACACAGAAGATGTATATGTCAATGTTTCCAAAAGCCTAGATTCCCTTATCCATTTTATGGCTTTTTTTTCTTAAACATTTAGTTCAATTTTCATTTTATGTTCCGATCACTGTAAATAAAGTATAAAATAATGGTAAAACTTGCACTCGTTTTATATAAGAGAGCATAAAGTTCATGAACTTGTTTCCACATTATTTCACTCTTCTCTTCCTGCAAATTCAATTACCACAGCATCTAATTTCTCGTAGGCTTCACTGCCTCATTACCTCTTGTTGATATATTCTCACACTCCTGCTGCCTTCTTTGCCTTCGTATGTCAAAATGTGCAATAAGAAATGGAAGTCTCATGAGTCTGAATTGAATGCCAAAACCCTAATGGAGAGGTCCAGCAGACATCAGGATCCTGGAATTTTCCAGGGTAGCTCTCAAGTCAAACATGATTAAGAAATTGGATTCTGTACTGACTCTGGCCTGGCTTGCTGTAAGAGCCACATGAAAGAGAGAACTAGAATATAAGCACAGAAAAGGGTCTTGGTATGTACTGACCATTATGTATATGTTAATTAAAATTACAAGAATTGCAGTAAGAATACTTCATAAAGGTCCTGTAGGTGGGTCATGGGCAGAAAGATTTGCTAAATAAAAAAGAAAACAAATCGTCTTTCCTCTATACTTTCCTAAATTCTTAAGCCTCTGACTGCAGGTGTGTAAATCCTAGGATTTGATTTAAAGCTCTTATGTCTTACTTGGAGAGAGTTGCATGGTATTCTGGAGTTTTTCAGGAAATGGTAATAACATAGAATATGATCCTGCCTAGTTCAGCCCTTGGCAAAATATAGACGTAGAGAGTTTCTCTTCAGTAACTCACCCTCTTGGCACCCAATCCTATCATCTACCAGGCGTCTTCAGTGATGTTCTTCCGTTCTCAACTGAGAGGATTCGGGACTTACCACAGAATTTTGATGTTCAAAGTCATGCTGCTGGACTCTGGAGTGTCCAACTTCTGTCTCTCATGAGCTATATCAGTTATTCTATGGGATCAACCAATTGTATAGACAGAAGAGGTAATTTATTAGTGGTTTGTTGATAGCAAATAATTTTTTGTTAACTATTTATGGTAAAATACAGATAAGATAAAATTTACACTTTTGACAATTTCACAGTTCACAGGTCTGTGATACTAATATATTCACAATGTGCTTCAACTTCCACTGTTATGGATTTTAATATTTTCTATCACCAAAACAGAAGCACTGTAAGCTCTAAACATTCACTCCTTTTTCAGGAAACCAATAATCTTTATGTGCCTAGGTTTACATTTTGTTTAAATCCACCTATGCAATAAGTGACTTGATTTATGGCTGCTTTCACTTTATCAGTATGTTGTAAAGGGTCATCCATGTTGTAGCTATATCACTTCATCACTCTTTCCAATTATTGGACCACATTCTATTGATGACTCATATCACATTTTGTTTATCTACTTTTAAGTGGATGTGTATTTCAATTTTCTTCAACTTTGTTTATTGTAAATAATGTCACTATGAATACTTATTTGCAGGCTGTTTTGAATCATCTACTTTTAAATGTTTTTGATTTGTCTGAAGAAAGAATTTCTGGGTCATATGATATTTGTCTGTTTAATTTTTTGATAAACTGCCAATATGTTTTGCCTACTAGTTATACCACAGTACATTACCACCAGCAAACTATGAACATTTCAATTTCTTCACATCATTCCAAGCCCTTAGTTTTAAAATTTCCTTTAACATGGCTATCCTCATGAATGTAAAAGCATCATCTCATTTAATTTTAAAATATTTATTTATTTATTTATTTATTTATTTATTTATGTGTGAGAAGGGGTATATGCACCACAGCATGGCTGTGGAGGTCAGAGAATGACTTGTGGGATGTTGATTCTCTCCTTCCACTGTGTGGATCCTGAGGATCAAACTCAGGATGTCAGGCTTGACAGCAAATGCCTTTACCCACTAAGCCATCTCTTTGGACCTTTATTGTAATTTTGATTATCATTTCTCTAAACACAAATTTAATTTCATATATGTTCATGTACTTACTAACAATTGGGTGATCATATTTACATCAATTTAATTTAGATCATTTAAAAATTTTAGTTGCTTTCTGCTGTAAGAGATCTTTATTTCTTCTAAGCACTTGATGTAGATTATTTGGAAATATTTTTTCTTATGATACGGGTTTGTGTTTTCACTCTTAACAATAATCTGTACTTTGTTACACAAAAGAGCACAATTTTGATGTGGTCCTATTTTTCTAATTTCCTTTCCTTTCTTTCTTTCATGTGGTCCTATTTTTCTAATTTTCTAGTTTTCATGTAATAAAACATTATAAAATCTAAAGTCATGAATACTGGTCTCTTGCTTTCTTTAAATGGTTGACAGAGTTAACTCTTATATATAATGACTCATTCATTTTAAGTTAATGTTTTGTTCATAGTTTGAGGGGAGGATTCATTCCTAAGCATCTGCATATTCAGTTGCCTTTGAACTATTCTTCAAAAGGTCAGTTTTTCCTTATTAAATAATTATTATACCTTTGTGAAAAACTAGTTAGCCAAATAACATATTAGTGACAAGCAGCATTCTCTTCTGTCCCTAAGAATCTGAAAGAAAACATCTGATTCAGGGATGCTGAAAAAAGGTAAGATGCATCAAAAGACAAGGGAAGGCCACAGTAAACAGCAGAAGGTGAGAGACGAAATAAAATCCAGAAATATTGAAGGATAGATACACAAAGGATAAAATAGAACCCCAACCTAGGGTCTCGAACAACGTGGTAGGGAAGGAGGGGATCCCCATCTTTCTTACACTGGGACAACTAACAAAGGGATAAAAGGAAAATCTCCAGAGTCAAACACAGCAAAAGTAACATTTTTATAATTTAATTATTTTGAGAATTTCACACTAGTACTGTATTTACATCATATCCATCTCTTCCTCTCCCCACTACAACTACTCCCACATCCCCTCCAACTCCCTCTTAATTTCATGAACTCTTATTTATGATTGTCACACACGCACATGTATGTGTACATATGCATAAATATATGTATGTATATGCAATTTACTGAGTACATTTAGTGTTCCTTGTATGTACATGTAATTTGAGCTGACCTCTTAGTATTGGCTAACATTTCAGAGACTTCATCCTTGGAGAAAACTGATTCTCCCTCTCTCAAGTAGTCATTGGTTGCCTGTAGTTAGACATCTAGAGGTGAAATTTCCCCCATCCATGTTGACATGTCAACTGGTGTTTTCATTATGCAGATATTGTTTAGACATTCACATTGTTGAAATTTCTTGGGTACAGCTTCCCTATATTGTCTAGAAGACACTATTTAGCAGCAGGCATCTTGGTCCTTTGTCTCTTACACTTTTTTCTGCTCCCCTTTCCAAGATGTTCCCCAGGAATTAGGAATAGTGGTTACATCTTAGATGTAACAGCTGGGGTTTGGCACCCCATGGTCACTTATTCTCTGATTTTAATCACTTGTGAATCTGTAATAGTTTCCATCTGTTACATAAAAGCTACTTTGACAAGAGATGAGAGGTACACTTATCATCAGTTGTAAGGATAACTATAATGGAGTTAGAAACTATATTGGTTTAGGGAAATGGCAGTAGTCAGTTTTCCTCTAGGGTCTATGACTTCTTACAACCATAGGCATTTGGCTAGGTTAAAACTACCAAGCATGAATTTCCTCTTAGAAGTGGGCCTTAATCCAATTACACCACCATTGGCAGTATACTCCCAAGGAAAAGGTATCACTGTTGCACCCAAAGAGATATATTGCTGGACCCGTTATTGTTGTAGGTCATAGGCTTCACAGTTGGGTAAGACTATTTGTTGTTTTTTTTTTTCCCTTGGTAAAAATCATTGTACCTTTGGATACTGTGAGAGCTGGTTCTAAGGGGGGAGGTTTCAATCATCCTTCAATTGATGACTGGCTAATGAATGGAATTTTATTCAGCTGTAATGAAAACTGAAATCATGGAATTTGTAGATAAATAGATAGAACTGGAAAAATAACACTTTAAATAGCAGATTTATAAATCTGTGTGAAGTACTTGCTAAGGTGGGACCAGGTAATATTTGTATCACACTATCTATTAGGCTGGAGCAGAGAGGGAGTCAATCCCAGAAAAAACTCTACAATCACACCCTCTGTAGGTAGAGTAGAAAACTTGGCACAACTACATCTGCAAATGCCAAAGCCTCCACACAACACACTCATCCACACCACAACTGATTAAACAAGCAACATCCCTGAGAACTACAGGAACTCCAGAAGAGCTGACCTGAACAGAAACTCAGTGGACACAAATAAAGGAAGAACTCTGGGATGCTGGTGAAAAGACAGTCTGAGCCCTGGTAAACTGAGATTTTTCAGCTGCAAATGTAAGTATAAATATGGACATGTCCATTTTAGAGCCTGGGACTGTGAAATCTGTAAGTGGAAAAGTATGTAAGTATCACCCAGAACACAATGAAGGTAGTCCCTGCTAGAGTGAGTCTGGTGCTTAGGGGCACCCCCTGGCCGAGAACTGGGAAACTCCTATGTGAGGGCTGACATCTGTGCAATAATAAACTTAATAGGGAAGACAAAATGAAGGCATACAGACCATTCTAGTCTGATCTGTTTGTGCCAAAGAGACAGGACATGCAAACAGTTTGGGTTTGTATTTCACTAGCAAAGTCAGCTCCAAAAGACAAATCCAGGACACAGAGACTTATAGTCATTCCAACAAGGAAAATATATTCATTTGTGTTATCATATTTTATTTCACTTTTTAGCATCATTTTTAAGTTTTCACTTTTAAATTATGATTTCTCACATTTTTGTCTAAGTCTTGGCTCTGCTTGACACAGTTTTACAAATGACAATTTTCTGGACCTATCCTATTGTGTTTTATCATTTCTCTTGCATTCCAGTAATGAAACTTCTTTCTCATTTCTCCTTTCTCATTTTCTCTTTTCCCATTCCCTCCTACGTTACTTCTTAATTACAATTTTCATTAATCATTTTAAAGCCTTATTCTCACACGATCCTAACCCCCATATTTCCTAATTTTATCAGGGGTGTAGTTGGCAAACCCAATTGCTCTTTACTGCATTTTACTACCAGACTCTTTATCATAAAATTGCTCTCATTTGTGCTATGGGATTTTGCCCCAAATAGTTTGAAGAATCATAATGTCAAGTGAAGACTACCAACTAAGAAAATCCACATAAAATACAACAAAAAGTGTTGGAAAAAGAAAAATTAGAAGCTGAAAGATACATCCATCTTAATGGATGTGGAAATCATAACCTAGAAATGCAAAAATATGACAATGAAAGCCAACATAAAATTTCCAAGATTCCCAGCTCCTCGATAACTGAAACCAAAGATAATAAAGGAACCAAAAAACCCCAGAATAAATAGTTCAAAATTTTCTACTTTTGAAAATGTTCAATAGGACCATCTGTCTCACCAAATAATACACAATAACATAAGAATGGAAAAGTGAATTGTAAGGAGGGAGGTTAAAAGGGTGGGGACCAGAGCAATCAGAATGCATTATATACATGGGTGAAACTGTCACAGAACAAATTTAATTAGTATAAAATAAGATTGCATACACAAGCTAAATAAAAATTATGTTTTGCATCTTCAAAGATGATTCAAGATCCTTTCTCCTTCTAGTCCTGGGCACAGCTCCACTTCTTCTTCTGTTGGCACACCAGACCTCTGAACTACTCTCTTGGCCCAGGTCCCCCCACTGCTTCCTGATCCTTTGCACCCAGACTAACCTAATTCTTCAGTCTCCTTTCTTAGAGACCTCACAGCATTCCCCGACCCCCAACTTGCCTTTGAAAACCTGAGACCAGCCTTCTTCCCTGGGTGCCTCCATCCCCAACCTACCTGAAAGTCCTGAGACCAGAAGAGCATGGAACAAAGTATTTCTAGTTCTAAACAACCATGTATGTCAACCCCAGATACTTTATCCAACAATCTATCAAGGCTGAAGGAGAACAGAAAATTTTCCATGACACAAATAGGCTTAAAGAAGCCATCTCTTCCAAACCAGCACTAAAGGGAATACTTGAAGCAATACAAAAGACTGAAGAAAAGAATGAGTATGCCCAAGAAACTACAGAAAGAAAATAAAAGAAGGTATGACAATTGAAACACAAAATAGGGGCACAAACACAAAGAAATTAAAAGGATAATATACAATACACACCTTTCAGTAATATTAAATATCAACGGTGTCAACTCCCCTGTCAAAAGACACAGACTGGTGCAATGGATGAAGAAAGAAAAACCATCTTTTTGCTGTCTTCAAGAAACTCATATCACCTCCAAGGATAGACACTATCTTAGGGTGAAAGAATGGAAAAATATTACAAGCGAATGACCTTAAAGAAGCAAGCAGGTGTTGCAATTTAATATCTGACAAAATAGACTTCAAATTAAAATTCATCATAAGAGATAAAGAGGATTATTTCATTCTAATCAAAGGAAATAATAAGATATTACAATCTGGGCTGAAGAGATGGCTCAGCGGCTAAGAACACTGGCTGCTCATGCAGAAGACCCAGGTTTGAATCTCAGCACCCTCATGGCAGATAACAACTATCCATAATTCCTGTTCTAGGGGTTCCAACAGCCTCTTCTGTCCTCCGCAGGCATTGCACAACATGGGTACACTTACCTACATGCAGGCAATACACTCATGCACATAAAAAAATAAATATTTTTTTTAAAAAAAGTATTACAGTCGTGAACATTTATGCACCAAACTCTAGAGCACCCAATTTCATAACATCAGTAGTCCAGGACAGATTGACATCAACTCAGTGATAGTGGGTAACATTTATACTCCACTTTGTTCAATAGACAAGTAAACTGGACAAAGAATAAACAGAAGGTATCTGAATTAAATGACATACTATGTGAAATGGACCTAACAGTTATGTACAGAATATTCCACTCAACCACCAAAGAATACACTTTCTACTCAGCAGTTCATGCAAGTTATTCTAAAGTTGACCACATTCTGGGACACAAAATAAATCTCAACAAATACAAAAAAAAGTTGAAATAATTCCACTCTATGCCTCTGTCAGACCACAGTGCAATAAAGTTTATAATCAAAAGCAAAATAAGCTCTATTAAATACGTGAACTTGTGAATATTAAACAACACATGCCTAAATCATGAATCAGTCAAAGAAGAAATTAAGAACGAGATAAAAGTATTCTTGGAATAGAATGAAAATGAGAACACAGCACAACAAAACTTCTGGATGCCCTAAGAGCAGTCCTAAGAGGGAAGCTTATAGCTCTTACTGCCTGTATTAAAAAATCAGAAAGAGCTCATGTAAACGACTTGACAGTATAACCCAAGACCCTGGAAAGGCAAGAACAAACCAAACCCAAACTTAGAAGATGAGAAGAAATAACAAATAT